>NW_024426774.1:53824324-54019387 GCF_017311325.1 Ursus maritimus
CCTCTAGTTTTGACTGCATTTGGCTCATAGAATTTTTAATTTCTGCCAGATTCACTCTCATTTCCGCCCTTAGAGATTCTATATTCTCATTAACATTTTTGTTAATACTTTTTTCAAGTCTACACATCATCTTGACCATTGTTACTCTGAATTCCATTTCTGATAATTTGGTTATATCCATATCCATTAGTTGTGTGGCAGAGGCCACAGACTCATTGTCTTTTCTTTGCTGGGGGGAATTTCTCCTTCTCGTCATTCTGATGAGGAGAGGTTGCAGGGTTGTCCAGAGCCCAAATTATTGACTGGGACCCAGGCCATGCGCCCTTGTTTTATAGGGATCTTATGGATGTGGGCTTCTTGATTTTTCAGCCTGCCTTCTGGGAGAGGGGCCTGCCACGCCGATACTCAGGCAACCTGTTTGGGTAGAGTCTCCATGTCCCCTGCGAGGGGGGCTGGGGACGGGCACACTGTGAGCCGGTATTTCCAGGCTTTTGTGCTCTGGTGGCTTTCCCTGGTGTTGCTGTGCCTCTTCTGAGAGTCAGAGCAGCAGTGGCCGAATCTCAGCCTCTGTCTCAGAACAGAGGGATCGCGGACCGTTCTCCACTGATGTTCTGGTCACTTTAACTCTGTTACTGTTGGTGCTGCTCAACCCTGCAGCGTCCCGGGATGTGTGCCGCACACCCGGTGTCTCAGCCCTCACTTCCAGGGCCGGCGCCTCTCTGTCCTTTGTGTTTCTAACTCCGGAGCTCCCGGTCTCAGTCTGGTTCCAGTGAGCGCACCGGAGCTCTGTTTCAGTCTGGTCTCGTGCGTTCCCCGGCTCACGGTCTCAGTCTGCTCTCTCGCGGGTGCGGGTCCACGAGTCCGCCTGCTCCCCCGTGCAGATGGCTACCGCTTTCCGGAGCCCGAATGCGGCGGCTCCCTCCCCCTTCCGTTTATCTTCCGATATCTGTGCGCGGTTTCACGGCTCCCCGCTTCATACCTCAATCCTCAGCGCTGGAGATGTTCATTTGTAGAGATCCAGATGTATCCTCCTGCGTCTCAGGCTGATTCTGTGGATGTTCAGGCTGGTCTGGTACCTATCCAACTCGACTCAGGGGACCGGCTGAAAAAGGGGTCCCCTACTCCTCCGCCATCTCAACTCTCCCCTATAATTAAGGATTCTTAAACATGTAAAGAAGAAAAATATGACCCACAATCAGGCGGGAAAAGTGCCATAGAAAGAGACCATGAGATAATTCATATGTTGGTATTATCAGCCAAGGATTTTAAAGAAGGTATTATAAATATATTCAAGGACTTAAAGGGAAAGATGGCCATAATAAGTAAACTGATGAGAGAACTTCCACAGAGTTCATGAGAATTTATATCATCCTTTTAAGACATTGATTTCAATAAAAAATGGTTTGGTGCTACTTTGGATAATGCTGAGATCTTCCTTCCTGACAGTATTCACATAAATCTTCCCAGGTGACGATATTGTAAAGTAGCATTCAAGCCACAGGTAGGATGACCTAAAAGATAGGAGAGGAGAAGATGGAGTAGGTAGTTTATAATCACTTCCAGCTATCAGAGTCTGTTCCTCTTATCATCACCACTAGGAAAGGGAAATCATGAGACACACAGGATGAACTGGGCTCTCTGGTCAAGCTGTGTCTTCTTCCTGTTGAGTTCCTACTGTGATAATACTGGAAGAGCAGGAACTGCAAGGTGGGATGAATCAGGTTGTCATGGAGCAATGCAGAGTCAGGTTTACCTCTAAGCATATTGCGAGATGTTACAGCCACAAACACCTGGAGTTTACCTTCTCCTGTACTCCTAGATTAGTCCAGCCATGTTCCTAGCAAGTCAATGAAACTTGTGTGACCAGACTCAAGTATAGCCATACAGCTGCAAGCTCTGTGTATCAGTATGATGAGTGATTCATAGAAGATGCCTGATAAATAGTTGTTAAATGAATGAATGCATTCTAGCCACCTACTGTATTTAATGTGGATTGAACTTACAATAAAGCATACTATGTATCCCAGCAGTCTCCAACATTTACTAACAATCTCTCACCCAATCTCCCCAAACAGTGGAACACTTCCTGCAGAACCTCCCTCAGAATTTCAGTGCTGATTTTGAGATCCTTTTCAAAAGGTCATGAAGAGATACATTAATGTAGAGCAAAACCAAGGCTGAATCATTTTAATACAAGAAAAGTGATTATTTTTGCCCTGTGATTTTTTTTTTTCTATCTCAAGGGCATGGAGATGATAACCCAAGCAGTAAAGGAGACTCCTCTTGCTTCCTCAAACTATTTCTGCTCAAAATATTATCAAGAGGGCCTAGAATTTCCTCCCCATTCTCTGACTGCCAATGATTCCAAAAAATTAAGACCAGAAAATATTCTCCTTCTATGTTCAGTGCAGCGAAAGCAATCCAGCGACTGCTGCAGGAGAGAGATGGAGACCACTCCCCTGCTCCCATCTCTCCTCTGTCTTGTCCCTTTTTACTCTCTCTTACAGTTTCCCCCTTTCTCTTTTTGCTTCCCCTGCCCCCACCCCACCCCAACCTTACCCAGAGTTTATAGTAGTTATCAGAGCTGGGCATGCCCATTAGCTGCAGGCAAATCTTGTCTGCAAGCAGGGAACTGTAGGAATTCTCCCCTAGTGGTGTTTTCACTCTTTGTGAGAGCTTAATCCAGGGGATTAGCAAATGGATCAGCTGGAGACCTCCTCTTACCAAGACAGAATGGGCAAGTTCAAGCAGGAATAGTTCCTGAAATGTCTGGTTCTGCAGGAGCTAAGAATATAACAACGACCAGGCCCTGGACAGGGTGTGTCCCTAGAGGAGGACCAGGTCACAGAGGAAACAGCTTTGCTGTCACGATACCTCTGTTGCTGCTGACTTCACATGTCCCCTCCTTCTCCATGCACTGCTGCCACTGTCTTGCAGCCCTCATGCCAGCCCAACCACCCCTATCCAGCCCCTCAGTTTCCCTTATCCCCTGCCACCTATAAACGTCATGGTTTTCTCCTGCTTCTCCCCTGTCCATTATGGACCCGCCCAGAATCCATGTTCCTCCTGCTCTGTCCTGTGTTCCATGGTGTCTTAAGGTGGGCTCCTTAGAAGCAGAACTTGAGACAGGGATTCTTGGATAAGTGATTTTAGTGGGAAAGTGCTCTTACGAGAAGGGGTGTGAGGGAAATAGGCGAGAACAGAGGAAGAGAGCACAGCAAGGACAGGGTCTCAGCTAGACACTAGCTTCAGTCTGCAGGCAGGTCCAGAGGTGAAACTGCCCCACATAACAGGTTCTCTCTTGAGGCAAAGGGCCTGGTATTTTGTACTTTGTGCTAGTCATGCATTGGTTGCTGGCATCGGGGGAAGATGACTTTCTAGGTGAAATAGCTCCAGTTCATCCACAGTTCTCCACAGAAGAGGGCAACTGTGGGATGGACACAGTTCCTCGTGAAAGAGATCTAGGTGGGATCCAGCAGCATCCACTGTATATGGAAGAAGTGGCTTCCGTGGATTTGGATCAGCCTCAGCTCATACCAGAGCATAAAACACTCAGAGCATAGGGTGATAAGGAACAAATAAAAGGACTGGCAGCCCTGCCCAAGGGGGGATGCCAAATTGGTCATCCATTTCTAGTAAGTGTCTATAGTTTTTTTCACTGTAGTTTTGTGTCATACGACCTCCTCCCAACTTCGTCTTCTGATACTTTGTACACAAATAACAAAATCCCAGTTCTCCTTTCTGTATAACTTGGAAAAAGTTCTTTCCCAAATATTTCTTGGCTTTTCCAAAGAGTGCTACATTCTCCTAGCCATTGCATACCATCCCTCCATCAGAGCCACTGCTCCAAGCTTATTCCCCAGGCATATCTCCTCCACTAACAGTTAGTTCTTATTGCTTCAAAAACATAACCTTCTCCCACCCTTCATTCCTCAAGTACGGAGGACAGCAAGTTGAAGATGACTCGAAGGAATTACAAAACGAGAAAGGAAAACCTAACCTGGATATCAGACCCCTAATTCCATCAGCCATGCCCTTCACAGAAAGGCATGTTAGCTACTGTTCTCTCTGCCCTCAGTTGCATGCCCCAGAAAACAACCTTTTCTTTCAAGCCTCACTTTCCTGGGACTCCCTGAACGCCAGTCTCAAGTTTACTCTAGAGGAAAGACTGTGCTTTGGTAATTCTTTTGGGTAACTTTTTTGGAGTCATATTTTACTTCTGACTCATTTATTGCCTTTTTAGTCTTAATTTATTTTATCTTGTGAAAATGTGTGTATATTTGTAATCCACCTTAAACAGAGAAGTGTAGGACTAGATAATTAGGCAATTAATCGCTCCACGTCTTCTACGAAAGTTATTCCCCTGATCATCTACTTCCATGATGGTAAGATTTAGGGAAAATGTGGCCATCCAGCTAAACCCCACATTTCCTAGCCACCCTTGCAGTTCAGTGTGACATTCTGGCTACTTACATAGTCTCAGAAGTGATGCATACCATTTCTTAATCAAGTTAGTTTCTAAGGAGTGGACACAGATTCTCTTCTCTCCATACATCATCTCCTACCAGCCGTAAGCCAGAGATTGTGTAGACAAATTAAACTGTCATAAGGTTTATGCTTATGAATGGTGCTTAAATATGCACTATCTCACCAGCTGTCCCACCTCATCATAGGAGTCCAGTCTAGAGCTCTACTCCTCCTGTGAGCACTTAGAGCTAATGACGGAAGTCACTCCACGTCCTTATGAAAGACAGGATGATGGTGCCACTGTCTGCATGAACAAAACTGACACCTGGGGATGGCGGAGCTTCACAAGAGTTTTCAACACTGTGGTAATGACAAATCAACCATGAAAATGAGACAGACTTCTCTCATTTAATCCACTGGGTCTAGTTTAGCACTCAAACACATATCCTAACTAATTCAGCCCAGGTGGACTGGACTTTGTTCAGAGACTGAACCAACTGAATGGAAACCATCATGGCTGAGACAAAGAGGGGATGGCTGGGGAAAATATAAAGCATTCCAAAATGACAAATGGAGGGACTGGAAGAGTAATCGTTTTTAATGTCAAAGTTGTCCCCCAATCAAATGTGATGTGGAAAAATACATACAAGGAAAAGACACAACTGAACCAATAACATCGTAACCCCTTTCCATGAATCCATCTAAGTTATATCCCTTTTTTATACTTGCAAGAGAAAACAAACTCCTGTTATAAGTTTATTAACAGCAATAACATAATTATTAACAGCAGTTTGATTTATTTTATTTGATTTGATGTTGGGACAACAGAAACAATATAAGCACTTTTGCAAATAATATTAAATCAATTTCTTGAGAAAATCACTCCTTGTTGGCTCTTTAATATTCAGGTCACTATAATGTCACTTGACATGTGGCAATATTTTCGGGCTAGCCCAAGACATGATGCATACCCCCAAATGCTTCAAATGCCTGGTATTAACTGAGGGAACCAAGATGTCTACAGTCTATGTTTTCTCTTTATAGAAGGATTTTACAGAGTTTTATATAAAGAGGGCATACGATCAGGGTTCAGTCCAAGGAGGCTTATCCTATACTACTAGCAACGGGATGACTTAGCTGAGATGGACTTGCTTAGCTGGTTTCTTCAGTCCTGGAAACCTCTCCCCATTTGCCACCCCCACGCCCATGCCTGTGTCTGCATTTTGAGCCCTGCTTTTCTCCCTAGTTCCTCTTTTGGAACCTCTTCTGAGTCTTACTCTCTGTCTGTTCTTTAAATTCTCACACCATCCATGAAGCCTTCTTCTACTGTTAATTAAAGCTTTCTGTTTCAGACTGGGGTTTCTGAAGCCCATAACTTCTCTGTGTTTAGAGTCTGTACCACAAGATTTAGTCCTTAGACACATCATGGCTTGTATTGATCAAGGGTGTTTCAAGTGTATAGTTTCCTCTCCCCACCTAGATTCTTAAAGGCAGAGATCACACTTTGCCCAGAGCCTCTATTTCCTATAAATCTGGATGCATAGGAGATGCTCAGTAGAGAGTAGTAGGTATTCAGTTAAATTGATGGATTGGTTATTAAGATTTCTTAGTATGTATCCTCCCTCTGTAATGTCTTTAAAATTTTTCCCATCTTTTTTTTTTTTTGGGTGTGTGTGTGCATTTAAATGTGTGCATTAATTCACTTAAAAATATTTACTGAGTACTTACTATGTGCCAGGCACAATGTTGACAGCTGGTGAGAAAAAACTGGATGTGACAAGAGCCTGGTTTTCTTTGCCCTGCATAGCTGGGGAATGATTATTTAGAGAAAGAACAAGTCAGGGGCAGAAGGTGACTTGAGCAGAGCAGCCAGGATGGAGATGTGCTGTGCTCAAGGTAGGAGGGAGGCATCCAGGTGGTGACTGGAAAGGTGATTCTGGAAGCACAGTGGGGGATTTGGGCTGGATGTGGATCTCTGGGAGACATTTGTCTTTAGATGACAGTTGGACCCATGGATCTAGTTAAATTTTCTAGAGGAACAGAATAAAAAGAAAGGCCTGAGAAGATAACACTATTCTATGACCAGTAAAACATGTGGAAGGAACACCACAGAAGTTTAGAATGTGACCTAAAAATCTTATTTAATCTGGAAACAACATCTGCAGTAGCAGCTTGGAGAAATGGTGGTAGTTCTGGGGGGGGGGGCACTGCAAGGAATTTCCTGCCCCTCATTTGTTTGAATGCTTTGAACTCCAGTCTTATGATGGTTGGCCTTGCTGGCAGATAGGCTGAAAGGGGGAGGAGGATGTAGGCTCTGGCCAACTCTGCCACAAGAAGCAGACAAATAAAAAGAGTCCAAGGATGGTGGACTACCATGTATCTGAGGATCAGAATGAGGGTTTCATGCATTTTCCTCCTCCCTCTACATGGTGCTAAGTGGGCAGTCTGGTCCTAGCTCCACTACAAAGTTAATGCTATTATCTTGGGGAGCGATCACTTCTTTGGGCCTTAGAGTCTATCTGTAAGAAGGATGAGCAAAATAATCTTTTGGTCCCCTAGACAGTCATCAGTGAAAGAAACAACCAAAAATCTTGCCTCTCCTATAGCTGAGAATCAGGAAATCAGGATGCTGGCACCCACGTCTGTGCACGCGTTGGGGTCTAGTGATACACCCTTGCTGCCCAAATTGATATCTGAACTCATCATTAGAAACGGGTTTTTTTTAAGAGCACTGTTTCATAACTTTGGGTCCTCAGACCCCTAGGTGGTAAGTGAGGTGGTATACCAGGTGGTACGGGAAACTGTAGGAAAAGGCTGTGAATCACCTCAGGGCATTAATTTAACTGAAAAATTTAAGGGAAAAAGCAATTTCAAGTCAACTTTCTATAAAAGTAGAATGCAAACTTTGCATTGGTCCTAAAGATTGCACAAGAGATGTACATGAAAGTTGGCATTTTCTGGTTGCACTGGGCTACTTGCTGCTTCCACAAGGACCAAAACCTTTCTCTTTTTGTTAGGAAGGCCTGGTAGTGTTGCCAGGCACTCTGCTCAGTGAATTTACCAGGTGTTTATCACTCTCAAGTACCTGAGAATTTCCACTTGAACTAGAACAGTTCATGTTTTTTACTTTTGCTGTTGTTGTTTTGTTTGTTTTGCCCTGAGAAAATGCAAGGGCTCAAATCTGGGGAATTTTGGCTGGCACTACGTTGACAATTTCTGCCTTTACCAGAACATTCTCATGTGGAGGGGTTGTGGCAATTTAGCCTTGAAGGATCTGGTTCTGGTAGTTATATGATGTGCTCATAAAAGAGGAGGTGGATACGGCCTTAGAAGATCTAAAATTCCTTTCAGGTCATGATTTGATCATCCTCTAGAAAATGCAAAGTATCTAATCATTTGGACTCAAATAGTTGGTTTTGCTCTCGTAAATTCCTGACCGAAAGCAATTATTTCCCAAATTTTAGAGACAAATGAACCATAAAGAGCAGCTGTAGAACTCGTTGTAAGAAAATATGATAATTACCAAGTTTGACATGTGCTTTGACAACAGTCCTTTGCTAATCAACAGCTTCATTCCTAAAACAGACACTGAAAACATCTTAGGCAGCCAGTTCTCAATTCTACATGTGGGAAGGAGTGGTGGTGCAGAAAACCCCATGACACAGATTATCCCCAAATCACTGTCGTTTGGCCTGAGGAGGTATCATATTTTTAATTTAAAAAAATTTTTGGCAGCAGATTCGTGTCCTTTAATTAGATCTACATGAGTTATTGTTAATATTAGCTTCACTTTCCGAACAGACACTTATGGCTGGCAGGAAAGGCCACCCTGGGCAGTAGGGAAAATTCATCTGGGGATTAAAAATTAGCAGGAGACAATTCTGACATGGCTAATGCTCATGTGGATAATTGAGTGTTGACTGGCATTTAGGGAAATGCATTTACGGCAGAGGACAGTGTGGGATGCTATTGTATAATCAGGTCGGTAGAGGGAAAATCTTTACTTTTTAACAGTAAAGAGTTGCTCCATGAATGCGGAACAAAACCAAACTGAAAACCAGCAGCCTTCATGGATCTTTTCTGAGGGCTCTCCCTTGTCTAAAGCTCTTCTGGGTTTCTCTTTTTATCTCTAGCTAAGGCTTCATAGAAAACTTGTGTTTGTTTCGTATACTTGAAGTGGCTTTGGGGCAACTTGTGAGGAAGAAATGGATGATGGAGGAATACTGGCTTCCCTATTTTCTCTTACTCTGTACAATGGGATCAAAGTTATCTATTGCAGGAGTTATAAGGATCAGAGAAAACACACGTAAAGCACTGGGTACTGCTCCACAGTGAGCAAAAACTCTGTCATAGATAGGTCTTACTCTATTAATAATCAGAATTTGAAATGTCTTATTCTTGTCAATGATAATAGCCCAACAGCATATCACCTTCTACTGATGTGTTGCAAAGAATAAAATAAGTAATCTAGAAGACAATCTCTTTGAATACACCTAGTATTACTCCATAGAATTTACTTTTCCTCAAGTAGGCTCAGTGGCAAAATTAAGATTTTGGACCATTTTGGAGAAGAGAGTTAGATGTTAGAGACTAGACGGAAGAGTACAGAAGGTCCTCTGCAAATTTCTCCAAGAAAACCGTAAATATCTACTCATACAGGGCAGACCAAGAGTAATTGTGACTTCTGGGTATCTCCTTATTTTCCATCGTCTATTCTATTGGCTACTGCTAAGAAGGCGTCCCCTGGAACTTGAGTCTGCTTGCATATGGGAAATACACCAAACCCAGCATGTTCATAATTGGTTATTTATAATTCATTCATGTAGAGTTGTAAAAAATAGTTCCTGGCACATGATATATCCTCATAAGTATTTGTTGACTAAATGTGGGAAATGCAGGAAACTAATCAACAGGTATAGGACTACAGAATCTTAACACTGAAAGAAATCTTTGAAATAATCAATTTCAAGTAAAAAACAGAAACAATGACTTTAGTTTGACTGGGCTGCTATGACAAAGTACCACAGACTGGGTGGCTTATAAACAATAGAAATTTATTTTTTATAGTTCTGAAGGCTAGAAGTTGAAGATCACAGTGCCAGCATGGTTGAGGGAGGGACCTTCTCTGGGTCACAGACTTCTCATTGTACTCCTTATATCCTCACATACTAGCTCTCTGAGGCATTTTTTAAAAAAGCGCCAATCCCATGCATGAGGGTTCCTTTATGACCTAATCACCTCCCAAAGGCCTCATCTCCTCATACCATCACCTTGGGCATTCAGGTTTTCAACAAAAGAGTTTGCGGGGGGGTGGGTGGGGGTGTGGCAGGCACAGACATTCAGACCATAGCAACAATTTAAATATTTTTTTTCTTGTTTTGTTTTTTTTTTAAAAAAGATTTTATTTATTTGAGTAGGGAGCCCGATGCGGGGCTCAATCCCAGAACGCTGGGATCGCAACCTGAGCCGAAGGCAGATGCTTAACGACTGAGCCACCCAGGTGCCCCAACAATTTAAATATTTTCAATAGAAGATGAGTTAAATAAATTATACATAGCCATTCAATGGAACACTATATAGCTGTTAAAAAGTGTGCCCACATGTATTGTCAAGACAAAGGGTTCATCAAATTTTGTTTTAAAAAAGGTCAGAAATGTTATGATATAATTTCATTTGCATTTTAAAGTATAATATAAAATGTTTGAATAAGGCCAGAAATGTTTGGAATGATAAAAAACATTTTCAACAGTGGTTATCTCTGGGGCATAGGTTGGGAGGGTGGATAAAATAGGAGAAATGGGGGAAACTGTATCATTTTATTTCATGAAATATTGTGCTGTTTGAGTTTTTAAAACAAGCACATATTACTTGCATAATAATTCAAAGAAAACCAAAACCCCCCACATAGTTCAACTTTCTTCTTTAAAAACATTTAAAAAATATATTTATTTTGATTGACGTTTGTTTGACAAAATTGTAAGATATTTAAAGTGTACATCATGATGACTGGATATATGTATTCATTGTGAAAGGATTTCCCCCACCTACCCGTCACTCTTCTAGCACTTTCCAATTGTACAATACAGTGTTATCAACTCTAGCCACCCTGTTTTACATTAGATCCTCAAACCCTATTCATCATGTAGCTGGAAGTTTGTACCCTTTTACCAACCCCTTCCTATCCCCCCACCTCCAGCCCCTAGAAACCACTTTTTCATTCACTGTTTTTGTAAGTTTCACTTTTTTCTTTTTTCAGATTCCACACGTAAGTGGTATTTGTCCATCAACAAAGAACGAATACGGAAGATATGGTGTAAACAGACACACACAGGAATATTATTCAGCCATGAGAAAGAAGGAAATATTGCCATTTGTGACAACACGGATGGATCTGGAAGGCATTATGCTAAGTGAGATAAGCCAGACAGAGAAAGACAAACACTGCATGACATCACTTATATGTGAAATCAACCTTTTTCTTTTACAGATGAAGAAACTAAAATTCAGAGAAATTCCTGATCATAGAAACTTGTAACTGAAAGATAATTTTAGCATCATTAAAGCTACCTTCCCCATAGTACAGATAAGCTGAGGCACAGAGAAATGAGGTGAGTTATAATATTGAAGACTAAAGCCTGGGGAGAAAAGAAGTTGTGTATGTTGGTGCTGAAAAAATTGTAGGTACTCAGCACATACTGTAAATCTATTAAAACTGACTCACTCATTTTGGATGAGGTAAGTGTTGACATTAGACAATTTGGTGGGCAGCATTTATTTTCCTATTTATTAAAATGTCAGAAACAGTACCAATGGCACCTCCTAAAAGGCTTGCAGGTGGTGGTCTTCAAAACACAATCCTCAATCCTTGAGGAGGATAAAAACTACTATTTTAATTTAATGATAAAAATAAGGCTGAGATGAGTATATTCAGAATATCAAAGCAGGGACAGTTCATGAAAAAAATCTGTAAAAGTCAAAGACAGACATATATGTGTGTCTGTGTGTGTGTTTATATACGTATATATACGTATATATATATAAACATATACACTTATAAAATACATTTATAGAATAAATTTATAAAATATGCGGAAAGTCACATTCAAAAGCTACAGAATATTAAACTAGAAAAAGACTTCAAAGAAATTCGCTCTTTGAACAAATTCACCAACGCTCATTCAATAATTTACTTCTTCTTAAGCTACATTTTGTGTATGTCCCAGTGGAGGACAATATTGCCTCTGAAATTTTAAAGGGCGCACAGAGAAATCCAAATTCATTTATACGCTCTTGGTTAACTGGTCATATTAATGTAAGAACCTAGTGACCGTATTTTGGTTCAGTAAGACTGTGTCTCTTATTACAAACCACAAACCAATCTTGTAGCTACAGCACGTCACTCTGGGGCGGCTGAGTTGGTTCTGGTCTCACTGGCTGTGCACACGCTTGTGTCTGTGTTACACACAGAGAAGTGGAAAATTGAGACCATTCCCTGAATAGCTCAAGCCTCAAATTAACATTTGTCCAATGATCTGGATATTTTGATTGTAATTGAATAATTCCCAATTTGCCCCAATTCTTCACCTCGCTCTGCCCATGTAGAACATAGAATAAACGAAGTCTATGGAACGGCCGTTATCAGAAGAAAGGGTTCTGAGAAGTTAATGTGTCTCCCTAATAATGCAGCCCCAAGTGCTGACGCAGTACCTGTACTGAAATCATTCCTCAGGGTGACGTGTGAGCAGATGCGTTGCCTGCACCATTCTCGGGCTCGCTGTGAAACCTCCCAAATGAGATGTTGGCATTTTCACGTGGCAGGAAAATAGAAGCTGAAGTCAAGAAAACCGCAACATCTGGAACAGGAGGAAAGATTTCACTGGAAAGAACTTGACAAACTCTGAAAACAAAGTTCTAGACTTTACTAATTTATTTTGGCTGCAAAGCCAAGCTCAATGCAAAGCTCAAAGAGGATTTGTCCGAGGCTCCTTTCAAAGAAGTAAAAAGCCAACCCGCACTAAAATTAATGCGTCGACTGCATAAACAGTCAAGATAGTTATCTGATACTGAGGGAGTAGAGCCACACTAGGCCTTTTTGTTATTTATGGGATTATTATTGGAGGAAACAGAAGCAATTAGATATCCCCCTGCTTTCAGAGCAGGGGAAGGAAAAAAGGTGTCAAACATAGTTTTTCAATTTGGTCTCTTGATCATTTTGTTCTCGCTACATCTTAAAATCCAAATATACATACGCCCCCAGTGCCCCACTCACTGGCCTCTCAGCTGTTCCTTTGACTATTTCTCCTTTATCCTTTGAAAACTCCATGCATTTTGAATGATGTATGGAAAGACTTAAAAATACCTTAAAAATACAAGTTGTATCTTTAAAAACACATTTATTATTGTATGTGATCACAAAAGTAATACATATCTGTACATACACATGGTAGAAAACAGGAAAAGAACCTTGGAGATCATTTGTACTGTAGAAAACATTTGCCATTCGTTTGTCTGCCCAGCTTCTGAAATCCATTGTTTGGAAGATTCCCCACAGGGTGAAGTGAGGATGTGGCATGTACCCTTGGTGCCAGTAGACACATATCCTGGTCAGGTGTTGGGGTCTGGACCGAGGGACACAGGAGGGGGCAGAGTAAGGAACTCATCTGGGTGGGAGGAGCAGCCAGGTCTTTGTCCGGTGCCCAAAGCCATGGGGTGTGGTGTCGGTCCGGCGTTGGCCGGCCACGATGCAGGGCAGCAGGTTTCTCACCCCAGCGACCCAGGGGTGTGACTGTGACTGTGGTCCTGGCCGTGGGGAGCTTCCCCTGTGCCCTCCTGTTTCCCAGGCCAGTTTCCCAGAATCCCCATTGTTCTCTTGGGCTCCCCAATTCAGTAAATTCTTTTCCTGCTTAAATCAAGCAGAGAAGATTTCTGTTGCTTGCAGCTTAGGATCCAGACAGATACACTTGTAATTCCTTTATTCAGAAGGAACCTCCCTTAATATTTCAACAGATGATGCTCTAGTTTTTTTCCGATATCTGTAGATAATGTGCCATTCTGCCATGGAGGGTGGAGCAGTTGATACCTGGTTCAGAGCAGCAAGAGAGGCTTACCTTGCCTTCAGTGTGCACCCCGGAAGTTTGTTGCCCACTTTTTCCAGAGCTCCACAGGCATACTTGTAATTTTCCTTAGCTTCAAGCAAAGGTGACTGATGTATGAAAATCTGCACTTTGAAGTGCTACTATTTACCACGTTCCTTACTAAGTGCTAAGAGGTTAGCACATTTGTTCCTCATAAAATCCCTCTGTAGTAGTTACCGATTCATGGAATCCTCACAATGTTCCATGAGGTAGCCATTGTTATTACTCCCATTTCACAGATGAGTAAACTGAGGCTTAGAAATATTAAATAACTAAGCGGGAAGGGATAGCTCCCGAATGTATGTCCACGTTGGCTGACCAAGACTTCTTTCCTCACTGAGTCACAACTCTGTCCCCAGGTATAGGTGCTCGGGTCCTTGGGTCATTTGTATGCTGGCTTGTCCCTACTACCCATGATTGGCTAGTTAGGATAGGATTATTTACTGTAATCTTGCTCTGTGCGGGGCACTGTTTTAATGCTAATGGATAATGAAGGCATACTCCTTTAATTCAAGGCTCAATCATAAAAGTAATATGCCTTTAGAGAGTGTATTATGGTTTAGACAGCATTTTAATATGGATCACCTCACTTAATGTCATGAAATAACTAGAGAATAATTACAAAGAATAATGCCAAAATATGCAAAGTAACCCTGGGCTTAGAGAAAAAGTGAAGACAGAGGAGGTGAACTTAATGAGGGTGAGCTTCAAAGGGAAAATGGGTTTTTAGAAATTTCCTGACGGTAACTCTGGTGCCCGATGGCGTAAGAGAAGTAGAGGGAATTTCACCATCAGCAGGTCTGTACTGAGTTTGGTGGGATATATTTTTAAATCTGAGGTGACTGATGGACTTGGCATTCACTGGTTCTGTTAAAATGGCATCATATGCAAGGGCAGAATGGATGTTCTTAATAAAAACTCCACCAGAGCCATACCACCACCCCCTGAATCTATAAAATGGTCCTTATGTGAGTCCACGATGGACACAACGGTGCTGTCCTTGTCCTCAAGGTGTCTTCTGTTGGGGGAGAAAGAGATAAACTTGAGAGAACGGGGGGGGGGGGGACCAGGGGGGGGGGGTACCAAGGTACTTGTGCTGTTCTGGCTCTGAAGCAGGCTTCAGGGAGGAAGTGTGATAAAGAGCTCTTTCTGGGGCCTTTCTGGGACCTAGAGTAACAAAACCTCCTTGGGAAGACACTAGTTCTAGCAAACTCGGGGCCCTCAGGTCAGTTATGGTAAGGCTTCCTTGGATGTATGTAAACAGAATGTCAGACAAGTTTGAAAATCATTGCCAGAGAGCTTAATGCATCCATAACTTTAAAAAGTAAAATCCAAGTGTAATTGGCTGGCGTCAGAATGAAGGAATTTCATCCTAAAACAGAGAAGGCAAAATTCTAGCCTTGTCCTTTGTTTTTTTCTTTTTTTCCCTCTAAATTGCTTTCTTTCCCTCCACACAATTAACTCTGAGTAACTGAGAGCAATCAGGTGGCTATAAGAGTAACCAGACTTCCCTTCCTCCTCTTCTCAGTGAGCTTGTATTTTCTTCATAAATATATTTGAAGGTTATACTTTTCTTTGAGATTTGAACCAAGATGAAAGGAGACCAGTGTGGCAGAAGGTGCATCTGGGGAGGTGGTGGAGGGAGCTGGCTGCAAAGGGCTGCCCTCCGGAGGGTGACTCATGATGTTCTTTACTTTCCCTGCCAGCGGTTTCCTCCCCTGGTGACAATGCAGCCAAGAAGCACAAAACCATGTGGAGGATTGAGCCAGGTGCCAAATCTGAGCCTCTAGTTTGAATTGGACACAAACTAAGACATTCTCCAGGGAAGCACTTGACGATGATGATGATTGTGTCAATAACTTGCCAGTGTTGTGCAAATTAAATATGAGGACATTGGCTCTGAAGTCTTTGATGGATCTGTGTAGAAGGGGGTATTGTGCTGAGGCCAACTCCCGGGTGAATGGCTCTGTGTGGCAAAAATGTGTCTTTCCCAGTCACAGTTTTCCCCTGCAGCCCTCTGGGCCCCACAGTCAGTGAACCAGGAGGTGCTGCTCATTAGAAGGGAAACCATCACAGGAGAGGGAATTTACTTTGTCTTCCTTGTTACAGTGCGATGTCTATTTTGTCCTGGTGGCTGTCCTTTGTCCTTTGCTAAAGCAGGCAGGTGAAGGTTCCACAAATCTCAGTGTCCAAAGGGGGGTTGCCCTGGGAAAAAGTGCTGCCCATGGCCCTGGCTTCACAACAGAGAAGGTGGGACACATGGCAACCAGATTTCAGATATTCGGCAAGAAGCAGAAATGAGCTGATGTTCTCCATTTCCTCTGGAAGCCTGCTAGGCACAGTCCCAAGAGTTGAATGTAAGAGCTGGTTCTGAAACAGTGACTTCCCAGGTCTGCCTCAACACCTGACTTGAGGAACAGTAGGGAGATGCTCCCTCTGTGTTGGCTGCTCCTCTGTGTCCTGCCCAACCTTTGAGGACCAACTCCTGTCACCCACCACACTCTATAAGGTTCTTTTCCTCCTCTGAGATCACATAGCATTTGTCTGACTCACTCCGAGAACAAACATTTTGTGTGGCAATATACTGTCCCTCCCTTTCCCCAGCCCTTCAAAATTGAAGTCGCTTTCCGAGGCACGGCAAGATCTAGCCATGTAGTCACCAAAGTTCCATCACTGTGATTTTTGTTATATCCAATTACTGCTCGAAGTATCAAATAGTTGATATTTTTATTTCAGCTTTCTTTACTATAGATTTGTTGTTGTTGTTTTGAATGTTCCTATTTTTAAATTGAGGAATAACATAAAGTAAAAAGAGCTGATCCCAAGTGTACCGCCTAAGCAAATTTCATATATATATTCACTCTACAACCTCCAGCCAGACTAAGATATACAGCACTTAAATATATATGTATGTGTGTGTGTGTGCACACGTGTGTGTGTGTGTGTGTGTGTGTGTGTGTGTACATATATTAAAAGGTGGGGGGCAGACAGAGAGAGAGAGAATCCCAAGCAGTTTCCACAGGGCTTTATCTCACAACCCTGAGATCATGACCTGAGCCAAAATCAAGAACTGGACATTTACCCAACTGAGCCACCTAGGTGCCACACATTTTTTCAAAAAAAGAAAACTTGGTATCTCCCCTAACAATATCTTCAAAAGTATGGTTTAATATGCTAGTTAAACTTTCACTAACATACATTAAAGTAAATAACTGTAAATTATAAATGCTTCGGTTTCATCTAAAACCATCTTGTATAGCACCAGGTGTTATTATATCATTCACTTACCCATCCATTTGGTGTTTACTGAGTATCTGCTATGTGTAAGGCATTGTTCTCAGTACAGGGGAGTCAGGGATACAGGAGTGAATAAAACAGACCCAAATCCCTGTTCTTGTTAAGATCCTGTTGGGGAAAGTGATGGACAACAGAATGAATAAGTAAAAATATATAGTACGGCAGATGGTAACAAGATTTTGGAGCAAAATAAGACCAAAGATGGGGACAGGGAGTGCTGGGTTTGGCTAGGGGAATGATTTTGAAAATTTAAATAAGGTGGTCAGACAAGGCCTAGGATTTGAGCAAAGACCTGAAGATACAAGGGAAAAGCCATTATGGGAGATGAGGTTTCCAGGTAGAGGAAGAGCAAGTGCATAGAGCCAGAGGTAGGAGAATGCTGGGATGTCTGAGCAGCAGCCAGGAGGCTGGTGCTCTATGCGTGGGAGCACTAGTGTGGCTAAAGCAGGGCCACCACAGTTTGGCACACACAGGTTCTCACCATGTCTCTACTACCTTCTCGAGTGTCTTTGGGCAAGTTAGTTAATCTCTCAAAAATGCGCTTACATCGGAGTAAGAAAAAAATCCCTTGTGTAGTTGTGTAGTTATGTAGTGTGTGTATGCTAGAGAAAATGTATGTAAAGCAACTACTTTAGTATCCTCTACATATTAGGGGTTTGGTAAATTATAGCTGTTATTGTACATAGTAAGCACTTAATAAACATGCAATGATTGATATGGTGGCTACAGTGCTTTGATCTTCAAAATTATCCTGACTTTTGTTTTTTATTCAAATTATAATAGTTAATGAATAATATGTATAGCATTGTGCTTCACAAATTTCAAGTGAAATATGACTTGGTCTCTGGCTTTCAGAAAACGCTAATCTAGTTGGGGATAAGAAGAAGAAGAAAGAGGATAGATATTAATACCGTTCACAAATTATCCAGTTTTCCTTTTGGGTAAGTGGAAGGGGTTTCATTTCCCTGGCCCTTTGAAGTTAGGTGTTCACGTGACCTGCTTTGCCCATGAAATGCATGTTAGGTATATCAGGTACTGGGAAAAGCATAAATCACCAGTGCATAATTTGCCCCAAAGTTAAGATGGCGTCTCTATCTGCCTGGGTCTTTGGGTGATTATAAGAAGCAAAGCTTCTTTACCAACCTACATTGGAAATGCAGCATGAGCAAGAAATAAAGTTGCGTCCAACCACTGAGATTGGCAATCATTTGTTACTCCAGTTAAAGGTGCCCTATCCTGACTGAAACCGTATATAAAACAATCAGAGAACACAATCTACAGTTGACGCCATATCATTATAATGGTGGTAACAACATAATAACATCAGGCTAACATTCGAGGATAACAGAGATGTAAAGAGATACATATATCATCACTGTGTTCAGAACAAGTTGAAAAATGCCAAAAATATTGTGGTTTGATGAAAAAATGTTTTAAACCAACATGTACATTACCGAACTGACATTTATATTTGATGTTTGATCAACTAAAAGTCTGTGGAAAATTTTTCGGAAAATTACAAGTTGATCTGAAAACATTTCTAATATTCTAGAATACATCTTTTCCATTTCTTGAACTTCACTAGCATGTTCTTTCATTGATTTTGTAAATTAGTACTTATATTTCAGTTGAAGTACAAAAAGGATTAGAGTGGTTTAAGAACGAAAACACTGATACAGGAAGACTAACAACTGTGACCAGAATAGAATATAGACATGCTGTGTATTACTAACAGAAAAAAGTTTTGAGATATGTCTGTCCAAGTTGGAAAGTACATTTGCTTTCAAAATTTTGAACCAGCCAAATTCAGGATCCAAGTGTCGTACTTTCTCAAAATAAATGGGAATTTTTAAA
The DNA here is from genome assembly GCF_017311325.1 of Ursus maritimus. Taxonomy (NCBI): domain Eukaryota; kingdom Metazoa; phylum Chordata; class Mammalia; order Carnivora; family Ursidae; genus Ursus; species Ursus maritimus. The sequence goes on from NW_024426774.1 coordinate 53,843,077, forward strand.
AAAAAAGATTTGTTTGTTTTAGAGAGGAGGGGGGCAGAGGAAGAAGGAGAGAGAATCCCAAGCAGACTCCATGCTGAGCATGGAGCCCAACGTGGGGCTTGATTCCAGGACCCTGAGATCACCACCTGAACCGAAACTGAGAGTCAGAAGCTTAACTGACTACGCCACCCAGGAGGTCCAAGACACAGGAATTAAGAAACAATCCATGGACCGCTGGTTCATGGCTCAATGAGAATTCATTTGCCCCTCAATTACTGAGCCCTTCGTTATCAATAATTTTGATTTACTCTATCACTCATTTTAAATGCCCTTCTTTTCCTGACTCATTCTGTCATCACAGACTATGGAAGAGGGATGCAATGTTAACATTAACTAGGGGACTAATGATGTCCCTGTAGAGAATTTTCATCTTGTGGATTTCATTCCAAACAGGGACATGAGGACACCGTTTTCTCATGGTGCTTCTATTCTTTCAGACCTGAATAAAACTGCTCAAATCTGTGCTTCCCTAAATGCAGTGAATAGCTCTAAGGGAGGGGGTGGGTGGGGATCCCACTTTACAAAGACAAAATAATGTTAAGGAATTTATTTTCAAATTCCCAAAAAATGTATAATTCCCTTCAGAAGTCAAACTTGATTCTTTTTAAAGATTTTCTTATTTGAGAGAGAGAGAGCGCGCGCAAGAGCAAGAGTGAGCATGAGTGGGGGGAGGGTCAAGGGAGAAGCAGACTCCTCTTTTGGCAGGGCTGGATCCCAGGACCTCGGGATCATGACCTGAGTTGAAGGCAGCCGATTAACTGACTGAGCCACCCAGGTGCCTCTCTAAACTTGATTTTAAAAATGTAAAGTTTTTATAGAATGTTACTGTATTTTTTTTAAAGATTTTATTTATTTGAGAGAGCGGGGTGGGGAGAGGGAGAGAGAAAGCATGAGCAGGGGGAGGGGCAGAGAGAGAGGGAGAAGCAGACTCCTGGCTGAGCAGGGAGCCTGACCACAGGACTCAATTCCAGGATCCTCGGATCACGACCTGAGCCGAAGGCAGTTGTTTAACCAAATGAGCCATCCAGGTGCTCCTAGAATGTTATTTTAAATCCAGATTTTTGTCAAAATAATCTAAACATGGTACCAAATTAATCTTAGAGCACATTTTAATTTATTTCCCTATTAACCTTCAATAATATTTTTATGTTTGGTCGGATTTAGCCAAGCAAGTGTTCATATCTTTCCTTTCTCAGATAATCTTTTTTTTTTTTTTCCCATCGAATTGCCAGCAGGTGAGAATTTGCCAGTACAAACATTAATTTTTTTTCACTCCCATTCACGGACAGCCTTTTTACATTTTTTTATCCCTCCTCTTTTTACACTGTCCCCATCTGCCATCCTTTTATCTGCTTTGAAGCTCCATACCAAAACCTTTTTGATTCCAAAGATGAAGCTTTGATTCTAGGACACTAGTGGAGAAGATACCAATGACGAGGTTCCCCAAATTGGAAAAGTCAAGGAAAAGAGGGTGGGGTAAACCGGGCAGAATAAATGGGCTTGGGGGAGCATGGATTTTGATCTCCACCTTGGCTCTACCTGGAGACAGCCCTGTTCAGGGAGCATTCCTGCAGCCCATTTCCCCCAGAGGGCCGCTTTTCCCACTGTCCAGACGACAGTTGCCCTGCCTTTCCCTGCAAACGGAGGCTGCTACTGCTGCCCGTATTGTTCCCAGACTCCTTTGCTTCTCTCTACCCATTGATTCCATTAACCCCTGAGGATTCAGATCTCTCCTCCACACCTCTTGCTTCTCAGGTCCCACACTGACCACAGCTTTGCTTAGCCCTTGGCTCAGTGTCTGGAAGTGCAGCCCTTGTCCTTCTGTGTCAACTTTCCTAAGCTTCTTCCTATATTGGGAACACGCTAGTAAGGGCCACAGGGACTGAGGAGAGAAGCCAGCTGATTCACAGTGAGGTATAGATGGCCTTCAGTGACACCTTAGGAGGCCTGTGTGCCGCTGGCGCTGGAGGCAGAACATAGAGAAGGTGGTGAGCAATCTGTAATGCCATGGCTGCAGTGGTGGGCTTCAGATCTGCCTGGCTCTGCTCTTGTCCACCCCGACCAGCACCTTCTGCCCTCTTTCCTTCTTTTTGGACTGTTAGGGAGTCTTCTAGTGGAGTTCCTTTGTTCAGAGGAATTATTTCCCGGTGGTTAAAAAGGAACCAAAAGAGGAACAAACCAAGCAAACAAGTTTCTGAATCCCCTGAAAATTCCCCCCAAGCTTATGAAATGACAGTGAAAAAAATCTATTTGTTCAGAAAATCAAGAATGTATCTATCATCTTGCATTTTAACATTTAAATTGCTTTGTACATACTTCATGCTTTTTTTTTTTTTAAAGATTTTATTTATTTATTTGACAGAGATAGACAGCCAGAGAGAGAGGGAACACAAGCAAGGGGAGTGGGAGAGGAAGAAGCAGGCTCCCAGTGGAGGAGCCTGATGTGGGGCTTGATCCCATAACGCTGGGATCACGCCCTGAGCCGAAGGCAGACGCTTAACCGCTGTGCCACCCAGGCGCCCCGCTTTTTTTTTTTTTTTTTTAATAATTTTGTAGCAAAACTGTAGCTAAAAACCAGGGGCTGGCTCAATTTATGAAACTGCCTAGTACGGTGCTCTTCCGGTGGCCCATTTCGCCATGTGTAGGGCCCAGGTTAACTAAAGTTGGGGAAAATGGAAATGTTGACATTTCTTTAAACAATAAAAATTACAAGCGATTGCCAAAGTGCCATGAGTTGACATTTACAGAGATTGTTCGCCAATTATATATACGAAATATCATAAGTAATTAGCTCATGGCGATTACCTGCCCCTCATTACTTTGCTTTTAGAATATTTTTAAAGCTTAGGTTACTAAAATTTCAAATAATCCTGGGCTGTGCTGTCATGGGTCTTTATCCAAATGAATCGTGGTCTCTTGTAAACAGTCCTATGATCTGATTTCCATTGGGACAGGAGTTGTAAAAGGCCAGGGATTTTCGATGGATTTACACATATACTGTTTCAGTTAAGTTACCAAGGTTGACTTTACAGCCCTTTTCCTTGGAGTCTTAAATACACTTGCCACCCAGTTTCTTTCTACCACATTCGAGGGAATGGGTGATGAGATGAAAAGGGCTCGAGGTGGGGGTGGGAAGAGTCTGCCTCCATGAAATTTCCAACCGGAATTCCTTCTGTAGTCAGTGGTCTCAGTTAACTAGTTTGGTGGCATTTATTGCTGGAAAGCTGACTCTTAAAGATACTTCAACATGGAGGCAGGCGTTGGAGCATTTTTCTTTTGGGAAGCCTCATTCTGCTGATACCATTATGCAAGGAAGAGATGCTTGGGAAGAAAGCTGGCAACCGGAATTTGGACGTCTATGAAGCCACTGAGGCAGGGCAAGCTACACCCTCCAACTTGGTTTGTCCCTGCTTCCCGAACACAGCAGAAGATGGACTGGCTTTCTTAAGATTTGCTCAGCTCAGGCTGGAATCATTACAAACAAATATTAATGGCACTCCATTACTGGCTACATTTTCAATGAAGTTTAAATAGTCTGAGTTATGATGATTAGCGAGAAATGTACAGATAATAAAGGTAAATGAGATTCATATTTAATCCCCAACTCTAAACGACTGGTTTGATTGTCTCATTCACTTGGCAAACAATTTCATTTCTAAATGTTATTTAAGCCACAGATATAATTTCTTTAACACAGCAGAAAGAAGGAGATTAAAATATGAGATAGAAGCAGCACTTACCTTAGACTGATTAATAGACTCAGGCTGGTCCCTGCCACCATGCTTAAAAGCATCAAGACATGCTTTGCTATCCCGGCCTATATATATTGATACTCATCGGGTGCCAGGAAAACCACTCTGATTAGTCATATCAAACCACCACTTAAGTGGTGTGCATGCCATGGACCTACACTCTCCTTAATCAAATCATAAATTTGGGAACTATCAGAAGCAGCACCCCCCTCCCTAAGGAGGTATGCAGGAGTTTGGTTCACTGGAAGTTCTCTCATCCTTAACTTGCCATTCTCTCCCTAACCTATTGGCTGTCTGGCTCAAATTATAGAGCAATCGGAATGAAAAATCGAATTTCACGCACATGGTCTGATGAGGCCAATGACTCAGACTAAATCAACTACCTTTGCATTGATTGCAGGAGTGGAGATGCGGGCTGGGGGCTTCTACATTTATCTTAAACTTTACTTTGTTGAAGTCACAGACTACTGGGACCATTACTTATTGCTTAGAGTCAGAAAGTTTGACAACGGTTTTCTAGAAAATGGTATGAGAGCTACGAGGTCTAATTCCTATCTTAAGGGAACTCCTAAATAATCTCATTTGTATTTACTGAGGCATACCCCTCAAAGGACTATGGGAAGAAAATGCCTTCTGAAAAATTTCCTTGGAGCTTGCCTTTCCATTTAGCTTCTAATCTTTAAAGTAGAACAAGGAAGTGAGCTAGCTTTTTCAATCTCCCCACCCCCGCTCCTGTTTCTTTCCATGAGATTTTCCCATCAAGTGTCTTTCTCTCCCATTTGGCGTCTCTGAGAACAAAACATCAACTCTGAGTAACTGTGACGTGCAGACAGAGCTTTGAACTTGCTCTGAGTATGGGAAACTGGGAGAACTATAAAGTATTCCTCTACTCCATGGTCAAAAATGACAACATTCTTTAAAACTCTGCATGAAATTCAATCTAATTCTTCCTTTCTCCGATTACAGGATCCTTGGTGTAAAATATTACATTTTTTAGCAACAGTGCAAAGTTAATCTATCATAGTGCACTCCAGGTGAGATTTATTACAGACTGCTTTCTAAAAATGGTGTGCTCTCCCTGCATATGTGGGCCATATTCATCCTATTATGATCCAGTTGAAAAATTCCCAGTGTACGCAACGCCTGAGAAGTAAGAGTGGGCAAGCCTACCGAATATGACACTTATGCTAATCTGCGCCCTGCTGTGGAAAAACATACACAAGGATTCCATTACCACATTCATTAGGCTGCGGCACACTCCATCCTGAATAGGGATTATGAACCACAATAGACTGAAAGCAGTGGATTGAGCCCACTTAGCCAAATTGCTCTGACATTGGCCAAATATGTTGGCACCGGGAGGATCATCAGCTCAGACTCTGCAGAGGATGTTACTCGTTGAAAGTTTGTCCTTCCCTCTGACTGTCACATCACTCAGTTCATGGCATATGTCGTTAGCTCAGATGGTGAAAGCTGGCACCCACAATATATTTATGATGGGGATCTGGAAGGACTGTTTGAAAGGTCCTACCCAGCTCTTTTCATGCACCTGTTGTGTGCTGCCTCTGACCCTCCGCATCCACACTCCTTTCCTGATTACATTCAGAGAATGAGTTGTGTGGTGATAAAATTGTATAGCTAGAAAAGAAATTAGAATCAGATGAAAATGCCAGTTCAGCACTCAGCTTGCCTATATCTCCTCTCTGGTTTTCTGGGCTACTGGAGGCAGTTGGCACGTATCAGCCGGATCTTTTTGCAGTGGCAGGAATATTTGCAACCGGTGAGCTAAAAATATTTTAAATAATGTCAGAAATAATAAGGAAAGGAAGAGAGGTTACTGCTCAGGAGATGTTATGGAATCTGGCTATGCGGGCAGAGGGGAAAGATGTAGATCTCGCCCATGGATATCGTTTAGAAGACAATGATAAAACCCTTCTGTGTGAAATGGGTTGTCAGCCTTAGGTTCTAGGAAACTGTGGTCTAGGCTTTTCCTCTTCAGTCTGGGAGTTCAGCAGGAAGTTAAGAGTAGTTGTACCCAACACTTTGATTTATATCATTGATGTGTTTCTGAAAAGCTGCACATAAATCAAATTTTGTTTTTGCAAACTGAATCTCATACATGCTCCAGGGAGCTTCTCTTGGCCAAAGTCATTCTAATGCTGGATCCTTACGTGTGTGTAAAGTCAAGGATAGAATCTTAGGCTGGGAAATACAAATAATAACTGTGGACTTTATCATCTATCTGTTAAGTTCACCTTATTGGGCTTTCTAAAAGTGGAGTACCAGAAGAATAAAACCGAAACGAGGCGGACACTTGAAAAGAGGATTGGTGAACTAACACGACCACAGCTTTTTATTTTTTTCCCCTCTTGAGAAAACGGAAATGTCAGAGAATGGCAAGCCTCATTTTTCTTTGCATGCTTAGGTTGCGTCATGTGTTTTGGAAAAGCATAACTAACCTCTTGAGTTTTCTAAACACAAACCCCATCAATACTGGCTTATGATGCCCATAAATCCAGGGTAGGAAATATGGATGGCACCGCGGCGCCCTGCCTGCTTCCACGGCAGAGCCGGCCGTTGCTGAGAGGCTGCTGTGCTCCTGCTGCAGCTCCCATCTTGCAAGCCTGTCCTGCGCTTGGCCCTGAAAACAGCTCTCGAACTGAAGCAGACACATGGGGACAGTGGGAGAAGCTCTGGATTTTTCTCTTCCACGTGATGCTCCACAGCCCTGCTTTTCTGGACCATCCTCTTAATGGGAGTCCTGCCCTGTCCCTTCCAGCTCCCTAAGATACCAGGACGCATCAAACAGGTTGAAGGAGGCTCTGTTTTCTTGCCAGGGGAACATGGCCCTTTGCACCGCGATTGTAATACAATCTTTCCTCTCTGGGGCTGCGAATGCTACAGTGCAAAACCGTGTTTGAAAACCTCTTTTATCATTCATCGTCTCCAGACTGAAATCATTTTTGACAACCTCTGCAGAAAACAAGCAGCTTTCTGGCTACTGGCGAGTCGATTAGAGGGAGGAAACACATGTTCACTGTCAGACGAAGCCCCTGGAGAAAGCACTGACAACCTTTTAACCCCCTTTCCCAGGGAAAGGGCCCAAATGTTTCTCTGGAACAAAATCACCACATTGTCTTAAGCATCTTTTCATTTCATGTATCTTTTTATTTCTTCCTAAGGCAAGACACGTAAAAATAATAATCCTCAGCACCTCCGTTTTTATTTTGAACGTTAACAGATCTGTTTTATACCCTTTTCAGGAAGACAGGAAAAAGGGCACCATTAATGAATGTCTTCTATGAACTAACCCTTCCTTTTTTTTTTTTTTTTTTACTGTCTGACCACAGTTTAAATACCAACACACCAATGAGTTCACTCTCCTCATATAGTGATTCCTCAAACCCAGCCAAGAAGCCACAGGAGTGAAATTTTCTGAACAGTAGGAAGGCCCGACTAGCCAACATTAACAAGCTGAGCGGCAAGACTGGGCTGTGGAAACTTTTGTGCATCTCAAGACCCTGAGCCTCACATTACTTATGCATATGTTGTCAAGCAGAGACATTCCCATAGTGCGCAATGAGAAGCAACCAGGCCGGGAGATGCAAGGTTCTATACAAAACTGAACATGAGTGTCAGGTGTGTGGGTTTATGTCTTAAAAAAAAAAAAAAGGTAATAATTGTTTTAAAATGCCAGTCCTGTAATCATCACAATTACAAAAATATCTAGCTCTCAGCTCCTTAACCTATAACCTTAGTATTTTTTACCTCAGTATCACTGGCCCAGTGGTTTGGTCTATTATGAGAAAATGATCCACCTCACTGCCCCCCTCCTCAAGACTGCATATTTGCTTTTAAGAGCCAAAAGGCGGGGGCGGGGGGAGTGGGGGTGGGCGGACAAGCTTTAAAGTTGCTCTCTGGCTGGCTGGGAGAGGTGGCCTTGTGTGGACTGCCTAGAGCAGAACAGATCTCAAATGAAAAGAGGGGAGAGGAATGTTCCACCCATGTGAACTGGTACATGGCGGCTTGTGTCCGCCATATTCCACCAGCCCTCTTTGGTTTTGTTTTCTATTGCTTGTAAATTGATTTTTTAAAATCTTAATAAAAACGAAGTTTTTCATTAGCAAATTAATAAAAGTGAAATTTGCATAACATAAAGTTAACATTTGAGAGCGAAGAAATCACAGTGTTGTGTAATCACCTTCTCTATCTGGTTCCACAACATATTCATCACCCCAAAATAAAACTTTGTACCCATTAAGCAGTTAATCCTCATTTCCTCCTCTCCCCAGCCTCTGGGAACTACCAATCCACTTTCTATTTCTATGGATTCACCTATTCTGGATATTTCCTATAAACAAAATCATATAGGGGTGCCAGGGTAGGTCAGGCAGCTGAGCGTCCAACCCTTGATTTCAGCTCAGGGTTATGATCTCAGGGTCCTGGGATTGAGCCCCACATTGGCTCTACTCTCAGCAGGGAGGGGGAGCCTGCTTGAGATTCTCTTTCTCCCTCTGCCCTTCCCTCCACATAGCTCCCTTTCTCTCTCTCAAATGAATAAATAAATCTTTAAAAATAAATAAATAAATAAATAAATAAATAAATAAATAAATAAAATCATACAACATGTAACGGTTTGTGCCTGGCTTTTAAAATTTAGTATAATGTTTTTTGAGGTTCATCCACATTGTAGCTTGGATCAGTACTTCATTTATTTTTATAGCTGAGTTAATATTCCATTGTATATGTATACCATAATTCATTTGTCCCTTCATCTCTTAGGAACATTTGAGTTGGCTATTGTGAATAGTATTGCTATGAACATTCATGTACAAGTATTAGTTTGAGAACAAACCGAAAGTAGGCATATTCAATGGTTTGGAGGATACACCTAAGAGTAGAATGCTAGGTCAATATGGTAATTGCATGTTTCACTTTCTGTTGAGCTGCCCAACTGTTTTCCATATTGGCCAAACCATTTTATGTTCCTACCAGCAATGCACAATTTCTCTATATTGTCACCAACACTTATTTTTTCATTCTTTCTTTTTATTACAGCCAATCTCACTGTGGTTTTGATTTGCATTTTCCTAATGACTAATGATGTTGAGTATCTTTTCATGTGCTTGTTGGCTATTTGTATATCTTTGGAGAAAGGTTCAAGTGCTTTGCCTATTTTTGGACAGAGTTGTTTGTCTTTTTTGTTGTTGAGTTCTAACAGTTATATGTACTTACATATTCTGGATACTGGACCCTTATCAGATACATGATTTGTATATATTTTCTCTTTTTTTTTTTAAGATTTTATTTATTTATTTGACAGAGAGAGACAGCCAGCGAGAGAGGGAACACAAGCAGGGGGAGTGGGAGAGGAAGAAGCAGGCTCCCAGCAAAGCAGGGACCCCAATGTGGGGCTCGATCCTAGGACCCTGGGATCACGCCCCGAGCCGAAGGCAGATGCTTAATGACTGAGCCACCCAGGCGCCCCTGTATATATTTTCTAACATACTGTGGTTTTCTTTCCATTTTCTTGATAACGTCTTTTGATGCACAAAATTCTTAATTTTAAGTAAGTCTAATTCATTTATTTTTGCTACTGTTTTGGAGGTGTCATAATAAGAATCCATTGACAGATCCAAGGTCAATGAAAATTTACCTCTATGGTTTCTTCTAAGGGTTTGATAGTGTTAGCTCTTCAGTTTAGATCTTTGATCCCTTTTGGGTTAAATTTTTGTATATGATCTGAGGTAGGTGTCCAGCTTCATTTTATTGCATGTGGATATCTAGCTGTCCCAGCACTCTTAGCTGAAAAATCTATTTCCCTATTGAATGGTTTGGCACTCTTGCTGAAAAATCAATTGGCCACAGATGTACAGTCTCAATTCTATTCTATCGGTCTATATGACTACCCTTATGCCAGTATCACTCTCCTTTGACCACCATAGCTTTGTAATAGGTTTTGAATTGGGGAAATATGAGTCCTCCAACTTTTTACTCACCCCCTTGATGAGCCTATCATAATGAGCCTATAATTCAGGCCCAGACCTTTCATTGCTTTTCTACTTCCCAGTAGAGTCTTTAGACCTAAGACTTGGACACATCTCCAAACATTGTCTTTATTATATCATTAAAAAATGTCCTTGACCCTTTAAAATTTTATGACCAACCAATACTTCCTCATTAGAGATATTTTTGTGTTCTAATTCTAAAGTAATATTTGTCAAGGAGTAGTTTTGAGAGCAGCTGACTTTCTGTTATTTGAAAAATATATGCCCCAATTTTCTTCTATCAGCACATTCAGGTTGCTTCCCTGAATAGCTTCAGAGAAATGTTACTGGTGTTGGGCACTAGGAGCCTGCAAAAATACTGATGGCTGTTCGGAGAATGTACTATGTTGTAATATTTTTACCACAATACTACCTGCCACTCTCCCTATTGTTACATAAGTTGGGTATATCTCAGTTTCTATGCTGAGCTTAATAAAAGGTTCCTGGCTATATGTCATACCAGATCCTGTAGGAAATGTGACGTACAAATGCCTCTGTGTTCTGGGTCTCCACTTGACTTTGCATGGACATACCTGAAGGGGGCCTGAAGGGGGTCTTGGTTTTTTTTCTGTCAGGTCATTTGTGTCTCCAGGCTTCCCATACTCCCACCTAGAAAGGCGATGAGGACTAACATTTCATCTCTCATATGTTGATAATGTATGAAATTACTCAAAAGGGCAAAGCATCTTTCATAGTAAAAAATCAGCCTTACAATACAGGTGTAAAACACTACCTGAGTGAAGGAGTATGTTGGCTTTTAGAGAAAAACAGAATAACTTTGACCACAACACAGAATATTCCAGGAAGAAGTAACATTACATCATCCAATCTTTGGCTTTATCTGTGAAAAGAGGCCCAGAGAACTGGTCTATCCTGTGCCCTTCCATAACTGCTGTTATCTGGCTAACAGACAATGTTCTCAATGAGAGACAGATCAAACAGAAAGATGTAAGTTCAGAGGGGGCACTGAAGAATTCAGATCCCTACAGGTAGTTCATATCCCTGCAGTGGGATGGCTGACTTAAACCTTAGTAGAGGTTTGCCTGAGAAAAGCTGTGTGTGATGAAGGGGAGACTCCCCAACAGCAAGCACAGGGTCAGTATATCAGAGGATTTGGACCCAGTTTCCAAACTCAGTGATGTTGAGTGAGGGATGGGGGGCTGATGCTTCTTTTGATTCTTTTCAGAAAAACTACTTAGGAAGTGAAGTTTGATAAAGTGGCAAATGTTGGAAGGAACCTAAAGTGATAGGGAAGGCCTTTCTAATGGAATGCTTGGTTTTTTTGGTGAACTTATTTCTTCTCCCTAGCTTCTTGAAAAATAAAACGTCATTTTTATGATAATATAACAATGGCCATTTGTTAAGTATTTACTATATACTTAAAAGTGTGGTTGGCTCTTTATAACTATTATAAAAACTATGATGGTATATTAATGCCCATCCTACAGATGAGAAAACTAAGGCACAAAGGTTTAAGACTGTTGCTTAAGAAAGCACAGCTGAAACATGGCAGAGCCATTTTTTTGTGGACTAATACAATACATGCTCATTGTAGAAAAAATGGGAAGTGGAGAAAAAGCATAAAGATGAAAATAAAAATCAACCATAATACCACCATGCATAAATAACCCAAATGATTTCTTTCGACCAAGCTATACTTGCTTTGAGCTCCAAAACGTCTAAGCGGTAGCAAGCCATTGCATATGGCAGTCTCATTGTAATGCTGTCAGTCTGTGTTTTTTGTTCCTTTTTGATGATTCTCATCTTTTTCTGTTCCCCCAAATTCTTTTTTCCTTCTGCTTTTCCTACCCCTCACTCGCAGTTGTTCTTTTCTGTATATCACCTCTTTAAAGTGGAAGTTGGAAGGAGGGTTCCCAGTGGGTGGCAGGAGAGGCGTTCCACTTCCGCCCTCCAGAGAGCTCCAGGGAATCTCGCCAACCCTTGCAACAGTTAGTCTCCATGCTCCCCGCCCTGGTTCATCTACCAGTAAAGAACATGGAGGCTGCATGAGACGAACTGACAGGGCTGTGCATGCACGTTTACGAGCAACAGACGGTGGAAGTAAACACAGCCAAACCATCTTTCATCCATAGCACATATTATTGATTTTTTTCTCTAATTAAAACAGTCACAACAGTCATTGTTGTCAGGCCTACGTTTCTCATCTTTTATATTTTAAATAGGAACCAGCTTGCTTGGTAAAAACCCAGCAATCCTCTTTCTTTCATCCCTCTCCCTTCCTCCCAGTTGAAGGCCATCTCCTCTTAAGTGGTCTTTTTGGGTCTTTGGCACTTTTATGATATGAAGATCTCCACTCTTGTCAAACCCCATTCAATCTTTAGGCAGTAGGCTTCCTCAGCAAAGCAAAGGGTGAATTGTGGGCCCTGGCACTGAGCCCCCTTCATAGTCACCGTAACTGGGAGCTTGAGGCATCTGTTTCTGTGATTCCTCCTGGTTGACTGTCATTTGTGTTAACAGCTGGACTTGCAATCTGGGAGATTTCTTCATCAGCGGGACTGCCACAGGCTTGGCCCCATCATCCCTCTGTCCCCTGGTGGCTCAAAGAGAGCCTGAGACAATGGGGGAGGGTAGAGAGTGGAGCAGTTGGTCTCCAGCTCCTTTGGGGTATAAATGGCCCTGGGTGGGGACTCAGGAAAGGCATGTGACCTCAGATCTTTATACGAGACTGGGAATGATGGACATCTGGAGCTCTGGGCTGGGCACCAATGATAAAAACGTTAAAAAGAAACGAATTTCCTGTTTGACGCATAAACAAAGCGGAAGAGTCCCTGAGGAATGGATTTATCTGGTTGTAAAAGCTTCTTAGTGGTTTGGCAGAGTGGAAAGCACACCAGAGCAGAGCCCCCCGCATCTGCCACTAACTTTGTGGCCTTGGACAAATACTAGACATTGCTGGTTTTCAGTTTTCTTCTCCATGAGGGAACAAGATGCACCTGTGGGCAGTTTTTAGTATTCCAGCGAGCACTTAGAAGATGGAGGAAAGGAAGTGAGGAGACGGAGGGCCCTCGATCCTATCATCCGCAACAGTTTTACGTATAATTTCTAGGCCCTGGGTATGTATTGGTGAATAAGAGAGATAACATCCATAACTTTCAAGAGTTTACAGCCTAGTGAGGGAGATAGACAATAGACAAATAAATACATCATATAATGTCAGGAAGCAGTAGGTGAAGGCAGAGAGAGAACTGTTTTAAGACTGATTGTCCCTAAGATCTGGGTATTTGGAGTTATCTCTGGGGCATGGAGAGCTCACAGCAAGTCATATTATGTGTCCTCTATTTTCATGCTATCACTTTTTAATAAATTTTTATAAATCTAAGGCAGACTTGAGAGCAAAACTGCAGTGTATGAAGATCACATGCAGGATAAGCACGTGTAATGGGAACTGACCCATCTGCTTTGCCTTGGGGACCAGAGGAAAAGGAGAGAGGGTGATCTCAGGATGAAGGTACAAGAGCTTCAGGCCTCAGCATGTAGATGGCTCTCCTTTTTGCTAAGGACTGTCTTTCTGAGTCACTGCCTTATATGGGGTCCTCAGTGCTTGAAGCCCGAGGCAACTGCCCCAATTCCATGATGGTCTATCATAAAAGGGTTACATTAACATGCTTCAATAGCTAGATCAAATCCATGAATTTGAGTAGAAATAACCAGCTGTATTATCAGGAGGCAAAATATGTTGAAAATTGAAAGTGGCTTTAATTAATCTCTTCCAATCTTCATTTTTTAGCTGAAGACGTTGGAGAAGCAAAACCTCCCTGACTGTAGAGTTGCTTAGCCATGTCAGAGCTGGACCATTCCAGGCCTGGGCTGCTGAGATTATCCATACCACTCAGCTGTGGTCTTGGCTATTGGCTTACATATCAGTTACACAAATACTCAGAATCAAAGTATTTTCCTAGGTGACTGGTCTGCTTAATTATCCAACAGAAATCAGTGGCTGTTCACCCAGGCTTGGATCTCTAATACTCTCCTAATTTAATTCTCTTCTGGTTATTCTCATCTGGACTACTTTTTCCTCTTTATGATAGAATCTAAATTATACATTCAGACCCATCTCATGAGGAGGATTGAGACCTGAGGCATCGAAGAAGGACTTGGCACTCACCTGGTACAACTGGACTCTAAAGATTTTCCATTTAAATGATGCAGATAAAAAAAAAAATGCCTCTGGATGAATCAGACACAGCAAACAGCCATGATTTCAACTCTTCAGTTTATGGAGTTGAACACTTTAAGTAGGCCAAACAAGCCCTGTTGAGCTAATCTGTGCTTGGAAGGTTCCCAGTTCTCTCTCTAACTGAAAAGGAGGGATATGGAACTGCAGGACGAAGTGCAGACCTACTGTAAGAGATTATATGGGCTGCTGGGTTTACATACAGAAAACAATCCCTTATATGTAGACGATGCTTTACATTTTAGAAATATTTATGGTTTCTTCCATCTTCAGAAGAGTGTAAGGATATCTGTAGGGTGTAAGTGGCACACAGAAGTGCAAGAAACATGGGTCATAAATACAAGAGGCACATATCAGAGACTGAAGCCTACAATGATAAGATTTTTACTTTTGGAAAAGACCTCATAAACTGTTTAGTTAAACCATTCCAACTCTAGCAGTAACAGTGGTTGTTATACAATATCTCTGATAGCTGTAGATATCTAGTCTATACATGAGTGTCTTCCAGATGGTTGTTCAGAATCCCACAAAGCAGTTTATGTCATTAAAAAAATAGTTCAGATTGTTAGATTTTTTTAAAAAAATTGAGCTCCAATCTATCCCTTCATGGCTTTTATCCATTGTTCCTGACTCAGGGATTGGGTGTTATATAGGGTAATAATACTAGCTACCACATAGGAAGTGTTTACAGTGCGCCAAGTCTTGCAAACATTACTTCCAATCCTTATGACCCCTCTCAAGATAAATATTATCTTCCAGTTTTAAAAAATAAGGAAACAAATAACCGGAGAGATTAAATTAAGTGTGAAAAGACATATGATTAGCTAGCATCTGAACTCCGGTCTGTTTTGCTCTGCCAGAACACATTGCCCAAATTAAGTCTAATCCTTTTATACAGTGTTGCTCCCCAACATTTGAAGATGATCTGGGGAATCCTGTCAACATCTCTATCTCAAGTTGGATAAACTACCCCTTTGTTTGGTACACATTTTTTTTTCTTGGTGGGTAATCAGAAAAATGCACACATGTACCTAGTTATAAAATATACAACTTGGTTCACGTCTGTGTATTCTAGCTTAATAACCCATGACCATTCCTCCAATCATTCTTCAGCAATGTGAGTTGCTATCATGGTCAATGGTACTCCAGAGCTGTCCCAGTTTGTTAATGTCCCTCATTTCATGTGGTGTCCAGAACTGAGCACACAGCTCTAGGACTACAGTTCAGCTCACTGGATAGAAAAGAATTCCAAATCGGCACAACCACTGCTGCTGTTCCACACCCAGCTCTCATGAGCTCACCCAAGCTAAATGGCTTGAGCAAGGTCATCTGCAATTCATGGTTCCCTATAAGACTCAGCATTTGATACCAGCTCCAGAACTTTCTCTTCTAAGGAGATGAAGTTCGCACCTGGCTAATAAGGTTCCTTCTCAAGTCATATCCAGAGTTGTGCAGAAATTTTCTTTGAACAGAGTAGAAATTGTTTTGTTTTATACACTTCCCTGATGCTGCAGGAGACAGACACCTGTAGTAAACAAGCCCCCATGGAATCTGTCCAGCAAGGAGGTCCACTACGTATGGAAGCATGTCTCCACTTAGTCTCACTACTTTTGTTCCCTCGAGAAAGACCTTATAGTTCTCTGTACTTTTTCACATCACATACAGGAGAGACACGCTTGAGAGAGTAGGGATAGACTTAACAAGACAGTAGCATGACCTTTCCACACAACTTACTTATTTTTTGATTTCCATAAAATGAACCTAAAATTTTGCAATAAATTCTAAAGGCTGGGATACTATCTCTCTCGTATGGCCAAATTTTCTTGGGTTGGCTGGTGTCTTACCTTAAGATGGATCCCCCTGAGATGGTTTTGCTCATCTCTGCACTTCTTACCTGGATAGGCGAGAAGAAATGAGGATCAGCAAGGAGATGGAAGCCATGTTTAATACACAGATAAAACAGTGCTGTTGGGTCTCATTCAAGAACTTAGTTGAGGCAGATGTCACTTCGTCTTCATTGAAACTTCCCTTGCTTGGCTTCCAATACAACATTCTCTCTTGATTTTCCCTTTACCTCACTAGCTTTCCTTTCTTGCTTTCCATTGTTAGTTTATCTTATTACTTCCAACCTTTTCCTGTTTGGAGTCCCACAGGATTTAGTTCTTGGTTCTCTCCTCTCTCTATTCTCATTCCCTTGGGAATTTCTTCCAATCTCATGATTTTAAATACTATGCATGTGCAGGTGACTTCCAAAGTTACATCTCAAGTCCAGACCTCTCAAATTCCAGACATGTATACCCAACTGTCTACTTCACATATCTTCTGGGATGTCTAACAGACATCTTGAACTCAACATGGTCAAAACCGAACTCCTAATCTTACCCTAGCACATGTGCCTTCCCCATCTCAGTTGATCTTCCAGTTGCTCAGGCCAAAAAAACTTGAAGTAATTTTTTACTTCTCTCTCTCTCTCTCTCTCTCTCTCTCTCTCCAAGCCAACACGAAATCTGTGAGCAAATTTTATTTGATCTACCTTCAGATATATTCAGGATCTGACCCCTTCCCACCATCTTGTTCTACGCTACTATCATTTCTTGCTTGGAATATCTCAATACATCCTGACAAGATTTTCTGCTCCTGCATATGTCTCCCTTGACACAGCAGCTAGTGTGGTCCTTCTGAAATGTTAGATCAGATCATGTCAGTCTTCTCCTCAAAACCTCACAATAGCTTCCTATTTCACTCAGAGTGAAAGTCCTTACATTGATTAATGTGATCTGGCCCCAAATACCTTTGACTTCCTACCCCCTTCTCTCACTCATTCTCCTTCATCACCTTCAAGTATTTGTTCAAATGTCACTGTACTCTACCTCCCCTCCAACCAGGGCATACACATCTCAAACTCCTGATCACCTCACTCCACTCTTTTCTTTTCTGTTTCCACTCTACCTAACGTTTGCTTGTCTCTTACATTTATTGCTTATTGCCTGTCCTTCTCCACTAGAATGTAAACTCCACAAGGGGAGGGATTTTTTTAAATCTGGTTAATTCATCTATGTATCTTGGCAATGAGAACAGTGCTTGGTCCAGAGGAGACAATAAATACTTGTTGAATAAAGCAATTAATGAATAAATGAACAAAGATTATGTCAACAAAAAGAGGGCCCAGTTTTGTTATTCACAGGCTAATAACCGCAATGACATATGTGGATAAAAAACAAGATGTATTCATGTTATAGTGCTGTTTATGTTGTGTAGCATAGCCATTCTGTGCTTCTCAAAGTGTGGTACAAGTGTCTTCAGGGGGATATGGTAGTGTGTTTGGGATGCCAAAAGCCTAATATAAGCATGCCATTTCTCCCATTAGGTTCTAATTTTCTCAAAGATTTGGGGGAAAATATTTCTTTCATATTAATAGAAACATGAAAAAATGGACTACAAACTTCGCATGAATCTTAAGGATGGAACCTAAAATTTCATGGAAAGAGCTCAGCTCTAGATTCCTCCATCACACATTTGCTTTCCTCTGCCCTAAGCGGAAATTTATGGAAAAAAATGTTGAATACTATTTTAATATTAAGCCAAAGTCTCAACTGAGTCATTTTCCCTATGTTCAAGTCATTTGCTGAATTCACCAAATACTTTTCAAAGCAACTTACATTCATTCCTAAGAATCACAGAGCTTCCTATCATCACTATTAGCGTAATATCTTCTTGGGGACATGCCTACTGTTAGAAACCAAGGCCACATCACGGGCTGAACACCATTCAGTGAAGAAGAAAACAAGCTTCTCTACTGCAATTGGCCCAATGTTCAGTGTTATGAGTCTCATACAGAATTTGTGTCCGATTCTTTAACTTTTTCCCATCTGAAAAAAAGCCAAAGGCCTTTTAAATCTTTATTACATAAGGAATTCACATAAATTGTGAATTAAAGCATAGCATTCCCAAAATGTAAACGGACAATGGATATAAACCATTAGGAATCCCAAATAAAAAATACACTTAGTTGATTTGTATGTAGGAAAAAGTCCAACTTGACCAAAATAGAAGAAAGTACGGCACTATTTTTTCTGTGATCAAATCAGCAAAGATTTTTGAAGATGGTGACCCTGGCTGCCGAGGTAGGTACAGTGAAATAGTCATTTTCACACATTGCTAGTGGCATTGCCAACTGATGTTCCTACAGTTAATTTTATTGCAAAAACAATCACTCCACAACAACAATCATTTTATTATCTCTCATGGTTTCTGTGGGTCACAAATTTGGACAGAACATAGTAACAGTTTGTCTTTGTTGCAGAAGGATAGAGTACAGTGACATTTGAACAAATACTTGAAGGTGATGAAGGAGAATGAGTGGAATCATCTAGAGACATTTCTACTCATGTATCTGGCAGTTGATGCTGTCTGTCAGTTGGACCTCAGCTGGGCTGTGGCCTCTCTATGTGGGTTCTTTGCCGAGGCTCATTGTCTAGAGAGGGTATTTCCTTTTTAACTTTTTAGTTTAAGTACAACACGCACAACTTAAGTGCACAAATCTCAAGCATAGAGTTATATGGGTTTTTACAAAGTGAACATCACTGTGTATCTAGTTCAAGATCAAGATCCAGCTGTAGAGCATTTACCAGCAACACAAAAGCCCCCCTCATGTCTCCATTCCAGTTATTACTCCCAAAAGCAGTCACTCAAATGAAATCTATCATCATTTCATTTTGCCTGTTTTGAATTTTATATAAAAAAGATTTAAGTATGTGTACTCTTTAGTGTCTGGTTTCTATAGCGTAACCTTGTATTTCTTGCTGTGACTTGTGGCAGGAATTTATTCCTTTTACTAGCTGTGTAGTATTCCATTGTATGAATACCATATTTGTTCATTCTCCTGTCATTTTTTTCATTTTAGGCCAGTTACTTAGATCTTCTTTAATTGTTTTCAGCAATGTTTATGACTCTCAAAGTAAATGGCTTACACTCTTTGTTAAATTTATTCCTAAATAATTTCATGTTTTTAAAAATTCAGTTGATTATAACGTTGTTCTTTAAATTTCATTTTCTAAGTATTTTTTTTTTTTTGCCAGTAAATACAAATACAATTGATTTTTACATATTGACCTTGTATCCTGTGGCATTGCTAAATTCAATTTTTAGTCCTAGGAGGTTTTTTTATTTCTTTGGATTCTCATCATAATCTTGTAATTTGTGAAAAAGAAGATTTTAATTTTTACTTCTCAATTTTAATGTCTTATTTTTTTATTATTTTAAAAATTAATTAGCTAGTTAGTTAGTTTGCAGTGATGAGAATAGATTTTCTTACCTTGTTCTCTCTTATGGAAAACATATTCAATGTTTTGTCATTAATCATGATGCTAGTGGTAGCTCTTAAAATATGTGTGTACATACACACACACACACACACAACACCCCACAAAGTCTTTATCATACTGAAGAAGGTTCCTTCTAGTCCCTGTTTTCTGAGAGGTATTATTATGAATAGATGTTGAATCTTGTCAAATACTTTTTCTACATCTATTGAAATGAACACATTTTTCTCCTTTATGCTACTAAATGATAAATTACAGTGACTGATTTTTTAATGTTAGGCCAAACATGCATTCCTGAAATAAACCCCATTGGTTATAACATATTATGTTTTTTATATATTATGCAGTTTATTTTAATATTTAAAAAATATTTTGCACCTATGTTCTTGAGAACTATTACCCTGCTATTTTTTTTTTCTTGTAATGTTCTCATCATCCTTTGGTATCAGGTTATTCTGGGTTCATAAAATAAATTTAGAATTGTTTTGTCCTCCTCTTTTCTGAAAATGTTTAGGAAGTTTGATATTTCTTATTTACATGTTCGATAGAACTTAATTAAGCTGTATGAGCTTGGGTTTTTGCTTTTGTTGTTGGTGGTGGTGGCTTTTAATTTCAAATGCATTTTTAAAAAAACTGAAATGGGACAAATCAAGGCTATTCTTGAGCCAATTGTCATAAATTGTGTCTTTAAGGAATTTGGCCATGTCATCTAAGTTGGCTCTATTCATTGGCAAACATTTTTCATAACATTTCCTAGTTATTTTTTTAATGTCTGTAAGATCTGTGGCAATATTCTTTTTCTCATTCCTGAAATTGAAAACTTACGTTTTCTCTATTTTTAATTTTATTCTATTTCTAATTTTATTTTGACTAGAGATACATCAATTTTGTTGATCCTTTAAGGAGGTAATTTTTTGTTTTGTTGAGTTTTGGCTATTCTTTGTCTGCTTTCTATGTTATTAATTTCTTCTCTTACCTATTTATGTTATCTCTTTTTTTAATGATTACATTTGGTTTAATTTGCTCTTCTTATATGGGAAGCTTGGGTCAGTGATACCAAAATTACTTTTCTTTTCTAAAATAAGCACTTAAAGTTATGACTTTCCCTCAGTATTCCTTCAGATATTAATATGTTCTATTTTCATTATTATTCAGGTTAAAATATGTTACAATTTTTACTGTGGCTTCTTCTTTTATCTATGGTTTATCTAGAAGTTTCTTGATTTCTAAATATGTAGGAATATTTTAGATATCTTATTTTGTCTGCATTTAATTGAATTACATTATAGCCAGAGTACACATTTCTTGTGACATTCACTCTTTGAAATTCCTTGAGACTTATTTTTTAGTCCATGAGACTGTCCACAGTTCTAGTTACACTTGAAAAAAATGTGGATTCTGCAATTATTGGTTGTAGTGTTCTATCAATATCAGTTAGGTCAGATTGGTTCATAGTGTTGTACAGGCCTTCTATAGCCTTACAGATTATTCTTCTACTTGCTCAATCAAGTACTGAAAAAGGAGTGTTAAAATACCCAACTCGATTGTGGATTTATCTATTTGTCACTTATTTTCTGTCAATGTCTGACTTTCATAATTTGAAGCTTTGTTATTAGGAACATACTTTATCTATGGCTTCCTGATGAATTAACCCATCTGTCATTAAATATACCTCTTTGTATTTGGTAATACTCTTTTCTTTTTCCTGAAATCTATTTTGTCTGATAATGATAGTCATCCCAGCTTTTTTGTGATGGATATTTGCATGATAAACCTTTTCCACCTTTTTATTTTAAAAAATCTGTATCATTGTTTTTAAAGTGCATTTCTTTCAAACAGTGTATGGTTGAGGTTTGTCTTTTTATAAGTCTAAAACTTTCTACTTATTAATTGCAGTGTGTACTCCATTTACATTTATTATAATTGTTGATTTGGTTGAGTCTATCATCTTGTATTTTCCTATTAGTTCTATCTGTTCCTTATTCCTCTGTTCCTTGTTTTCTGTCTTTTGACTATGCACCTTTGTTTCAATATTTTAAATGATTTCTCTAGGAATTAAATATATATTCTTAAATAATCAGCCTTACCTTATCAAGTCTTACCTTGAATTAATGTTATACTACTTCAAGTATAATAACTTTGCATCAGTATACATCCATTTACCACCTTCCCATTTTTCAGGCTACTGTTTTATTGTATTTTGCTTTTATACATATTATACCCCCCAAATAATAATAATAATAATTGTTTTTTTTTTTTTTTGCTTTAAACAATTGTCTTTTATTAGGAAGAAAAAATATGTTTTGATTCACCCACAATTTTACCATCTCTGGTGTTCTTCATCCCTTCCTGTAGATTTGATTCTCTGCTTAGGATTTCCTTTAGCCTAAGGTCTTTCTGTAACACATTTTTTAATAATATGGATTTTCAGGTCATAAATTCTCTGTTTTTGTTTATCTGACAATTGCTTTATTCCACTCCTCTGCTTTTGAAAAAAAATTTCACTGGCTATATAATTCTAATTTGGTGTGTTTTTGTTTTGTTTTTTAGTATTTTGGAAATGTCTTCTGGTTTGTGTCATTTCCGATATGAAGTCAATCATTTTTCTTGTCACTGCCTTCCAGTATGTAATTTATATTCTTTTCCTTTAGCTGATTTTGCAACTTGTTGTTTATTTTTGGTTTTCAGCAATTTGATAATGATGTGTGTAGGTATGGTTTTTGTTTGTTTTTATTCATTGTGCTTGGAGTTCTTTGAAGTTCTTAGATCTGGGAGCTGTTTTTTTTTTTTTTTTCTTATTACACTTGAAAAAATTTGGCAATTATTTCTTCAAATACATTTTTCTTCTTTATTCTTACTTTCCTCTTCTTCTGGGTCTTCTACTATACGTACACTAAACTGCTTGATATTATCTCAAGGATTACTGGTGCTCTGTCCCTTTATTTTTCTAATCCTTTAACCTGTACTTCTTTAGTTTGCATAACTTTTACTGACCTGCCTTTAAGCTTACTCTACCTATATTACGCAGTGTCCAATCTGCTATGAACCTATTCAATGGATCTTTTAGCCCAGAAATTGTATTTTTCAGTTAAAACATTTACATTTTTTTAATAATGCCTTCCTGAAATACTTGATCTCTTTACCCATTATATCCACATTTTCCTGTGAAATTCCTTAACGTATGTATGTTTTAAAAGTTCTTGTCTACTACTATTTCAGTAATTGTGTCATCCATGGTTCTGCTTTTACTATGTTTTCTTTTAATTATTGTTACATTTTCCTGCTTTTTTGCAAGTACACTCTTAAAATTTTATTCCAGATATGTGAACAAAAGAATACTGGTGACAAAAGCATAATATTGTTTTGTTTTGTTTATTTACCAGATACTGAAATCCCTTTCCTCTGTTTGATGGGCTTACAGTTAGGGTTAAGGGCTGATCATTTGGATTCTTCTTAGAAGCAAATTGAATAGCAGCTTTAATTATACTGGGTTCACCTGTGAATAGCTCAACCCCTAATTTCCTTTGCAGGTCTCTTTTTGATCTTTTCAGTATTGGAACTGAGAGGGATTTATGCTGCCATTCAAGATAAATTTGATTTGCCTTTGAATTCAAAGGCCTAAGAATCCAATTATTGTGAAAATGAGCAATATTGGACTTCCAAACTCCCTCTACTTTTGCTTTTTTGGCAAAAATTCAGGGTTGTGGTAAGGGGAATTATTTGTAAGGTTTACCAAATTTGTTTTTGCATTTGGCGGTTTTCTGGGTTCCGATATGTCTTGCCAAGTTAAATAGTATTCTAAAGTTCATCTGATTTTTCCTCATCCATGCAAAGTCTCTCTGATTATGGGAGTCTGGTTCTTCCATTCATTTGTCCTTGGAATGTTCACAATTTAGGTATGGGAACTGCCATGGATTTCTGCTCAGTTATGAAGAAATAATTTCCCATTTGAACTCAGTTTATCAAGGATTTCTTTTTTTTTTTTTTAAGATTTTATTTATTTATTCAACAGAGATAGAGACAGCCAGCGAGAGAGGGAACACAAGCAGGGGGAGTGGGAGAGGAAGAAGCAGGCTCATAGCGGAAGAGCCTGATGTGGGGCCCGATCCTATAACGCCGGGATCACGCCCTGAGCCGAAGGCAGACGCTTAACCGCTGTGCCACCCAGGCGCCCCTATCAAGGATTTCTTATTTGTAATATTATTTGCTAGCTGGTAAAAATAATAAAAACATGGTTCTTATTGTATCTGGGTTATTCTTATTGTTACTGTGGGAAGAACAATCTTTTGAATCCTTCTAGATCCTAACAAAAATAAAAAAATACCTTGCGTTTATTTTAGAAAAATATTTTATATGGATAAAATATTTTATATAGATTTCAGATTTCCAGGTATTTGCACACTTAAAGATGTCATTCCCTGATCTATTTTCCAGATTTTTTGTTTCAAAGTCGGTCCTAAACCTTATTGTTGTCCTTTTAAAGATAAGTCTTTCTTTCTGCCTCCAGCTCCTTTCCAGGTTTTTCTTTTCTTTTCTTTATTTTTTTTTTAAGATTTTTTTTATTTATTCGACAGAGATAGAGACAGCCAGCGAGGGAGGGAACACAAGCAGGGGGAGTGGGAGAGGAAGAAGCAGGCTCCTAGCGGAGGAGCCTGATGTGGGGCTCGATCCCATAACGTCGGGATCATGCCCTGAGCCGAAGGCAGACGCTTAACTGCTGTGCCACCCAGGTGCCCCCCAGGTTTTTCTTTTTGACTTTGGTTTTCAGCAGTTTTGCTAAGATAAGCCTACATATGGTGCTATTATAATAATCTTAGGTGAGAATTTGTGATGGGCTTACATTACCATTGAATTGCCTTTGTAGCTTCTTCAAAAATTAATTGGCCACATATATATTGTTATATTTCTGGATTCTCTATTCTGTTCTTTTGATCAATGTGTCAATGCTTTTACCAATATACCCTGTTTTGATTACATTATTACCATTTTATACTTTTATACATTATTCCTATTTTTTATTTAGATGGTTAATTTTAGAGCATTTAAAGATTAGAAAAAAATAAATTTTATTATTACTTTCATTTTGAACATTGCCATCCCTCTGTAATTCTTTTTGAGGATCAAAGTTTCTTTCTTAACTCATAGGAAATTTGAAAGGTTTTTTCCATAGGGGAGAGAGGTTTGGGCAGGGGCTGGTGCCTATCTCACAGTGAATTCTGCTCCTTTCCACCAGACCTGCAGCAGGATGGAGGCTCTTTTCGCTCCCTGCCCTGTCCTCATTGTTTCTCATGAGCACCTGGGCAAGTTCCTGGGCGAAACTGATAGAAAAGATCCTGCAACTGGGTGTGAATTACCCTTGTATTCTGCGGCTCATGGTAATTCTCTATTTTCACAGTAGCTTACACTCAGCTTTTATCGATTTGTTACAAATATTAGCTAAAATCTTCCTCCCCACTTATGTGACTACCCTGTCTTACTCCTGTGCTATGTCAGGCAAGTCAGTGCTTTATCCCCCTTTTTCTTTGGAAGCATCTGGTCTTTCCTTAGATGCTTGCTCTGCAACCTCAGCTCTCTTATAGGTTCAAGAAAAGTTGTGATTTGTAGATTATCTATCTTTTCCCTGTTAATATAGCAGGAGCAATGATCTTTGCAGCTTTCTATATATCCCAAACAATAGGTGGAAGTCCCTATTTTATAAACTTTTAGAATATTTGCATACTTTTCTTCTAATGAATAACAATAATGATTTTGAAGCAAAAACAAATTTTTTAAATACATGGATTGTCCCATGCTGAAATTACTGACCAAAGTTCATTCAAACTGCAACTCTTGTATAATTTCTTAGATACAGGTTGGCTGTCATTTGTTTAAGTGTTTACTGTTTTTCAGGTGTGGGAAGGGATTATGAACACTCTGATTCATAATAAAGTCCAACTATCTTAGCCTGGCTTTCAAAGTTCCCCTTACCCAGGCACTAACCACTCTTCATGGCTCCATATTATCCCATTCCTCCGCAGGAATGTTCAGGAACATACAGGTCACCCCAGTTAAGATGATCTGTTGAAACTATAGTTCGGAGTCTGCTCTAGCTAGAGACCTGGACAACTCTAAAAAGCAGGCAGGGTGTCCATCATCAGTGTTCAGTCAGATCTTAATATTAGAGAAATAACATTGGAGTGGCCGATAGAGGAAGGGAACAGTCTGGATATTTACTCATTTTTTTTCCACAGGTATTTACAGAATGACTACTATGTATCGAGTCTTAATGCAAGGTACCTGGCAAACAAATAGACATGGTTTCTGCCCTTACAGTATTTAGAGCTTACAGAATAATCAGAAATTAGGCCCTTGCACAATTGAGACTGCAGTTATCTTAGGGCCTGAATTCCTCATATTTCAGTAGCAATCTATAGACTTTCAAGCTGTAGTCGTTCAGTGAGCCAGACTGACCGAAGACACTAATGCTTTAAACCACAGTAGTAGAACTAGTCTCCAGTCCTAAGCCTGGAGTCATGAGTGGGACTGGGGACAATTTCAGTCCTCCTATGCCATCTTCCCTCTATGGCCAGTTCCCATGATCTACACCCCAGCCATTCTGTTGTGACTAGTCTTCCCTGAACCCCCAGCTCCTTTGGCTCCAAGATGGATATCTTACCTTGTTCCTCATTAGTATACCCAACATATGCCAGAGACAATTCTAGTTCTTGCAACCTTCTTCCCCTAAGAGCTGGACCCTGTTTCTAGTAACTCCAGCTGCTGGCTGGGGTCTTATTCCAAAGCAGATGGACCACCCAGAACCATGACATTGTCGGCTTCCTGACTTCAGGCATCACTGCTGTCTGGATGCTACGGCCACTGTGCCATGTCCTCCAGTTCCAAATCCCCCCAAATGTTAGCAAGTGCCCAGTGGGAGACTGTTTGCTATACTTTTTTTGTGTTGGTGACCTCTTCCCCATGGGACAAAGTCTTCAGATCGGGTAAAGCTTCCAACACCAGTCCTGTCTTTTACCACTTCTTCCCAGTCCCCAACAGCCGGTTGCTAAGTCCCAGCATGTCTCTCATCAGAGCCCTTCAGAGATGTGACAAGCTTTTGTTCCTGGTTGTTAATCCTGGTTTTTATTGTCTTGTGATCTCATGTGCCAATGTCTGGCACTTTATCCATTCACCTCTTCTCATTTTCCCACAGCAACACAGAGATTTTTAGGAACTCCCTTAATTCTTGTTTCTTTTGACAGAATGCTTTTTTCCAAGGTCCAATAGTGAAGGCTGGAGTCAGTGTGCATCTGCAGACCTGGGTTTCTTTGCTGTGCCATGGGCAGCTCGATTCCCTTGGCTGTGATTTCCTAGTTGGTAAAATGAAGAAGGTTGGCTATAAGGTTTCTGGTTTCTTCTAGCTCCCAAATTTGTTGACACTAAGTTGGCAAAGAGTGACTTTCAGGAAACTTCCAGTTTGTTTTTCTCTCTCAAATGTCCACAGAAAACAATATCCACTCAGCTAACACTTCTTTTCTCCAGCTTTGGATGAACTGTATTCCTACATAAGACTTACACATTGCTTAATTTTGACTCCTGTCCATTAAACTTTATACATTAATAGTATCTTGAATTTATACAATATTTTATAATTTCCAAGTCCTTTCATGATTATTACCCTACTGGATCATCATAATGACCCTATTTATTAGGAAGGACAAGACTTTCCATTCTCAATCTCTCCCTCCCTCTCTCTCTCTCTCTTTCTCTTTCTAAGAATCAGGCATCTGATGCACTGAGAAGTAAGATATTTATTTGCCTAAGGCATCACAGCTAGTTAGTGGCAGACTCTGAACTAGAATTCAGGTCTCCTAAAAACTAGCTTAATAGATCTTTGACATTTCCATGCTCCTCTTTCCTTCTCATTGAGCTTTTCTTCAGCTACTCTATTAATTCCTCCAGTATTGCTAATGTTCTGCCTTCTTACATGAGTCAGGAGAGTCTGAGCACTAAAAGAATGGATGAAATAAATTCCTCCCTTCTCCAGTAGAAGGTCTCTAGCAGCCAGCGTGAATCATATTTGCAAGTGCCTTTCTCTCTGGGCTGTAAAGACTGTCAACGTGTGGTTCTATGGTCAGCTATTCTGACGTTTCATCACATTTAATCAACTCAGCAATTTGATGAAGCCCAAGCTATAGTAAGAGAAGAAGCTGAAGAAGAGTTTTAGGCAACAACAATGACCTAGTTTCACTGGCTGGGCCATAAGCTACCAAGGTTGCATAATTCAGAATTTTCCCAAGAGCTGAAAGAACTGCGTGTGTTCCCTACTTTTGAGTATCAGGAAGGAGGGATTAAGTGAATGTTTTCAGTTTCACAGGAAAAGGTAATAAAAATACAAGTATATTTTGGGTCAGGTTCAATTTCTGCTTGGGTCTTCCAAATCTTTCTGAAGAAAATAGATTGTAGCATAACAGAAAATTTAACACCCAAGCAGATAAGATTCTTTACCACAATCCAGGTAGTTATCAGTTCCCTAATACAAACCTAATTACATACAACGAGTAATATAGCAAGCCTAATAAAATGGGGAGAAAGTTAAACATAGTGGGTCAGGTCTGTCAGTCATAGTAAGACCATCATTAGTTACTATTTTAATGGTTCATTTGATTAAATGCTAAGCTATTGTCTTGTAATTATGTGTATTCAAGGGAAAAATACTCAAGTTCAATTAGGAATGTATCTTTTACTGCACTATGTTTAATGAAGTCGCAACATCACCATAATAAGCAAGGAATAATGAAAATCTTCTTTTGAAATTGCAATGGAAGTATTTGCACAGAAGTAGCTGGCATGTGTAATATGATGAGTTCCCTTAAATGGCTCAACTGTTGATCAAAAAAGCAAATTATATAAGTGGATACTGCGAGGCAGAAACATGTGGACACAGCTGGAGTGTCATGTGTCACGGTTCCAGTCATTGCCAGCTGGCGGTCACACAAAGGCAGGCCAAGCCAAACAATTACTGTTATTCATAAGAGCAAATGTGCATTCCAAACACACAGTGCAGGCTTTATGAAATAACTAAGCATTCAGATGCATCCAGACAGCCGAGCTGTTTTTTCATCACATGTCCCTGAGTGCCAGGCCAATATGGCAAACTGACTCTGCTATTCAGAAACCCTTATCTTTACCCAATTAACCAAATCACTGTGACATTTGAGAGTTCTTCATGCACTTTGCTGAGTGCGTCAAACCAGCAGGCTTACCGGGCGGCAGATGCACAGCTTCTGGAAGCAATCTGCTTGCTTTCTTTCTTTCTTTCTTTCTTTCTTTCTTTCTTTCTCTTTCTTTTCTTTTCTTTTCTTTCCTTTCCTTTCCTTTCCTTTCCTTTCCTTTTCTTTTCTTCTTTTCTTTTCTTTTTAGTTGTAAATACACTGTTAGACCACTGCCTGTTACAAACCAGAGCTTAGAGTCAGTCTCTAACATCTGAACATCCAGGGGTCCCCCTTATTCTCAATTCTGTGTGCCTGTGTGATGGATGTCTTCCAAGATGTTGCCCTAGGAAGGTCAAGGGTGGCAGAGAGACAGGGCAGGAGGAGGGATTCATACTCTTGTTTAAGGGAAAAAAATAAATTAAATGAGAGTACATTCTAGAAGAGTATCTGGTCATGGACTGAGATAAAAATCTCTAGCTTGTTTAAATATAGACACCAAAGGAAGGAATATGGAGCTACTGTTTCCATAATTTTCACCTATTTTCTTCAAATAAAATATAGCCATAGCTCCTTGCCTAGTATTTCTTTCAACAGACAAGATCATAGGCACATGTGAAAACGTGTGCCATCATGTTCTTGCTTATGGCTGTTTCAGAAAGAAACAGAAAGAAAGCTTGAGAGGAGGGTGTATAATTGCTGCAACAGAAAGTGAATGGTTGTATCTTAATTCCTTCAAAGAAGAGACAGGGTACTCTGTGTAGATGAGCACTGTTCATTAGAAATATACCCTGAGCCGTATTTGTGACTTTAAATTTTCTAGTAGCCACATTCAATAAAGTAAAAAGAAACAAGTGAAATTAATTTTAATAATATATTTTATTTAACCTAATGTATCTAAGATATTATCACTTCAACATATAATGAACATAAAAGCATTAATGAGATACCTTACACTTTTATTTTTTTTGTACTAAGTCTTGAACTCTGGTGTGTTTTTATACTTCTCACATCTCAATTTGGACTAGCCACATTTCAAGTGCTTCGTAGCCACATGTGGCTCAGGGCTACTGTTTTGGACAGTGCAATGCTAGACTTTGGCAGTGGTAATTTCAAGTGTGCCCAAGCATACTTTGTCCAGCACTGTGGATGAATTCTATAACACACTGAATGAAGAGTCAAATATTCCATTTCTGGTCTTAGCACAACTGTCAATATTCTTCCTCCTCAGCTAATTCGTCCATAAAATGGAGATGATAACATCTGCTCCATCACTGAAGTTTAGTTTTCTATAAGAATTCAAATTCAATAATAGATGTCGATTTTGAGAAACAGCATTAGATTAAGTGAACACCCAAAAACTTGTTGACATTAGTTGAAAGTTCTAAGAATTGAGGAAGACCGGGGCGCCTGGGTGGCACAGCGGTTAAGCATCTGCCTTCGGCTCAGGGCGTGATCCCGGCGTTATGGGATCGAGTCCCACATCAGGCTCCTCCGCTATGAGCCTGCTTCTTCCTCTCCCACTCCCCCTGCTGTGTTCCCTCTCTCGCTGGCTGTCTCTATCTCTGTCAAATAAATAAGTAAAATCTTTAAAAAAAAAAAAAAAGAATTGAGGAAGACCATACTTTTCCTTAATTCTTTGTGCCCTGTTATTCCTTTCATAAGATAGATTTTAAAATCAGAAATTATTACCTATAAAGGTTTGTGGAGGATTTTTTAAATATCCAAGATTTTAAAAGTCACCAACGTATGGTCACCATTCTTTTGTATAATAGGCTTTATTTCAGTGGCTAATGGCATATAGGCATGGATTCCAGTTTTCCTTTGAAACCCAAGACAATGCTGGCACCACCTTGTCCAGGAGACCCGAGGCCTGTGAGGTGCACCTTTACCACTGTGCTTTGTTCATGTGGTGCTAAGTATCAGGCATATTAGAGTCCTGCCACTATTTCCCTCAACCATGGCTACCTCAAAGCCCACTGCTCCTTGTAGTTCCCCTACTGTGCTGGCCTGAAAACACAAAGGAATTATTTGCCTTTGGATTCTTCATGTTGAAGTACACTGGCCAGCAGCTCCAGCCCATAAGGTGCCACATCAAAGTCCATCAACCCAGATCTGCCATACTTAAAATATTTAGCATTAAATGTTTGCCAAGACTAAGACTTCTGGTAACGATGACAAACATCTTTGTACGTACAGGTGCTAATTTCTTATTTAAATTCAAAATCATAATCATGATGGTAAGGCTTCCATGAAGTGCCTTGAATTTTAAAAGGATTTTCAGATTAGTTAAGTTTATTCCTAAATATTTTTATTCTTTTTGATGCTACTGTAAATGAGACTGCTTTCTTAGTTTCTCATTCTGATAGTTCATTGTTTGTGTATAGAAGCACAACTGGTTTTTGTGCGTTGATTTTGTGTCCTACGATTTTACTAAATTTATAGTTCTAAGAGATTTTGAGTGGAGTCTTTGGGAATTTCTATATATAATATCATGTCATCTGCAAATAGAGATAATTTTACTTCTTTCTTTCTATTCTGGATGCCTTTTATTTCTTTTTCTTACCTAATTGTTCTGGCTAGGACTTCCAGTACTATGGTGAATTCAAGT
The DNA here is from genome assembly GCF_017311325.1 of Ursus maritimus. Taxonomy (NCBI): domain Eukaryota; kingdom Metazoa; phylum Chordata; class Mammalia; order Carnivora; family Ursidae; genus Ursus; species Ursus maritimus. The sequence goes on from NW_024426774.1 coordinate 53,874,227, forward strand.
GGTAAGAGTAGGCATTCTTGACTTGTTCTCGATCTTAGAGGGAAAGCTTTCAGCTTTTCACTGTTGAGTATGACTTTCGCTGTGGGTTTGTCATATATGGCCTTCATTAAGTTGAGGTATGTTCCCTTTATATCTAGTTTGAGAGTTCTTATCATGAAAGTATATTGAATTTTTCCAATAGATGCTTTTTCTGCATCTATTGAGATTATATGATTTTTATCTTTCATTTTGTTAATGTGTTATATTACATTGATTAATGTATAGATGTTGAACCATATTTGTAACCCTGGAATAAATCCAACTTGATTATGGTATATGAATCTTTTAATGTATTGTTGTATTCAGTTTGCTAATATTTTGTTGAGAATTTTGTATCTATGTTCATCAGGGATGTTGGCTTGTAATTTTCTTTACTTGTACTGTCCTTGTCTGACTTTTGTATCAGGGTAATATTGGTCTCATAATGAGTTTGGAAATATTCCCTCCTCTTCTATTTTTTTGAGGAGTTTAAGAAGGATTGGTGTTAATTCTTTAATGTTTGATAGAATTAATCAGTGAAGCCATCTGGTCCTGGACTTTTCTTTGTTGAGAGGTTTTTGATAACTGATTCAATTTCCTAACCAGTAACCAGTCTGTTCAGATTTTCTGTTTCTTCATGATTCAGTCTTGGTATGTGTCTGTTTTAGAAATTTATCCATTTCTTTCAGGTTGTCCAATTTGTTGACATAAAATTGTCCTATGTAACCTCTTATGACCATTTGTATTTGTGTGATATCATTTGTAACATCTCTTGCGTTTCTAATTTTATTTCTTTGAGTCATCTTTTTTTTTTTTCTTGGAGAGTCTAGATAAAGATTTGTCTAGTTTATCTTTAAAAAAAACCCCAGCTTTTAGTTTCATTGATATTTTCTTCTGCCTGTTTAGTCTCTATTTCATTTATTTCCACTCTGATCTTTGTTAAGTCTTCCTTCAACTAACTTTGGGCTTAGTTTGTACTTCCTTTTCTAAAAGCTAGGTTATTTATTTGAGATATTTCTCTTAATGTAGGCATTTATTGCATTAAACTTCTTAGAACTACTTTTGCTGCATCCCATACTTTTTAGTGTGTTGTGCTTCTATTTTCATTTGTCTCAAGATTTTTTTTTGATTTTTTAAATTCCTTTTTAAATTTTTTCTTTGACCTTTTGTTATTCAGCAGCACGTTGTTTAATCTCCACATATTTGTGTATTTTCCAGTTTCTTCTTATAACTGATTTCTAGTTTCATACCATTGTGGCCAGAAAAGATGTTTTATATGATTTCAGTCTTCTTTAAATTTGTTATGATTTATTTTGTGGCCTAACATATGCTCTACCCTGGAGACTGTTCCATGTATGTTTGAGAATGTGTACTTTGCTGCTGTTAGATGGAATATTTTGTAAATGTCTGTTAGGACCATCTGATCTAACAAATAGTTTAAGTCCAATATTTCCTTGTTGATTTTCTGTCTGGATGATCTATCCATTGTCGAAAGTAGAGGTATTGAAATCCTTCGATACTACTGTATTGCTTTCTATTTTTCCCTTCAGGTCTGTTAATATTTGCTTTATATATATGCATATTCCTATGTTGGGTGTACCAGTATTTACCAATGTTATATCCTTTTGATGAATTGACATTTTTGTCATTAAATAATACCTTCTTTGTTTCTTATAACAGTCTTTGGATTAAAATCTATTTTGTCTAAGTGTAGCTACCTCTGCTTATTGTTTCCATTTGCATGGAATATCTTTTTCCATCCCTTCATTTTCAGTCTATATGCATTCTTAAAGCTGAAGCAAATGAGTCTCTTGTAGGCAGCATATTGATGGGTCTTGTTTTTGTAATCCCTTCAGCCACTCTATGTCTTTTGATTAGAGAATTTAGTCCATTTACATTTAAAATAATTATTGATAGGTATGACTTAATATTACCATTTCGTTGTTTTCTTGTTCAATATTTCTTGAATGAGTAAATGGATGAATAAATGAACTAAATAGTTATTGAACTGAAATATTTTCCACCATATATTTATTCCCAAATCATTCATACAAAGTTTTAATTGAATAGAATGCTCTCCTCCGCTCCCATGTAATTACAATACAAAGACACTCACCTTTGAAAAATCATGCCTTAGTTTGTAATGAGGCTTTAAACCTAAAGGCAGACTAACATAAATTGCCATCAGTAGCAAAGCTGGATGAGTGTACCACCTTAAGCTATGTGTGGTATGTGGCCTAAAACATGGGACACTCATGACCATTGTGGTCATTCACTCATTCAACAAATACTACTACTTCCATACGCTGTATATGTTGAGGCAGTGGGGGGGACACTGATGAACAAAATCCCCAAATGTTCTCTGTCCCACTGGGTTGCTACTTAGTTGTTTCAGAATTTTGGGCACAAGCTACGATGAAAGTTCTGGGTTTCTGTCAGTCAGAAAGTGAAGATGAAGCTTCTTTTGTCTTTTGCATCAAGAAAATTAAACCCCACTTTTACCTCTCCCTTCCTGCCCCCTCCACCATCCCCTGATTTTAGCAGTTTTAGTAATAACACTTATCCATGGAACTACTCCAATAGCCACTCCTGAGCCATGTCCAAGTTCCTTAGAAATAAGTTTCCCCTCCCCTGCATTCTCCAGTAAGAAACAGCCAAGGACACTGAGGGGGAGGTTCACGCTTAAATTGTTGTGGAAGGACCCCAAACCCACATCAGACATCATGACTCCCAGGCCTGTGCACATGCTATGCACCATCTCTGGCTAAAATCTGAGCTGCTTTAGCCACCTCTCGGGATGCCCAGGCTCAGTCAGAAACTTGAGCTAAGTGAGGACAGCCCACCTCCAAGTGCTGCCTGTCTTCTTTTCACATTTTTTCCATGGCTTCTGACACATCTTGGCCACTCATCATTTTCCATTTAGTTATGGGCAGCCTTCTTATCTTCAAAGTGTTTTCCTTTGCCTTGCAGAGGGAAGCCTACCCCCAAATAAAGTTCTTGGTTTTCTGTGTGTGCCAAGAACCTCTGCCAGGAGCCCAGCTGCTTTCGGACCATTGCCACCCAGCCTCGGCCTGCATTTCCGAGTTTCCACTACGGGAATAGATTCCTTGGAAGGAGACTTGCTGCTTTTGGGCCATGAGGCCCCATTTCTGAGAGAGGAGACAGAGTGAAAAAGCCCAGGGGATAGCTGGCTCGGAGGTTCCATGAAAAAGGTTCTTCAGGGCTCGCTTGAACAGTGGTTTTGTGTGACAGAAGAATCCCTCAGTCTTTCTGGTTTTGGCCAAGGCTCCCTGCTTCTTTGTGGGATGTTGATGAATTTGTGCTTGGTTCCCCTCTTACGATTACCTCTGTGTTTACACTGTGCTGCCTCAGAGTCACTGCTGTATCTTGAATGCTCATTCAAGGAGAGTAACTCAAGGGCTGACAGCTGGTGAGGTCATTCCCCAGTCTAGCCAAGGCCCGTGTGCCATTACAATGAAGTAATAATGTATTTATAACACACCTAACCGCTGATGGCTTCTATTGCTGTGGCTTTTCCCTCTGCATTTGCACAGATGTTTTTTGAGAACTCAAGAATTGGCCTCCAGAAACAACCTCCTAGCAAACAAACTCTGTCTGTTGACTCTGGCGGGTGCTTATAACGAGAGTTGTTAGCACGCTGGATTTATGTTTCAAATATCATTTTAATTTCTCAGGCAGCATTTGTACCACAAGATGTTAATTCACTGGTGCACTTGAATCTCATAGCCTTTCTCTCTCACTCATGTGTGTTCTCTCTCTCTCTCTTCTTTTTTAATGAAAATATGGACTTGGTTTCTAAGGAAATATTCTCAGTGCCTGATTCATCAAAACACAGTGTGTGCATTTTCCATGGAATTTACTCTGAAACGTCATAGTCTTTTTACTCGATAAATGATGTACCTTTGTGATTCACTAAGCCCCTTTCCATATCCCCTAGTAGCACCCTTTGTCATGTACAAGTCCTCTGCAATTAGTCCCAACAGGAGCAGCTGGTCTTCCCAAAAGACACGAGCTGCTTTTAACATGTATCAGAAAATGATGGGAAAGCATTTAAGGATAATGGTGCACACACTAGGTTGACATCTAGCATGGATTCCTATAAGAAATGTTAAGTCAGCCTCATAAATCTTACTATTTCCTGTTAGTGGTGGGTTCAAGATAACACCTCTAATTGATACCACAGTTAGCATTCCAGATATTAAAAAAATAAAAACAATGGGAGACTTTTGTTCTGATATTTTGGTATTGTCCCTTCTCTTTCCTCTTCTACAATCACAATGCATTTTATTTCTGCTTCTCTGGAAGGTATTACTTTACATAAAGTCATCCCCTCGGCCCACAAACCCCCTCCCAACCCCCGGTGCAAGCATAACAAGCATAAATATGTCTGAATTCATACACATCCTTCCTGTTTTTTTTTCACTAGCTCTGAAACAGGTGACATCAACTCTGGGACTTGAGACAAGAGGGTAAAAGCCTTCCTTCTCTCCCTTACTCCAGTGCTCTCTGTAACCCAGTGCAGTTGGCTTTTGACAACCAAGCAGTCCACTGATGCTTCCTAACAGATAACTCCAAAGCCTGCTTAATCCTGACCTGTGGCCTCTTTGAAATTCTAGAGCCTTCCCTCACATTGGTTTCTGCCACACTCCCCTCGCTGGGCCCTATCCAACTTCTCTCCCACTCTCTCTCCTCTTTTGTTACCTGGTCAATCTTGGCTGCCTTCTGGCTCTGGCTCTACACATTCTCCAGGGCAATCTTTTCCAACAAACCCCAGTCCATGGTTTCAATCATATTTTTGTTTCCAGCTCTGACCTCACTTCTCTCTAACTACTGAACATGCACAACTCTGGATGTCTAGAAGAGGGGAATTTCCCACCCATGGCTGGACTTGTCCTTTTCCCTCCTGCACTGGGTTCTCAGTCATCGAACATCCTTGCCCTTCCCTTAGGAGGCCCAGTTATGAATTTTAGCATCATTTCTGTCACCTCCTCCCCCCTGTCCCTGGCCCTTCTTGCACATGGGTCTACTCCTTCACTATGTCGTGTTGATTCTTCCTCTTCACCGTCATGAGAAACGTCAGAATCACCTTGGGGCTTCTGAAACAAACTTGCCAGGTTCCACCCTGGAGACTGTGATTCACTACGTCCAGGGTGGGGCTGGGCATCTGTGTTTTGACGAAGCTCTGAGGGATTTGGACACACAGCCAGGTGGGAAAGCAAGGCTGCAGAGACTAGCTCTTCTTTCTGTTTTCCCAGCACCTGCCCAAGGTCAGGTGGGCTCTTTGTCATCCTCCACCTGGGCTTACCCATGCTTCCCTGGCTTCCTTCTTCCAATCAGACACGCTGCTACAGCCAGAGGAGCTTTCTAGACACACATCCAGTTATATCATTCCCTTGTTTAGAAATGTTGGCTGCTACTTTCCACCTGAAGGTTCCACACCCCTTATCATGATTTGTTATTTACTTTTTTCCCCTCTGCCTGGGCACTGTCCTGGTACCTTTTCCACTGTCAGGAAGGCTCTCCACCCCCCCTTTCTGTGCTCTGTGGATCATTCTTGTAGCACATATATTAGAACTGGAGTAATTTTTCCAAGTCTAGCTCCAAAGCCAGCTCTCTCACCCACTGGGGGCAGCCCTTCTTGGCCAGAGACACTGCCTGCTCTATGTCTCCATGGCACTGTGAATTGCTCCTGCCCCAGGCCTGGTTGCTTACTGGGTTCATTGCATTGCATGTGTGCTTGCTGTTCCTGTCCCCCTACACACAGAGGAGGAAACCCTTCAAGGCATGGGCTGCAGCCCATTGTCTCCCATGCTCCCCTCATTATCTGGCATTAAAGGGTGCATGCAGGGACCAATGGACATCAGTTTTCTTGGAGACTTCCATAGTAAATTTCAAGGTAGGGGATAGGGCAGGATTTTCAGTACAAAAATCTTAGAAATAATGAACATTTTCCTTTGTTAGAAACTTTTCCCTCTTAATGGCATACTCAATGTGTGGTAACTATTGGTTATATGTGGAAATTATACATTGATTCCCTACTGGAGTCACACTGGTGTGAGAGAAGTACAAGGGCTTAGAAAGAAGAGGGTTCAAACCCCAGCCCTACCTTTTTCCTCCATGTAACCCTGGACCAGGCACTTAACATCTTTCTTTTAGCTCTTTCATCTGTAAATGAGGCTAATTATCCCTACTTTGCAGAGTTGAAATGAGAATGAAATGGTATAGCCTGGAAGAAAGCACCTGGCTGATATAGGATACCAAACAAATGTCACTTTCCCTTTCCTCTCCAGGAACCAAAGGTGCACTTTTGTCAGTCCCATGGGACACCAAAGATAGCCCTTAACTCCTAGAGCCAACCTGGCTTTCTCTTGGCTCTTTCTGTCTCACCCCTCCCTCCTGCCTGCAGAGTCCTGTGTGTGGTGGTAAAGCCATGAATGGAAGGCATGATTCAGACTCAGGCTTTTTAGTTACTGTCTGACCTCAGAGAAATTCCTTAATCTTTGTAGACCTCAGATTTTCCTTCTGTGAAATGGGATGATCTCATAGTTTTATCATGGGAATTTCGTGATATAATACAGATTGAGCGTTTAGTACAGTGCCTGTCACAAAAGGGGTCAGTATATAGTAGCTATTATTATATGGAAGCTGTAAAGTCCTAACTGAGCTGGCAATATTTTGGGGTAACCAAAATGACCAAGAAAAGAAAAGATATTCCCCTCTCACAGATATATCTTTCAGCTTGCCTCCCAATGCATTGGGGTTTCCCTTTCACCACCTGATGGGAGAGTGACTTAAATGCCTCTATACTCTTTTGGTAAATTTCTATTGTGCTATGCAGTTTAATGCAAATAATTATAGGATTTAATATAATTATACTTAAGTAATTAGTTTAATAATCCAACTCAATTTAAACTGTCCCCTCCTTTATTTTCTTCCTTCCTTCTTTCCTTCCTTCCTTCCTTCCTTCCTTCCTTCCTTCCTTCCTTCCTTCATTCCTCCCTTTCTCCCTTTTTCTTTCTTTCTCTCTTTCTCTTTCTTTCTTTCGCATGGAGTGTGTACCTTCTTAACCAAGCCATTGCTTGAGGCTTCTAGGAGAGAACTTGGCTTTCTGCCTCTCTTTAATTCTGGAAAACAGGAGGGGAGAGCCCTCAAGGTGTTACTGGGTCAACTCCCTTCTTGGATAATTCAAAATTGAGGCTGTAAAGTGGCCTGTGTTTCTGAGTGTATTCCTTTTTGACTGTTTTTACCTATGGGAAAAAAACCATAGAGCCAACTTCTAGTAGTCATCCATGTGAAGCCTGAATGACTGGGTTTGGTGGGAATTCCTATGTAAGCCACAGCAATCCTCTCCTCCCCATTTGGAAAAGGCCATGTCACTTAGGCCTTTCCCTATGGGATTTGAAATCCTAGAAATAGTTTTTTCAACTCAAGACAGCCTAATAATGAAGGATTACTCAATAATTGTTAAAAATGAATGACATGGAAGAAAGGTGGGCCAAGACTCATAGAACCATATTATACCACATTACATGCTGAACAACCTCTTCACACTCCCAAATCCCATCTGGTATCCTTTAAAACCAATGGTTAGCTTGCACCCTATATTGGGATAAATTTCAAGTTGGAATGTTTTTTTCCTGATTTCTGTTTCTCTGAGGGAGTGAGTAATCAGACCTTGATCTATGGTCGGCAAAGCCCAAAGCTTGTATAACATTGCTCCCAATGGAAAGAGAATCTTCTCTTCCAGAAGTTGTACAGACTGAGGAAGGCCCAGAAATACTGAGGATCGTTCATGGGCTCTATCATGGTGAAGGCTCTTTTAAATCAATCAATATTTACCATGTTTATGTAATTAGTCTTCATTAAAAAGCACTAATCAGTCAAAGTAACCATATCAGTCATAGACACCCAACAATTAGCATTTATTCTCACTCATGCATCTGTGGATGAGCTCACATTGATGTGATTTATGTTGGCTGTAGCTAGGCTTGGCTTTAAGCGGCCGATTGGATCTAGGTATGCTCCACATACTTCTAATCTACCTTGGTCCAGTGGTTGACCAAAACACACAGTCCAACTGTGAAGCATATCTCATATCTGTGCTTGGAGTCACGCCTATTAACATACCACTGGCCAAGGAAGCACATTACTAAGCCCAAAGTTAAGAGGATTTAACTCCACTCATTATAAGGCCAAAGCAAGTCACAGGGTGGGGAACAGGGATAGAGAGGTGGGAGGGAGTGCTGATTTACTGGCCAATAATATCTGCTGCCACAGTATCCTATTTCCTCTACCTGTAGGGCAAGGAATTCAAATTTATCTACTTTTATTGTTTTAGTTACATTGTATATGAGCATAGAGGTAATTATTTAATAAATTTATTTAATATTTAATAACTTATTTTATATATTACCATATACAATCTATAGCTATATTATTTTATATATATTAAATAAATAATATTTAATAAATTAATTTAATAATTACCTCTATGCTCATATACAATGTGTTAAATAATGTATTAAATAATTAACATTGTAAAACTTTAGTGAGAGTACCGTAGAAGTGGAAGACAGAAGACCAAATTCTGCCTCTGTGATTTCCTGAGAGGGTGATTTGTGGATAAATAAGTTAACCACCCTGAGTCTCAGGACCCCTATATAAAATGCAGACGATCCTTCACCTGGCTCTCTGTATTTCCATGAGGATAAGATGAAGTAATGATGGTGGAAGTACTTTAAAGCACCACTGAAATTATTGCTTTTTAATCTAATTAGCAGAATGTGAATCCCTTAACCAAAATAGCACTAATGTTTTTTCACATAGGAAAAGTGAAGCTGACCTTGAGACAGAAAACATAGGTTGGAACCTTGACTCCCTCCATTACTTGGTCTTTATGAATCTCAGTTTCCTTCTCTGTAAAATGTGGGTCATACATCAGTTCTGCCTACCCCTAGCATTTTGGGGACATCAAATGAAAGAATGGATGAAAAACACTTCCTAAACTGTTAAGTGCCATGCCATATACAATGGAAGCTCAGAGCTTCATCTTCTGCGACATGAACGTCTATTTGTCATCTGATGAAGGGAAGTCACAGAGAATTACAGGTTCAACGTGATTATTCTTTATATGCAAATGTGGTTTAGAAGGAGAAGTGGTTTTTGAGATAACAGTTTAAGGAAAACTGTGTCATAAATCTGAAGACAGAAAAAGACATCCTCTGGTGGAGTGGGGAGCTTTTGGAGGAAGTTGAAGGCTAAGATTTCTCTTGGAAAAGGTAAGCAGAGGGGTTATACAAGTGCCAAGGGGCCTGTTATATGGGTAATCTTATTGCAGGGGACTCAGGCTCTATTCCAACTGGCTCTTTAGATCTTCAAAACCTCTGAGTTTAAACCAGGGGAGTGAACTCAAGGGAGGGAGGTGAGGTTCATCATTAAGAGCGGGGAAGATGGTTCTGGATTTATATCCCTGCTGTGCAACTTACAGTGGAGCAACATGACCTTGGGAAGATGACTCAGTCTATCCGCACGTGGGTTTTCTCATCTGTGATATGGGGATAAGCATGAGTGTTTAACTACTAGGGAGTGTGAGCACTGACTGACAGGTAATATGACCACATAGCCCTGTAGCCTCAGGGCCATACACGGCAGGCCCGAGGGAAGAGCAGAAATAGATTTCTTTCTTGGAAATCTCTCTTAGGGTACTTTCTTGGACTAAAATGATTGATTGGCTGGGACCCCAGAGTGGACGATCATATAGGATAATCCTCCATCTTCAAGAACTTCCTCTAGGTTCTCAATTTAGCTCCCCTGGGCAGGCTTTAAATATCAAGATGTCCACACTGTATTCCAGACCAATTAAATAATAACTGCTTGGGGTTTGGTCCAGGCATCATCATCATCTATCTCCCACTGCCACCTCTAGATGATTCCCATGTGCAAACTGGCTGAGAACCACTATTCTGGTGCAATGGGGAGTTTCTTCCCATATGGTCACGAGCACAGGGCTTTGGAATTAGATACATCTGGGTTTGAATCACGGCTCTGCTGCCTAGTAGCTGTGGGCCCTGGACCTCAATTTTTTAATCTGTAAATAGAGACCACAGTCCTTATTTCATGAAAATGCTGTAAACTAAATAACAAATGTGACATGATTGACAAATAATGAATGTTTAAAAAATGTGAGCTATTGTTATTAAAAGAGGCCTTCTCTAAGCAATCACTCCACTTAGTTTGTCTCTCTCCTGACCCCATTCGACTTTCTACCATATTACCTGGTTTTATTTCCCATGTAGCATATAAGACAATATAAAATCATTTTTATTTCTTTCTTTATTGGACTGTAGGTACTATCACACCAGGGATGTTGTCTTGTTGCCTCTGTGTTCCCAGTACCTAGAACAGTGCCTGGCACATAGTAGGCCTACAATAAATACTTGACTGAATGAATGAATATATGAATGTTACCCTCCTTTGGAAAGTCCAATCCAAATATTCTCCCTTCCTGTCCATTTGAGAATTTTTAACTCTTGAGTTCCCCTTAAAAGAAATAGTTGATTGCAACTGCCAAAAAAAAAAAAAAAAAAAAAAAGATCTAGAAACTCGTGGCTATTGGCATAGCATAGTTCTGGAGGGAGTTCTGGGAGAGCGCTGATCCTAACAGCCTGTCTCCTTTTGCTGCCCTGGAGGCTGGAGACAGCACACCTGCTTTTCTTTTTCTCTCTGATTGACTGCAGACAGGGAGATTTGGGAATGGCTCTGCTTCCCCCAAAATGAACTCCATCCCAGGTCACTTGGCTGGGGGAGGGGACTGAAAAGCAGGCATTGTTTTCTCTCCCACCCTCCATATCTTCCACCTGTCCCCTCAGGAGCCTGCCTATATCTATCAAACATTCACTCACCTTTTGTTAACCCTTGAGCTCTTCAGAGCAAACAAGCCTCTTAAAGAGGAAGAAATGCTTGCAGGCAGTTTACGTGAATACTTAAAGGCAAAACTTACAAGTTTGTGCTCGTTGGTAAACTCAGGTGGATTACTTTTATAGCTGATTTAACCCAAAGAGAGGGGTCAGGGGAAGTCAAGGCTGTTGAATAATCACACTTTGAAGGCGGCTTCCATCAGGCCCTTAGATGAGCACTCCAGATGGCAGACTTTACACTTGGCCATGACTGAAACTCTAAACAGCAATTTCTTTCTTGAATTTTAAGATTACAAGCCAGGGAAGGACTTCAAAATTTACCTTGTGAAGAACAACCCCTTCAGTTTTATAAATGTGGACACTGAGGCTCATAGAGCTTAAACGACATGTGTAAACTGTCCTAGCTGAATACTGCAGACTCAAAACTGTAGTCTCAGTCTCTACTCCCCATTCACTTAAGTGTCTATGACCCCACAGCTGTCCTTATTTACTAAAAAAGAGAAGACAGACACAAGAGACTTCAACATCTCCACTGAAACACAGAATAAAGGGCCTGGACCTTCTGAAAGCTGAAGTTGAAAAACAGGGAGAAAGGACAAGGGTTTGAGCAAAGCAAACTGCTCAGAGGAGTGTCTGAACCTTGAAGTGATTCTCCGACCAGCCCAGGGGCGGAGTTTTCGTCTTCTTAACAAACATTCTAGCCTACTTGGGAAAACAGTTTATTGTTGTTATTTGTTTCCTTGTTGCCTAGAGCCATTCTTGGGTATGGAGAATTTGTACTTGTTGGAAATTCAATAGAACCTTAAATATTTTATTTGAGTGAATCTCCAGGAAGGTTGGGACGTGAGCAAGGGTGTGCTGAAGATAATGTGAGCTACACCAGGCAAGTGTTTGCTGTGTTTTGCTTTCTTGACCTCACACTACACACCTATATTTGCTGGCTTGTCATGACAGTAATTTTTTCCTGGGTAAGAAAATGCACTGTATTCTTTGCTACCCATGCATTCATTACTTAGGATGAGGTAGTTGTTTAGGTCAGTGCATTTAAAAAGTGCTCTAGAAGAATTTTTGTTAAATATTCTTTATTGAGCACTGAAACAGACTCAGAGACAGAGGAACTTTGTACAGTTGCACAGCAATTTGTCATCCTATTCAACATAAAATTAAATTCAACATAAAATTCAAGCTGATTAAATCATTTTATAAGTCCCATTGATTCATGTTGTTTTGGAGTCTATCAGAAAGAGGGATTTTGTAAGTCAAGCAGAGAAAGACAACTATCATATGATTTCTCTCATCTATGGAACATAAGAACTAGAATGATCAGTAGGGGAAGAAAGGGATAAAGAAAGGGGGGGTAATCAGAAGGGGGAATGAAACATGAGAGACTATGGACTATGAGAAACAAACTGAGGGCTACAGAGGGGAGGGGGGTGGGGGAATGGGATAGACCGGTGATGGGTAGTAAGGAGGGCACATATTGCATGGTGCACTGGGTGTTATACACAACTAATGAATCATCGAGCCCTACATTGAAAACCGGGGATGTACTGTATGGTGACTAACATAATATAATAAAAAATCATTATTAATTAAAAAAAAAAAAAAAAGAAAGAGGGATTTTGTTGGTAAATTGTTATTTTTATTCCCGGAGTGAGATTATCCTATAATTCCTCTGATTCTTAAAAAAATACAAATAACCAAAATGGATTCAAGAAGAGGAGTAACCGAAATAGAGCAATAAATAAGGAATATGTTCAAAATGCTGTTGAAGAATTACTTTTGAAAGAGATTTTAGCCCAAACTATTCCAAGTGATTTTTTTCAAAATTTTAATGAAAATTCCCATTACATATAATCTGTTCTAAAGCAAAGGAAGAAAACCACCGCAACTGATTTTTCAAAGCTAACATTTTCCTGATACCCAAACCTGACAAATATGCATTAAAAAGACCCACAAATCAATGTCACTCATGAATAGTGAGAATATTTCTAAACAAAACATTATTTAAGAATGATTCGTCATGAACAAATAGAGCTTATTAAGCAAATAAAAATGTGTTACTACAGAAAACCTAATATAATAGGTCAAAAAAGAAAAAAATATGATAACTCCTACAGATAGTGAAAGGCTAAAATTGAATATTCATTAATGATTCTTTCGAATCCTAGATTCCTAATAAAGGGAATTTTCCTTAATTTTATATGGAAAATCAAACTCAAACTCAAACCAAGAGACAATGCCAACTATGGAGGTATAATGAGAATGGCATTCTTATTAAAGTCAGGAACAAGGAAGGAGGCTTACTATCACCATTGATATTTAATATTGTTCTGAAAATTCTGACAAATGAAACTGATGATAAAGAACGAGTGCACTTATTGGAAAGAAGCATAAGAGGTATTATTATTTGCACATTATAGAAATGTCTACCAAGAATAAATAAGCAAGTTTAAATTACATATTAAAATTGCCCTTATAATAGAAAATTACTTAGAAAATATACAGCAAAATAGATTATACTCACAATAACAACTAAACTATCTAGGAATAAATTTACAGGATAATTTGGGTCTGTTTAGGAAGAAAAAACCTACAAAACCTCACTGAGTGTCATAAAAGGAATGTGACTAAGTGGAGTGGTATTAGTATATCCATGTATTTGCTGATTCAATATTACAAAATTTCAATTTCCCTAAATTAACATATGTTTAATGTAATTAGAAAAAGAGTCCAGACTATAATTCTCAATTTATTTTGGAGCCAAGAGTTGACAAAATGAACCTAAAATTTATCTGGAATAGCAAATGGATAAAAATCCTCAGAAAATTTTGAAAAACAAAGTAATGCTATAAAACAACTTTATTACTCTAAAATTAAAATGTTTTAATATCATGCAACATAATACCAGTGCACAAATTGAGAAAAGAATCTCTGGAAGGAAATAAAGAGTCCAAAAGTTATATTTAAGAAAGGCAACATTTCAAATTAGAAGAGAAAGAAAATATTTTTTTTTGCAAAAGATTTCTCTAAGAGTTGATTAACTATTTGAAAAAGTATTACAAAATAAATGCTAATTTGATTAGAGAGTGAATATAAATATGATATTACATGACAGCTAGAGAAAGATAAATATCTGAATTCGGGATAGAAAAGAATTTTTGTCTATTAAATAATACTGGAAAAGACTGATGGTATAGACTATAAAAATTTAACAGCTTCTGTATGCAAAAAATATTGTCAAATTTAACTTTTTCAGAACTTCACCTGAGATCCACAGTAGCCTTGAAAACCTGCTCAGAACTAGCTCAGTGTGAACAGCCTTTGCCTTGGGACGTTTGTCGGAAATTATCAGCAGCAATTGTTGAACACTGCAACTGGGGTAGGAATAACTATTGAATAAAGCAATTTTAAAAACTGAAAGGTAAGGCTAAAAAACTTAAAAGTAAAAATGGGAGGACGAGATGTCCATAGGGGCTCTGAAAAGCTCCAGCATAATCCCGGCAATCTGGATGGTTACATGCAGGAGAAAAGTATGTGCATGCCCAAGAAAGACCTCAAGAGATCCTAATCTTTCACCTCAGGCTGACCTTGAGGCCCTGCGCAAGTGGGAAGTAAAGTCCAGGGCAGAAGTGTCAACTGCCCGGCCGAAGATGCGCCTCAGCATGCACACAAAGCCCCTTGACAATGGCTGGAGGACTTACTAGTTCAAGGCATTTGAGAAATGTTGGCCTGATCATTAACTGACCACTGAACTAACCAAACTCAGCCTTCAAGGGCTACACATAACAAAGGATACAGACTTGACAGAATTGGTTCATAAAAGTCACTAAACACACAGCAACAACAAGCCGCAACGACAATAAATCAAGGATGATGAAATCTAATTTCCAGATTTGCCACCTTACATAATCTAAATGTTCACGGTCAACAAAAATTTATGGGACCTAAATATGAGACATAAAATTATAAAATTCTTGAAAGAAAACATAGGGCTTCATGTTCTTGGATTAAATGATGGTTTCTTAGGACACCAAAAGCAGAAGCAATGAGAAAAACGTAGAAAAACTGGACTTCTCATAATTAAAAACTTCTGAGCTTCAAAAGACACCAGCCCAAAGAATGGGAGAGTGACTGCTAATGTATACATGGTTTCTTTTTGGGGGTGATGAAATGTTCTGAAATTAGACCGTGATGATGACTGCACAATGTGTGATTATACGAAAGACCACGAAACTGAACAAAAGATTATAGGAGGAATTGTTGGAATAAATTTTATTTCATTATAGTTGTGTCACCCATTTCACCTAACTACCCACTCAGTTTGCTTTTTAATCTGTTTACATCGTTATTGTCTATAACATAGATAGGGGTGCCTGGGGTGGCTCAGTTGATTGAGTGACTCTTGATTGAGGCTAAGGTCATGATCTCAGGGTTGTGGGACTGACCCAGTGTCAGGTTCTGTGCTCAGCAGGGAGTGTGCTTGTCCCTCTCTCTCTGCTCCTCCCTCCACTCGTGCTCTCTCTCTCTCTCTCAAATAAATAAATAAATGAAATTTAAAAAAGAAAAAAATATTTTTCAAAAATAAAATTTCTAGCAGTTAATACAATATATAGATAAACCTAAGTCAACTCCTGGTTAGTATATATGTACTGAGGTATCATAAGCCAAGTGGCACGTTATCTCTAAGAGATTTATATTCAATTTCAATGCAGAAATACAAGAGAAGGAGATAGAACATTCGAAATGATGAAGTCAGTGTCTTTTTTTGGGGGGGCAAAATAGGGAGCAGTTGCTCTTAAATGGATGTAGAGCTCTGTGCAACTATTATATCAGTTCTAATACTTAAAAATGACTCACTTCTTGTAAACCCACTTAGGTTGAAAAGCCCAGGTGGACTGAAAGGGATTGGGGAAAGCAGAAGAAAGAAGAGGAATAGACCAGGACCACTGTTCCCTATGCTTCCTTAATAGCCTGGTTAGGGGAGAAGTGGAGTTTATAATAGAACAGTCCTAGTGTCAACCATAGTTGTAATTGTATTTTTGTAGCTGCAGCATATTAGCTAATGATTTGTTAGTTTTATTGAGTTCATTCCACAGTGTACACTTGGTTCATCTCAATTACTTATCTTGATGAAATTCCCACGCACCTTGCTTTTTGTCCACCACACTAAACTGACCAGTATTTTTCAATTTCCTTTTTCTCTCTTCCTGATCACTAAATGTTGTTCCTTTTTTTTTTTTTTTTTGCCTATGGTCTCTTTTTGAGTAACTTCATCCAATTTCAGTGCTTTGAATACCAGTCTATACCTTGATTCTCAAATATATATGTCTAGCCTGGTCCTCCAGCAATTGCCTCTTCAACTGTCACACTTGATATTCAATAGATATTTAACCCTCAACATGTTTACAACAGAATTATTAATTCCTATCCCACCAAATATACTTCCCCTCCCCTTCTCTATTTCAGTAAATGGCACTACTAGTCATCCAGTTTCTCATACCAAAGATCTAAGAGTAATCCTTTATTCCTCTCTTTTCTCACACCCACATCAGTAAACCCCACTGACTATGCCTTTGCTGTGACCCTTTTCTCCCCATCTGCACTGCTACAACTCTAACTTAACTGCTACCACCGTGTCCTCTGATAGCTATAAAATATCAACTGGTACAATCTCTTTTGAAAATTGTTTATCAGCATCTACTAAAGCTGTGTGTATCATACCCTCTGACCTAGTATTTCAACTCCTATATATAAATATAACAGAAATGCATACATACATTCAACAAATGACATGAACTAGAATTATTCATAATAGCCCCAAATTGGAAACTATCCAAATGTCCATCTATAGTGGAATGGACAAATTAATTTATGGTGTAATCACAGAATTGTATATTACACTGCAATGAAAATAAATAATTCATGACTACATACAACAATATGGATAAATCCCATGAACATAAGGTCAAGCTAAAGAAAATTGACAGTAATGAGAATATACAGTATGACTACATTCACACAGAGTGTAAAAATATGAAAAACTCAGCTATGCTCTTAGAAGTCAGGATACCCTTGAAAACAGCATGTGTGTGGGGAGGTGACTGTAAGTGAGAAGAAACAATTCTGGGTGCTGGTGATGTTTCTTGATTTGGGTGCTAGTTACATGAGAATGTTCAGTTTGTGAAAATTAACCAACTTGAATATTTGTGTGCATTTTCTGTATGTATATTTCAATGAAAATTTTTTAAAAATGCAAATCAAAACCACAGTGAGATATCACCTTATACCTGTCAGAATGGCTAAAATAAAAAAGACGAAATAGTAAGTGTTGGTGAGGATGTGGAGAAAAAGGAACCCTCATACTCTGTTGGTGGAAATGTAAATTGGGGCAACCACTGTGGAAAACAGTATGGAAGTTTCTCAAAAAAATAATTCCATTATTGGGTATTTACCCAAAGAAAATGAAAAAAACTAATTTGAAAAGAAATATGTACCCTTACATCTACTACAATATTATTTACAATAGCTAAGCTATGGAGGCAACCTAAGTGTCCACCGATAGATGAACGGATGAGGAAAATGTGGTATACATACGCACGTGCACATACACACAGGAAAAAGGATGAGATCTTACCATTTGTGAGAACATGGATGGACCTAGAGGGAATTATGCTAAGTGAAATAAGTCGGACAGAGAAAGACAAATACTATATGATTTCACCCATATGGAATCTAAAAACAAAACAAATGAATAAACAAACAAAAAGCATACTCAGACCTATAGATACAAACTGATGGTTGCCAGAGGGAAGGGGGTTGTAGAGATGGGCAAAATGAGAAAAGGGGATTGGGAGATACAGGTTTCTGGCTGTGAAATGAATAAGTCACAGCAATAAAAGGCACATTATAGGGAATATAGTCAATGATATTGTAATAATATTGTATGATGATATGATGACAGATAGTAGATACACTTGTGGTGAGCACAACATAATATAAAGAGAAGGTGAATCACTATGTTGTAGACCTGAAACTAATGTAACATTGTGTGTCAACTATAGTCAAATTTTGAAAAATTTCCTAAAATAATAATTCACAGACATAAATGTAAGAGATAAAACTATAAGACTCTTAGAAGAAAACATAGGCATATACCTTTATGACCTTGGATTACTCAATAGTTTTTAAAATATGACACCCAAAGTATAGGCACATAAAAGAAAAACACAAATCAGTTGGACTTCATAAAAACTTAAAAATTTTATGCTTTAAAGGACACAATCACAAAGTGAGAAGACAATCCACAGAATGGGAGAAAATATTTGTAAATCATAAATCTGATTAGAGACTTATATCAAGAATAAAGGATTTATACAACTCAATGATAAAAACAACAATCCAATTAAAAAATGGCAAAGCATTTGAAAAGATATTTCTCAAGGAATATATACAAATGGCCAATAAACACATAAAAGATGCTCAAAATGATTTGTTAGGGAAATGTCAATCAAAACCACAGTGAGACACCACTTCATACCCACTAGGATGGTTATAAAGTAAAAAAATACAATAGTGTAAAAAAATGAACAATAACAAGTATTGGTGAGGATGTGGATAAATTTGAACACTGCTGATGAGAATGTAAAATGGTGCACTTTGGAAAACAGTTCATCAGTTCCTCAAAAAGTTAGACATAGAGTTACCATATGACCCGGCAGTTCCTCTCCAGTATGTATGCAAGATAACTGAAAATAAAATCTTGGGCAAAAATATTCATAGTAGCATTATTCACAATAACTCAAAATGCAAACAACCCAAATGTCCAGTGAGGAGTGGATAAACAAAATATGGTCTATCCATACAATGAAATATATTCAGCCATAAAAAGAAATTAAGTACTGATACATGTAAGAGCATGGATGAGTCTTGAAAACATGATGCTAAGTAAAAGAAGCCAGACACAAAAGAACAAATATTGTATAATTCCATTTATATGTACTATCCCCAAAAGGAAAATCTATAGACTTAGAAAGTAGTTTAGTGGCTCTCAGTGGGTAGAGAGAAAAGGGTTTGGGGAGTGACCCTTATGGGTCAGGATTTATTTTCTGGGGAGGGGGATAATGAAAATGTTTTGAAATTAGACAGTGGTAATGGCTGCACAACTCTCAATATACTAAAAACGACTTAATTGTGGTGGTCACCTTAAAAGGGTGACTTTTTTTTTTTGGCATATGGATTTTATCTCAGCAAATGTGTTCCTTTAAAAATATCCTATGAAATACATTACTTTGAGTGAATCAAATTAGCAATTTAAAAAAAGAAAGATAGGGGCGCCTGGGTGGCACAGCGGTTAAGCATCTGCCTTCGGCTCAGGGCGTCGTCTCGGCGTTATGGAATCGAGCCCCACATCAGGCTCTTCTGCTATGAGCCTGCTTCTTCCTCTCCCACTCCCCCTGCTTGTGTTCCCTCTCTCGCTGGCTGTCTCTATCTCTGTCAAATAAATAAATAAAATCTTTAAAAAAAAAAAAAAAGAAAGATAATAGCCAGTGTTGACAAAGATATAGCAAAACCGTGATTCTTACATGCTGCTTCTTGGAGTTTTGGAAACTACTCTTCCACCTGTATCAATAACCATAAAAATATTTATAACTTCTCATCCAGTATTTGTGATATTCTATGTAAATGATCAAATGGCTAAACCTCCTTATCTCACATTTTATATAAGTTTGTCCCCTGAAAAATTGTAAATAATCTTTTTGTAAATGAGTGTATCCTTTAAAGCGAAGTAATTTTGTGTATAGCTCCATGCTGCAACTCCATGTGATCATTAAAATTATATGATCAAAAAATATTTAATGATGTANGGAAATGCCTGTGATGTAATGTTAAGTGAAAAAAAATATGGAAGTTTCTTATTCTTATTTGCAAGAGAGAGAGATTAGAGATAGAGATGGGGGGGAGAGAGAGAAACTAGACTCCTAGTCACCCCAGAATTGATGAATGCTTCTATTAAAAAAATGGGTAAAATAAAGCACTCTAGGCATAGTCTATATAACACAATAACGAGGCACTGTTAGGTGCTGTTCTTTATACTTGGTATTCTACTTGCTGTGCCTATTATTGGATTGCTTTTTCCAACCTTATTCAATTCAGTTCGACTAAACGAATATTTACTGAGTACCTACTAAATGGAAGACCTTGCTCTAGGTGCCCCAGCAAAAGAAAAGATGGATATGTACCGAAGATAGAAGCCTTGACCACTGGGTGCATGCGGAGTAAGAGGACAGGTAAGAGGAGAAGGGCGAGGTGAAGGTAAAGATGAGGCTGAAGTGCAGATGCAGTTGTTGTGAGAGAGGAAGAAAGAAAAGATGTTGGTGCTTTGGTCCTTTGAACATCTCTGAGGGTGAACGAGACAGTCATTATGGCCTGCTCATTTCCAAAATACAGAAACAACTGATGGAGCAGAGGAGGCAAGGCATTTTTAGAGCCTTGCACTTGGGATGAAAACAGGAGATCAACTAGGAAGGAAGGCTGCACACCTGCTGCTGAAATCTATGCACCTGGCATGTAGAGAGTACTTAAACAAACACCTGCTGAATGAATGAATAAACTGCAAGTATAAAAAATGATAGAGAAAATTGGGGGGATATTATAAATAGATCATGTGGATCTTCTAGAGCAAGTTTTGTTGAGGGATAGTCAGCATCCAAAGGGTCTGGAAGTGGCAGCGGGGAGCTAAGTGTATCCCAACCCCTGTCCTCAGCCTGTGGGCCTGAAGAAGGAGGAGAAAAGCTTTTCCCACTGGAAAGGTTTGTTCAGGAACTGGTACCAGCCAGGGG
Source organism: Ursus maritimus (assembly GCF_017311325.1). NCBI lineage: Eukaryota > Metazoa > Chordata > Mammalia > Carnivora > Ursidae > Ursus > Ursus maritimus. The sequence continues at coordinate 53,895,024 of NW_024426774.1, forward strand.
TCAGTTAAGATGAGGAAGTAGGGAAGAACCTTAGAGGAAAAACTAAAGATGGAGGGCTGTCATGTGGCTCCCAGGAAGGACCTTACTCCAGTGTGATCCAGAGTGAAGATAGATGGCAAGGACTGCACTGAGGGGCAGTGAGAGGATGGGAAGACCAGGGAAGGGGCTGGGAAAACTAGGATGAAAGAAACAGAAATCTTAAAAAAAAAAAAAAGAAAGAAAGAAACAAATCTGAGAGCTAAGACTGGAAGCAGGGAGAGGGTCAAATAAGAACTGAAATCAGTTCTCATTTCTCTTAAGGTAGCTCCGGAGAGCTTGTTTGGTTAGATGAAGCCTCATAATATCTTCACTGGGAATGAAATGGGATGACCAAACATAATGCCTTTTTTTTTTTTCTAAAAAGCTGGGCTTTGGAACAATAACTATTATAAACTATTATAAAAGTATAGTTTACCTCTAGGGCCTTTTCACCCATTTCACCCACCACCCTTCCTTCTGGTAACCACCAATTTGTTCTCTGTACCTATGAGTTTTGTTTGTTCATCTGTTTTGTTTTTTTAGACTCCACATAGAAGTGTATCACATAGCAATTCTTTCTCTGACTTATTTCACTTAGCATAATACCCTCAGGATCCTTCCATGTTGTGACAAATGGCAAATTTCATTCTTTTTTTTTTTAAGGCTGAGTAGTATTCCACTGTGTATATATATATATACCACATCTTCTTTATCCATTCATACATTAATGGACATTTAGGTTGTTTCCATATGGTGACCATAGTCAATACTGTATTGGATATCTGAAAGCTGCTAAGAGAGTAAATCTTAAAAGTTCTTGTCATAAGAAAAATAATTTTGTAACTTTGTATGGTGATGGATGGTAACTAGACTTATAATGGTAATCATTCCACAGTGTATATAAATATGAAATTATATGTTGTATACCTGAAACTAATATAATGTTAAATGTCAATTATACCTCATTTTAAAAAAAATCTAGTTTATACTTGTAAAGCATTTATTCAGCATCAGGCACCTTCTAATGTGTTACATATGTTAGTTCATTTAATCTTCTCAACAATTCCACTTAGGTAGATACTATTAACAGCCTCATTTTACAGATGTGATAACACAGAGTAAGCGACTCGCCCAAGATTCCACAGCTACTAAAAGGAGGAGTCGGGTGCTAGAATTTATGCTCTTTTTTTCTCTGCTATTGTGCCTCTCCAAGTGGTATGCAGAAGTATTTTTATCTTATGACAATCTCTCATATGTTAGCAATTCAATGGGTTGGCTCTCATAACGATGTAGAATGGTATTTAGTAAACAGGTCATCTGGGACATGGTCTTTGGATGATCAAAACCATTGGAAACCTGTGTACTCTATATATGCCCCTGTAAAGAATACACAGTGAAAGCAGCATATCAACAGCCCTGAGAAATTCTGCAAAACTCCCTTTAACTTTGCTTTCCTTGGCATTTCCTAAATTTATTTATTCATAGTCCCCTTTTTTATGTAGTATGTATAAATGTCCCTCAGAATTACTGTTTCATGAAAAATATTTGGGGGATTTGCACATATGGAATCTACCTAAGAACCAGAGGGCAAGCAAGACTCTAAGGATATCACCTGTGAATCAACAGTGAACTTCCTGAGATCATTACATGGTTTATTTATTTTTCATGGACAAAATTTGAATTGATTCACCTAGTAAGTGTTTCTTTCCAATTAGCTTAGAGTCAGAAAATCAGAGGGTAACAGATGAATGGTGGAAGCAAGCACCAAGACAACAGCAAGAAATGACAGTTAAAGCAAAACAGAAGACATGAAAAATGAAGAAATGAAAATACAAAAACAAAGACTTCCTCAATAAATTACATGAAATGAAAAGTGAGACCCTGAGGATGGGGTGGAAGACAAAAGCACATAGCCCAGTGCTCTGTAAGAAATGAATAGCATTTGCAAGTAGGTTTTACAGCAAAAGAGGGCCCAGAAAAGAGCTGGGACAGTGTGGACCATGACAGGGAGACATAAAGAATTCTTAAGAATGGAGATGTCTAACATCCAGTTCCACTTGGTATACTTGCTGTAATGTAAAGCCCCTCTGTGGATTCAAACCTTCAGTAAAGTTAATATATACACTACAGCCTATGCGATTACACTTTGAGGGGAATTAAAAGGACTGAGGCTAGTCTGGATGACTTGGAGAACATTCAAGGGAACACAGACTCAAATGAGGTCAAGAATTCAGTGTAAGCAGAAGACTGGCTCCAAGAATGGGTGAACATGAGGATTTGCAGGTCTTATAATTTCACAGAAATCTTAGGGCATTTGTCCTCCATAGAATGTGGGATATGGGGCTTAAGTAAATTTTACAGAGATCTGAAAGGATGGGGGGACCTTGCATCCATCTGATTTGTCCTCCTTGGTCTTCATTAGATTTGTTTTTTACTGGTAATCATCAGTGCTGGTGAGCTGAAGTGCAGTGAGTAATAAGAGGGTTATATAAGATTAGGTAGGAGAAATCATCACAGGACACATCCTGTAAAATCTTGGCACTGACAAAGGGTTTGGGATGTTTTTCCCCGTAGTACAAGAGGAAGCTATTGGCGAGTTTTTTTGCAAAGGAGAGACATAACTTGTGTTGTTTTAAGAGGATCACTGGAGGTGTCCAGGAGTGGAATCAGGGAAGACTAGTTAGGAGGCTATTATAATCAACCAGGTGAGGAAAGATGGGGATGTGGAATAATGAACCAGCAGAGAAGGTGGTCTGATTCAGGACATATTTTGGATTTAGAGTCAATAGGTTCCACTGATGAACTAGAAATTGTGGTTAAGAGAGAGATGATGCCTAGATTTTTTACTTTAGCAAGTGGAAAGATAGAGGCTTCATTTACTATGAATGGAAAACTAGAAGAGAAGGCTTGGTTAGGAGAAATAAGTTTCATTTATGTTGGGATGGCAAGCTACTTTTCAAACCTGGGTATGAGCTACAGGTTTGGTAATGAAGTGGAGACCAAAAGGAGAGCAGAAGAATGGATCAGAGAGACCTCCTCTAAGGAAAGAATGGAAGGGCCTAGAGAGTGAGGGAGTGAAGGCCATGCAAAGAAGGGAGTCAAATTCAACTAATCATGGTGACTGTGCAGGTCAAGCTATTTTGTTTGGTGAAGGATCTCGGTTTAGAGAAGTTAGATTTATCTAAGGCTAGCCAGTCAGGGGCAGACTTGACATTGGGACTCAAGTGTCCTGACTCCTGATGTTAGGCAGCCAAGATTGAGCCTTCTTCAGTAGAAGAAGGTGCTGGGCACTGGGCTCCACAGGCTTTATGTAATTCAATACTTATTAATAACTCTAGGCTCTGGGAGTATTATCGTCTTATTTTTGGGTAAAGAAATTGAGTCTTAGAGAGTTAAGTAACTTGTTCCTTATACAAACACATACAGTATGTGAAATTTCTAGGTGAATAGTCAAATAATTTCAGAACCTAGAGATGACCAACTCCCTCATATTACAGATCAGGAATCCAGCACCCAGAGAGATAAAGTAACTTGCCTACGATTCCTCAGTGGTAGAGCTAAGCTTTGAATCTAGGTCTCATAACTCTTTGCTGGATGTTTAAAATAATAGGGTTTCTAAATATAATTTTTCCAGATAATTGTTTAAAATGTCATGTTGGGGAGAATCAAACATAGTAAAACCAATATGGACTGTATTTCTTAATTTCCTTTGGTTTACTCTATTTTATACCATCATAGGAGATTTTAATAGTCTTTATAATATTATAGTGCTTATTGCCTAATACCCTGTTCTAGTCTATGTATTGAAAAATTGATTTTGTGATGATTCTTTCCTGTGTCTAATCAGTTCAATAAATTAACCTTATAGGTCTGTTATTCCAGGTCATTTTTTCCCCCTACAAAGACCTTTAGCCATTGCCCCTTTCTATATATCATTCTCAAGCTTTCATTTGCCTATTCTGAATCTAACATCTGAAGCTCTGTGCTGCACACTGATGACTTCCTTTCCACATCCCTGGTTGCTATTATTGCCTTTGTTGCTTCCAAAGACAACGTGCCATGATAACTATTTGTTTTTATTCTGCGGAAAGAGATGCTGCTTCTGATCTCTGACTGACAAAATATGATGTTTGGGAATACCAAAATATCCTATCAGATTCCTAATCCTGGGCCACATTCCCAATTTGGGGAACATATTATATATGCCAGAAAATCACATTCTTCCAATGATTTCCAACTTTATTCCAGAATTTTCTATGATGAAGATAAGGTTTCCAGACCATGAACATTCAAAATGAAACATTATTATTTAGAACATTTAGTTCTTTAAAAGAAATAAATTGGGGTGATTTGAGTACAAATCCTGCTACCGTAATTTCCTATTTAAACTAAGAAGATTAGCTTTCCTTTTTAAACATAACCAATTTTAGCCCTGTCCTGATCAGAGGAAATGGAGAAAAAAGTATCTACCTTTTAAAAAAATGTGTCAATCATATCCTTGGCCACTCATTTTGTTTCCAAATACTGTTACTTTAACTTTGAGCTGTTATCAGCACCAGTGATTAACTAATGGATTATTTACTAAAGTTAGTTTCTTTTCTTCTCTCCTCCTGAAAAAGATGCAGGAAACAAGTGAAGAAAAGCCAGACATGTGTATTCCATTTGAAATCCATGATTAAAAAGCTTAAAAATTCAAACCAACGTAAAAAAACTGTTTTATTTTAATACTCTGGAAGGTTTCAGTGAACTCCATTATTTTCACTCACTATTTGCTTGAATAATTTAGGCAAGAAAGCTAAATTATACATAAAGTGTACAGTTAGAAGAAAAAGTTCATGCACAGCCCTAGGCTATAGCCTCCCCTAATGATGTCTGAAGTCAGTGAAAAGAACTCGTTAGACTGAGAGTAATTTCTCAGGGTTTAATTTTTTTTCTTAAAGCAATAATGTTCTTATAAAAATCTGACAAATAATATACTAAGAGAAAAGCCACAAAAGAGAGTTTCCAGTTAAGGTCTTAGCTCCTGTAAACTTTCATTTAATTTCATGTAGAAGTTGGCTTTCCACACACCACAATAGATGGTGTTGGCAGCCTTGAGTGATATGATTCAACAAGGAAAATACACGTCTTGATTGAATAGCATTGCTATTTGGCCTCATTAGAATTCTGAAGTTACGGAGTTAAAAGGAGATGCTTCGGGCTTAGAGACAAACTGGAGATCTGCTGTGGAAAGGGGATCAGCAGCCACTCGGTGTCCCGTCATCTGAGCAAGTCGTTGGCACTTCAGGAGCAGCCCATACCATCACGCATTTACGGATTTGCGAAAATGCTCACATTCCCTTCCAGTTTAACAACGGAGAATCGGACTGCTGTAAGATGACAGAAATACCAAATGGTACTGTAGTCACCTTTGATTTCTGAGCTGCCTTTGTTCTTTTCTTAAAGTCACACGATTGTAGAATTTGAAGGATGCAGCTCAGCCCCTTCATTTTACAGATGAGGAAATTGAGACCCAGAGAGAAGTGAGGAGCTCAAGGCTATGAAGCTAATGTCCTTGTTAACTCATTCCCAAATGTTTGTACAGAGACAGAAAGGAATTCCAAGTAGAGAGACCAGCCGTATGTAAAAGTACAAAGAGGGGAACCAACCTGACGCTTTGGAGAACAAGAGGTGCCAGTTATTACCTGGTCAATTCTCATCACACCCCGACCTCCCCCCAAGGGAATCTTATGGAATCTATACCAAGGCAGTATAAGCTGGCAGGTAAGTGCAGAGAGAGTCTGGAGCCACACTGCCTGAGACTGAATCCTGCCTGTGCCTTGTAATAGCTGTGATCTTAGACACGTCACTTCCTTCCCTTGGATTTATTTTTCCCAACAGAAAACTGATGTTGGGTAATAACAGAACCTACTTCTTAGGGTTATTTTGAACAGACTCTAATGCATATAAAGTGCTGACTGACAACGTGTGGCACTTGAATTACATAAATATTAGTTGTTATTGTTACTATGAAGAGAACATAAAACTAGTCCAATTCTATAGGAAAACAACTCACTAACCCCTCTTTTCTTAGAGATAACTGGAGTGAGCCTCAATTCCTTGTAATCAGAAGAAACTATCAAACACAGACAGTTCTGCAAGATATACGCACGACACAGGGATAGAGACAGAGGTGAACTGCGAAAGGCTGGGTGTGCCAAAGCAAGTTTAAATTGTCTCTTGAAAGCCACTGTAAGTTACTGAAGGATTGAAACAGATGAGTCATGTCTGATCAAATCTGTCATCAGCTCTATAAGATCACTCATGCAACAATGCAGAAGGTAAATTTGAGGTACAAAAATGGCTAGAGGAGGAAGGCTAGTTAAGAGGCTTTGGCTATAATTTAGGCTAGAACTCATCAGGACCTGAACTAAGATAAAAGAGGCACAAATAGAAAGAAAAATACAGAAAGGAAGGTAGTAAGAACCTGGTAACTTGTGGGGCACAAAGAAGCTGTTGGAGTCCAGCAAAATTTCTGATTTGAATGTTTAGATAGACAAACTTGGAAACATAGTTTTGGGATTAGAAATTGAGAGGCTCCCCTATGCATAAGCTGAGAGTTTGAGGTATCTCTGCGAAATTCAAGTGAAGATGTTCCATTGCATTTGGATACATAGTTATGGAGCTCAGCAAAGAATATGGGATGACAGATTAGGAGACTACAAGATAATAATGGTAGCTGAGACTAAGGGTTTGGCTGGTGTCTTTCGAGGTAAGTGTAGATGATGATAAGAGATGACCAAGGTTATGGTCTGGGGAACACCAATATGTATGGGGTGAATGAGCAGAGGGGCCTCTGGAATAGTCCAAGAAAGAATGGATGGAGAAATGGAAGAGATCCAGGAAAAAGCAGGAGAGTGAGCCTTAGGAATCAAGATGGGAGGATTTTTCAAGGTGAAGAAAGTGACCAGCAATGTCAAGTACAGAAGAAAGTTCACAGACAGCTAAGGGTACAAAACCATTCACTGAATGTGGAGCATGGCGATTACTTCAGACCTAAGCTAACGGGTGAGAACAAAATGAAGATGACAGCGGGTTGAGGCATGAAAAAGGAAAATAGAGGAAGAAAGTATACTCGAGTTATAAAAGAAAGAGGGATGAAGAGAATGTGGATTCAAATAAGGATTATTTGTTTGTTTAGTACAAAACAGACTTGACATATTGATGAACTGAGTCAGAGGAGAGAAGTCAGTGAAACAGGACAGAGGGGGCCTGGTGGAGCAAGGTGCCTGCTGGGGAGGTAGGAAAATGCAACATCCAGGGCACGATGGAGGAATAAGCTTTGAACGGGATTAGGGAAAATGCTTCCATGGAAACAGAAGGCGAGAAGAAAAGGACAGAGGCCAGGAAAGGTAAGTTTGTTGTTGAAGATTCAACAAGTTGAGGGAGGTTCACGTTTGAAGGAGTTGTTTTTTTCAGGGAAGTAGGAAGCAAGGCATTTTATAAGAACAAGGGGAAAAGCTATGGTGCAAGAGATTTGAAGAGAAAAAGGAATGCTAGAAAAAACTGCTGCAAGGACCATGAGAGGGGCTTAACAGGAACTCATAGAATTATGGGGCCATTTAAAAGCCCAGCTGAGTTTGAAGACCACTGGTGTATGGTGGCACCAATCTGTGTAATGATTTGATTTCTCCAGCAGTAGTTCGTGCCCCAAACATAGGAGGGGAGTATTCAAAGACTGGAGAGTGCACGACAGGTTCAAAGGAAAAGCAAGAAGACAAGAAAGTCCGGAGTGACGATAAAAGAAAGATGGGTTCAGGCTTCAAAGGGATAGAAATGACTCAAGAAAGGGATGTCCACTTGGGAGGAATGAGAGAGAGGGTTGGTTTGGAAGCTTTGCAATGAGTGGTAAAAAGGCGGGAATCATGAGAAAAGGAGTGGTGACAAACAGGGTAGGCATTTGTCATCAGTGCGTGGACACCAGAGGTGAAGATTTCAGAAATAAAGCAGTTCGTTGTTGCCTAAACCAAGACCAAAGGCGGGTCTCTTCAGTTAGTCATAGATTTCCTTTTCTTGGAATGCCTCTCGCTCCTCTGAGAAGTCCCAGAGCCAAAACTAGAAGGCCAAATTTGTTATAGACTGGCACGAACATTTGCCAGGATAATTTATCCTCTTTTGTCACTCAAGTTCCAACTGAGGCTGGGAAAGATTGAGAAAGTTTAATTACACTGTTCTTCGGAGTCCATTGCAAGGCATGAATAACTTGCTGTGATATTAGCAGTTTTACATCTTATGCTGGCATCATTTTGTCACATTAGTTTAATATTGCCATCATGTAGCTTAGTATTAATGTGATACAGGAGTAAAATTACACGTGCACTTTTCATATTGTTATATTGAAATCTAGTGTGCCTATGACACTAATACTATTCAAATTCCATAAAATATACAGTTCCTAATACAAAGACATTTTAATGTTATGTTAGAATAAGAACGCACATCATTACACTTACAGAACCACGCAGCGGAGGAGAAAGAACTGAAGGGCTTACCATTTGTGAGCCCTGGGGAAAACAATCTGAGGACGGTTTCTCTGCATGACAACTCAAACTTTGCTTTCCCTGGTAATCAGAGCAGAGCTCATGGCCTTAGAAGAACAAGAGTCAGAGAATTTTCTCTAAGGGATCAGCTAGTAAATATTTTTGGCTTTATGGACAATACAGGGGCAACTACTGAAGTCTGCCTTGGGAGTGCAAAGGCAACCCAGGGCACAAAATGTAAATGAATGAGTGTGCCTATGTTTTAATAAAGCTTTAATTCTAGACACTGAAATTCAAATTTCATATGCTTTTCACACATCATGAAATAATATTCTTCGTTTGATTTTCTTTTCAACCATTTAAAAATGCAAACAATACTCTTGGCTTGGGGGCCGTACAAAAACAGGTAGAGGATCAGGTTTGGCCCTCAGGCCACAGTCGGCCGACTTCTGTGTAAGAAAATTACAAATCTGTAGGGGCCCCAATCCAGATCCAGGATTATGAATTTATCGGGGCACCATGAGTGGATTCAAGCTCTCCTGCAGAACTTATATATGCTAACACGTGTATGTCTAAACTGACTTTGGGGGGAGTAGCCATATTTTTTCCTTTCTGTATTTTCCACTGCCTCTCCTCCCACCCAGAGAGAGCTGGCTTTTGGTTGAGGCGGCATGCTCACAGTGACACATGCTCTGAATGCCTGGCCAGAACGCTGAAGGAGGCCGTGACCTTGTTTGTCAAAAACAAAAGGACTCAATTCTTTAGTTTAGACCAAGCCTTTGGATGCCCTTCCCTTTTTATTTAGTAGCAAAATGTTGTCCAAGCAGAGTCCAAAATTATGCTAGTAAATGTAATACATTATTTTGAGCTACTCTATATAATTTTAAAATTTTAATTTACTTTTTGTTAGATGTCATGTCAGGTAGCAGGCTTCAGATCAAAATCACGACCATCTGAATCTATTTTGAAGTAACATTATAAAATTTATCACATCTAAGCTCCATTAGAGAGCTAAACTTCTTCCCCCGTTTTCTTGTATTCTAACTTAGTTCCAATAATGAAGGACAAAGACAATCCTAATCCAAAAGGATCTAAGGCTCAGGCACACTTTGGAAGGAAACCTGGACCCTGACTATCTAGAGCATTTCTTCAATGGAGAAAAAGAGGACACTGGGGCTCGTGGGTGGTAAAAGATGAAGAGCCACATAGGGAGAGATGAAGGGACAAGTCATGATCTGTACTTTCTCATCCTGCATCTCCTTTCCTTGTGTTGCTCCCTGTAGTGCAGTCATCACAGCCCTGGCCCAGCACTCGTACCATGGTGAGAGTGAGGAGGCAGAGGAAGTGGCAGCAGTACCTCTGCGGGATGGGGACTACAGCAATGGGAAAGCTAATCATAGCAGTGCCATGATTTTAGACTGATGTTCTACTTCCAGCAGTGGGTCTAGAATCATGTTCTTTTTTCACTTAGGCCTTGACCCAGATACAAGAATTTACTACCATCTCATATCCCCTGGACATGCAGTAGGAAAAAAAGTAAGATCGCTACCAAGAGAGGGAAGTTAAAGTTTAGAGTTTCTGATGGTTTCACAGGAGGGCAGATGGAATGCCTCTAACATCCTGCAGGGCCCCAGGACATTGAATCCCTCTTGTCTATTCTGGGGGAAAACATATTTCCAGTAGTGGGTTTCCATAGGTGCAAGAGTACACTTGGGGCCATATCTTGTTGCCCCAGGCTATGCCAGAGAGTTGGGCGATGGGGCCATTCTCTATGCTGCCATTTGGGTGTGGTCCTGATTCTTGTTGAGGGCGGCCACGCCTTGAGAGGGTAGGCTTCCTAGTTACAAAGAATCTACTCATCCTTTGAAAACACGTATCTAAAAGAATAGGCTGACCATAGGAGACTATTTGCCTGGGACAATGCCAGGCATTTATATTCTAATTGTTAATAGTGCCCCTTTAACTATCAAATGGGATAATAAATTAACAGTTACCACATTCCAAGTCTAGCTTTTTGTGTCATAATCAAATCAAATCAAAATTGCCCACTTATAAATTGCCCACTTTACATTGAAAGCCTCTGATCTTCAGCTACTTTAGGGAACAGTCTGTTTGAAAGTGGCATTTGCTTCGGACAGCTAGCCAATGTGAGGAGAGCCATACTATCTAAAGAACAAAGTTGAGTAGAACCTAAGGAAAGGCATATTCGACTCTGTTGTGGTTGGGGGACAGAAAAGACTTCACAAAGAAAATATTTTGTGCAAAAGGGGAAGGGTGTTGTAGGCAGAGGGGACAGTGGAAGAAAGGCTCAGATGTGAAACTTTTGGGGAATTGAAAGGTGATGAGAATGGCTGAAGTACGGGGTGCAAGATGGATGGATGAGCCACAAGAAAAGAGACTAGAGGGGGAGGTGGGTTCTGGATCACACATGGGCCTTGGTACCTTGCTGGGGAGTTTCAACTTTATCTTGGAGGTCCCTGGAACTCATACCTGGCTAGTCTTCTGAAAACCTGGAAAGAATTTTAGATGCCGACTTATTCCAAGCCAAAGATACAGATTATTTTTTTACATAACTACGGAAATGTAAATATGGACTGAGTATTGATTATGTTAAAGAAACTATCATTGTATTTGTAATTTTGGGGGGAAAAAAGTCCTAAATTTTTGTTTTCTGAGATGTATACTTAAGTACATGGGGATCAAATGATAATAATGTTGGAATTTGCTTTGAAATATCCCAACAGAAAAAAAGGAGGGAGTAGGAATGAAAAAAGAATGGGGGTGGGTATAGGGAAATGTTGATGGTTGTTGAAGTGGAGGGATGATATCTTGTATTTGGCACCTTTGAGTATTCAGAAATTTTCTTCACAATAAATTACAAAAATAAAATGCGTATGCCCTGGATTTTACCTCAGATCTACTGAATTAGGATTACAGAGTAATAGGATCAGATGTAGGAACTGATTTGAAGGGTGGTAGAAGATGGGCAAGAGGCAGGGGAACAATCTGGAAAGCCAAAGCAATTGTCCAAGAGAGAGACAATGAAGGGGTGACTCTCAGCAGCAGGGGTGGCAAGAGGAGATAGGCATGAGATGTATCTTGTAGTTTATTAGATAAGACCTATGTCTGATTAGATAGTGAAGGCGAAGTTGAAGGTGATGCTTGAGAGACTGAATGAGTGAATGAATGGTGCCATTACCAAAATGGGAAACACAGAAGGAACAGACATGAACAATGAGAACCAGAGGATTTGCAGTTTCAGCTATTCCAAGTAGTAAAAGTATTTGAGTCTCCTCTGTTAATATCATTTCAATATTTTGCCACATTTCTTATTACTTAAAATCACAAGACTTGAATTGTATGCAAATAATATAATGCAAATCTCTGCTCCATCTTCCAGGAACGTGTCTATATTCAGAGTTTCTAGCATATCTGCTTATGAATTAATTCATTTTTTAAATTTTATTTTTCCAGAGTTTTCCTAATTAAAAATTAGCTACATTTATACAATGGGGAAATTTCAATGACAAAGATGGCTTTATTTTTTTAAAATTTTTTTTGAATTGTGTGTTTTTTTTATTATATTATGTTAGTCACCATACCATACATCCCTAGTTTTTGATGTAAAGTTCCATGATTCATTACAAGGCACATACCCTCTGACCTCATAGCATCCCTGATTCTTCTGTGCTTTCCCTCTCCGCCTTTCCCCACTAACCCACCACTCTTGCCATTAGAAAATAAGCGACAGGCCAAGGCTTTTTAGTACACAAAGTACAGTGTCCTTGCTTGTCCTCAATTCTTCCGAAAGCGTGAAGGTGTGTGCAAACACACCTAGGTGCTCCGAGACCCCAAGATCAGCTGCATGTGTGCTCTCAGCATTTTTGGTCTTTTTTCCCAGTCATTTCCTTTTTTGAGTTATAAGAACCTGAGCCTGAGACATGACATCTTTTAGGAAATCCAGCTAAAGCCCCAGCTTTCCAACAACTAGGTTTAGATAAGCCCAAGGGACATAAAGAAGTGGCCTGTGAGTTCCCTCTGTGTTAAGAACCTCTCTGGAGACCCAGGTCTTTCCTGTAATCTCCACAGGCTCTTTGCAGAAAGCTATATTTCTTCCAAGTCTTTCTTTTCATCCCTGTCCGAACCTGCCTTCATCTTCCTAATGGCTAATTAAAAAATTACAACCAAGAGCATTAAATAGTAAACTCCTTCCCTGCTGTTCTCTGTTTAATTTCTGAGGCCCCAAGCAAAATGTCTTAAAAAGAATTAGAAAGAACCACCTTTTCTGTTTGCAAACTGCATGATGAACAGCATTCTGGAGGGGGCAGAGGCCTTTATTCTAATGGGTAACCCTTCAGTGCAAGGCATGCTTGGGCATTATTTACATCTTTTTTTTTTTTTTAAAGATTTTTTATTTATTTATTTGACAGAGATAGAGACAGCCAGCGAGAGAGGGAACACAAGCAGGGGGAGTGGGAGAGGAAGAAGCAGGCTCATAGAGGAGGAGCCTGACGTGGGGCTCGAACCCGGAACGCCGGGATCACGCCCTGAGCCGAAGGCAGACGCTTTAACCGCTGTGCCACCCAGGCGCCCCAAGGCATTATTTACATCTTATCCAGAAAGATAAAGTATTTTTTTTGGGGGGGGGGTCACATTCTTTCCAACATTTTGACTTCACTTGTGTGTGTTAAAGAATTTTGGGGTGTGTGTGTGTGTGTGTTTCCTCTTCCCTTGGTGCCTACTGATTCCATTCTACACTGAAGCAACTGTGGGTTTTAAAACTCACATTTCTTTTTCATTTAAGGTAGAGGTCTGAGCTTGATGAAAACTCATCCCAATTCATGATGTGCACACTTAAGCGGCTGCTTGATTTCATTTGCAAAGAGAGATCTTGGAAGGCAGCGTCTAAATAATAATCAACATAGTGCTCTACTTGCATTTGTTTATACATTATCTTAACACTTTATTACATCTTTTAATAGGACAAGAGTTTAAAAGCCGGAATCAGACATAGCCAGCTCACTCTATTTTAGATTGTTCTTCATCAATTGTTTTTTCGTGTGATTATACAGTTTTACTTTATCATCCCTTTGATAACAATTTCTGCATGAAAATTGACTTTATATTTCATTTTTCCCGTCTGTTATCTTAGCGGCATTCATACGCAAACACCCTTTGTGCTGTGCTGGTAATATAACTGATCAGGCGAAGCTGTGCCATAAGAAATCAAAACCATAATAATGTCTTTGGGTTTTGCATTTTAAATACTGCGTTCATTGTTGCACTGAGGTTTCTGATCCCTTTCCAGACATTACAGAGATTACCTTTGGTAATGCCTATTTCATTGTACTTTGATATAAAATAATGTGTGTCATAAATCATCTGAGTGACTGTCATTAAACAGAAAAGCACCTACTTAGGATATGTAACAATTTGCTTTTCTAATTTGAAAGAGATTGAAGCATTTTAATTATAGAAGATCTTTACAAATGAGACTGGAATTCAATATAAAATTGTATTCTTTACAGAATTATAGGTTAGAAATAATAAAATCTGTATTTATTAATTTTATATATTTTTTTGCAAGTGCTAAATAAAAACATTCTTAGGCGGGTTTCCTAAATCAAACCCTATACTTTTGTCACCATTAATCTCAGAAAAAGTTTGTTTCCTTATTTGAGAAAAAGGCAAAAAAGAATCACTTGTCATGTGGGCAAATTCACAATTGTAAATTTAAAAACTTTCTAAATGTAAAGCTGGGAACATTATCTAAAAAGTTGAGAAAAGACAAAGAAGGGGCATGAAATGACAAGGGGTGGGAGGAGAGAGCTATTTAAAATTATTGGTGTGCTTCATAGTTTCAAGATTGCTTCCATTTGGAAGAGGATGGAGGTTTGGAGCCCTTCTCAGTAAAAAACAACTTAAAATTATTGAAGCCCTCCTCTTTAAAGGTGATCAGGGTTCTGCACACAGACACTGTAGCAAGATTTAAAATTATGAGAGCTCTTCACATTGTTTAAAACATTGATTTTTTATAAAATGGATTTCCACGTTTTATTTCTTCAGTGACTAGGTAATTATAGTAGCCTAGAAATTGAGGTACTTCATTCTGAAACTAGTTTTTCTCTTTGGCTCCTTCTCTTTTCTTTCCTTCTGCTTTTTTTTTTCCCCCTTAATAAGTTTTCTAGTTTCCCTTGCTGCTGGGATAGACACATCATTCTTTGTTCTTGCTCATAAATCACTCTGTGACCAAGGAACCAGGAAGTTATTAGGGGTGAGGGGAAGGTCAGGTTGAAAATTCAGATTGATCTAACCTGTTCTCGCAAAATAGCACTTTACCTACCCCAAACCTGAAGAGAAGCGCCAATGCGAGGCTATGCCCATATCACTTTTAGTCACGCTTCATGAGGGAAGAGGCTTTTGCAGCTTTTACAGAGAGTGTTACAAAGAGTCACAGGAACCTCCAAGTTGTCATAGGTAAGTATTTAGTTAACGATTACATTTGCCCATACACATCGCTTCAAGTATACTTTCCCCCTTCTCTGTTTGTCCTTTCTCTCTTCCCTTCTCCCTTTGTTTCTCATTAATATGGACACCTAAGACAGTAATTCTGAAGATTCAGTGTGGAGGCTGGTTAAATTGTTGAGGGCTCCTTTAGTTGGGAATTGTAGATGTCGCCTGCTCCCTTGTGTTAGAAATTGAGTCTACTGTGAACACACACACACACAGTCTTGTTTAGACCATAGGGATTAGGTAAGAGATAATCAATTCAAGGTCCTTAGTTGGGATAACAAATATGTATTTTTCCCAGTCTTTCTCTCCATTCCCAAAAGAAAATTCCTTCCCCTGCCTTGTCCTCTTCCCTGTTGGTTAAGTCTTTAGGTAAAAGGCAGAAGCAGTGTTCCATGTGTTTTGTAAAAAGCTATATCAAAGTGAATTGAACATGGTATTAAGTTTTTGTCAGCTTGAACTCACACCTGCCACACTCAAGGTTTTTTGGCTTTTCGTGCAAATCATAACTTGAGTCTAAATCTAAAGGAACAGGGAAAGCAATAGAGCAAAGCTATCCAGATGTTGCTCAGTCTGTGCGATTGTAAATTTCAAAGTACCAGCTCTCCATCCAGATTTTAGTGCATTGGGAACTATATGGAAATTCCAAGACATACTGGTTTATTGAAATGTCTGGCCACTTCTATATGAATTTTGCAACAGATGTACTGAGGTAAGCAATAAAACTGTGATAATAAGGAACATTTCCACATCAACTCACTAAACTACTAATCTATAATGAGGACCAAAACTCCTCAGTAGAGGGGGTGATTTTCATTATTATTATTTTTTAACTTAGTGTCAGTTGTTCAAATTTATCTTTGATTTCACTTCTGGTCAAAATTTCAGGGGGTTTTAGGTTTTAAAAATTTCTATATAAAATATATCTTGATATATGATATACGATGTATGTGTATTTTGCTTTATTTCAAATGAACTGAAAATTGAATTTCAGTTGTCCTTTTTTAATCATTAAAAATAATATAGGAACATGTCATAGGCCTTTGAAGTTACCTTAACAAAAATTTGTTATCATTTTATCATTATATGTAAGACCCAAGAAGCCCAAATCTGATGCTTGGAGTCTCTTTGGAATTTAAAGTTTGGGTCTGATTCTCATAGTCTATGCTGGGAGTACAGTATCACACTCCCGAAGCTGGGGGCTTGGCCTGGGCTTGTCTCTAGTGGTGACCACTAACTTCACAGGTCATACCTCTGCATGAAGCAGGGGCACCATCTTCTTGGGTTTGCTTGCTGCTTTCTCATTCTTAGCCACTTCCGGGCTGACTCTATCCGAGGATGAACAGAACATTCCAGGATGCAGTCCCAGGAATGGGACCCCTGGGGTGATACTAAACCATTTGTATCCCTTTTAGGGTTTTGCAAAGCTGTGTGATTAGAATTTGGGGATGAATGGGCCTACACTGAATTCCTCACCATTCCTCCCAGCAAGACTGACTACTGATCAAACAGGTCTTGAAATGGAAGGAAAAATTAAACAATTAAACAAAGCCAAAAGTGAAATTATGTCACTTATTTGATAATATGTGGAGCTTTTCATTCTTTCTCAACCTCCTCTCCACTAACCTGTGTTCATTGGAAATTAGATTTTAATGATTAATTTTACCAGGAAGACTACAAGAGACTTGGGAAGTACAGGAGGCAGGCTAGGGGAAAAGGAAGGGCGTGGAGGCAGGCATGTAATGCAGGATATGGCTACAGGAGAGCCACCTGCAGGGCAGGGCTGCAGGGCAGCTGACAAGCATGTCATGGACCATGTGCAAAGCGGTTATGGAGGCCTCGACCTCGTCCTCCTCAAGCTCTATTTTTTGGTCACATTTGGGAAATATTAGAGCTATTAAGATTCATTTGCTCTTCTCTGGAATTTTGAAAATTATTTTCCTGGCATTACTCAGTTTTCCCCAACTAGGTTTTGTTTATTTCTTTTTTTTTCTTTTTTTACTCTAACATGGTCCTCAGTAGTCACTTCATATATTTTCCTGTTACTTATTTTGGAAGTCCTGCAGCCCTAGGAAAACAAACAAACAAAAATGACAAGCAGGAGGAGGAGGCGGTAGACATAAAAAGAAGAAAATGTTGGTGACCTCTATTTACTGAGACAATCAGCTCTGTTTTCTCTGAGCAGGGTCGCAGAGGTTGAGTGGGGCCCGGGCCACTTCCTTTGTTGTTGTTTTTTGTTTGTTTCTTTGTTTTTCTTTGGAAACTCTTAGTATATTAAAAAGCAAGCATGGTCAAAACGTGGATAAAAAGCTGTAGTATACTTCAAATATTTACATTTAACAAATAGCAGTTGTGAAACCCAGAAATACAATGACCACATTTTGAAGTTAACTTGAAGATCAAAGGTCAAAATTTGAGGCTTTCACGAATGTGAACCATGGGACACATTCGCAGCCTGCTTCTCACTGCCCAGCTCTAAGCAGGACATAGGCCTGTCCCTGACTATGTTCCCTACATATTGTGGGTCCGGTACCTCACTAAGAGCCTGGCCAGTGGTGGAGCTCAAAGATAGAGTAGTTTCCTTTTCCTCCCTTCTGCCATATTTTTCATTTTATTTGGCCTAAACTTGGAAGACGATCTTGGGGCGCTGTTTGTCAATCATGCGTACACACAAGTGAACTTCTCGCCTTGCAGATGCTGGTCAGTGTGAAGGGAAGCTGCGGTGGGGTAAGGAAAGGTGGATCATTTGTACCCACAATGGCACGCATGCTGCTTGCTCCCAAGGAAAGAAAAAAGGACACAGTAGTTTCGAGATACCCGGGGAACTACAGGCTTTTTTCTGCCCTCCTGCTTTCTCCTGTTGTCCTGATGAGTTTTCTATCTGGGAACCTAAAGCAATTTTGATGTACTTTAGTCAGCTTTGTTCTTTTTAATTTAATTTTTACTATGAAAAATTTCAAACATACACAAAGAATACTATAAGGGACCCCCGTTTACCCATCACTGATCATCAGTGATGCACTTTAAAATACACATCTGTGGAAATGGCTGCAGGAAGATGGAGGTGGGTGTTTTTGCTCCAGCACAGTCTCTGTTTACACCTGTGCGTTCATGGAACTAAACCTCATACACCTGCAGCCACAGAAGGCTTCATAATTGCTTTTGAACCAGGAAGACCGTATCATTGCCATGGAGGGGGAGTTAAAGTGAGTAAGGTTAGAATGACTTTCTCCTAAGTGGATGCTTTCCTCATTCTTAATTTCAGGTTTGGAGATAGCTTAAAGATGTTTACTAACAACCAGGGGCAAAGAGAGAAAAACTACTGGCTGTACACGGAAGCATGTTTCTGCTTAGCTGCTTGCTTTGAGAGGAGCCAGTCTGTGTGTGTGTGTGTGTGTGTGTGTGTGTGTGTGTGTGTGTATGTATAGAAACGGGAAGAGAAAAAAAAAAAAAAAGAAATGGGAAGAAAAACCAAGATGGAGAAATAGAAATACCTAAAGAAAAGTGAAATTGTAGCTGTGCTAATCCCTAGACTAGGCTCTTACAGAGCACACCTGGCTTCTGGAAGGGAGGCTTTTCTTACTGTCAGTGATAATGTCAAGTACAGGGCATAACAAAGGGTATTTAACAGGGCCATTGATGTATCCCACTGTATAAAGGGAAGTATACAGCTCTGTATCCAAGTTTTCCTTTGATATTATCGTCATATGATGATATCGTTTCTAGTGAAAAACTGTGCCAAAGATGAAGCAGAACTGACTTGGCACT
Organism: Ursus maritimus; assembly: GCF_017311325.1. Lineage (NCBI taxonomy): Eukaryota > Metazoa > Chordata > Mammalia > Carnivora > Ursidae > Ursus > Ursus maritimus. The sequence goes on from NW_024426774.1 coordinate 53,913,839, forward strand.
AAGAGCGTTAATTTACATGCTGTTAGTATGTGCCACGGTTTACTAAATAGAAGGACAGGGTTGCAGACAGCATTGGTGGCAACTGAGAATTGTGATACCCACTTTAGGGCTTTACCACCTGTTGCTGAAGGATCTAGCACTGGAGAAATTACTTAATCTCTGTGTGTTTCAGCTTACCCACCTGGGAGAGCCTAAAGACAATGCTTGCCTTCTAGAGAGATGGATGCCAAGAATGTTGAAAACGTGATGGGTAGTTGTGAACATAAAATACTATGGCATCCGAAGGAAAAGAAAAAAAGATACTCTCCCCAGTCCTTAGGGTATTCCATCCCACCGAAGACTCCAGAGTCTGGGCTGGCTTCAATGACTGTGCAGGGACAAGGGCCCCACACTTGTTTAATGTGATGCCACCATCCTGAAATTCTTAATTGTTGAACAAAGGGCACCCCATATTCATTTTGCACTGGGCCCCACAATCCTGTAGTCAGCCCTGTCCAGGGGCGCACATCAGGAAAGCTAAGATTCTAAAATATCTGAGATGAAAAGGTGAGGTCAAGTGGACCTCAGAGAAGCTTGTTAAGAACTATCTACCCTGGGAAAATTAAAACATATCTCCTGTAGACTGTCATTTCTTGGTGCCATGTTGACATTCCGAGGGTTCACTCTTTTCTCTCTGCTGTGTCATTTCTTTATGTCAAACATTATTCAGAAAGTTCAATAGTTTTTTATAGTCTTTGAAACACTCCATTCTTTAACATTAGATTGGTTAAAATTTGAACACATCTTGCTTTCAGTGAAAGCAAACTCTTTTCATTTTTTGATTTCTTCTAAAACTTGGATTTTCACTAGGTTTTCAAAAGAACAGCATTGTTTGTCTCTGTTCCTATTTGCCTGCTAAGAGCTTGTAGGACCAGGGGTGATAATGAAACATTTTAGATTCATGGAGGTTCAAGAACCCCTGTGTTTTCAGCTACTTCTGAAGATGGCTAAGGAAGGAATACCACCTATCTTTAAGAAATTTTTTTAACAAAAACTTCACATCTCAGTATTCTGAGGAAAAGAGAGTACACCCTCAGGAAAACAGCTGCTGAGGAGCCTGGGGCCTGGGTTAGCAAGATGGGGTGAGAACCCACTTGGTGGGCAATGGGAGGTATGAGTAGTGGGTGGGGCCCGACCAGAACCCAGGTCTTCTATGGAATCTGCATTTTTATGAAGTCTGCAAGGATGCTATTGCATCTAGTCGGCACAGTGCTAGTCCTCTGCCACACTTCCCAGGCTACAAAACAACTGGCTTTATAAATTGCTACAGGGTTTTTATTTCTTGTGTAGGAAGCAACACCTCAAGTACCATAAATTCTCTCTTTAAGGGTTTCCTACCATGAGAACAGACACAGAGTGGGGTTGCCCCCAATCCATAACTTGCATACACTGGATATATATTACAGTTGGAAAAGATAAAAAAAGATTCCTCCTTTTTGTTCCCACTCCAGTTTAGCACCAATTGAAAGAGAGACACAGAAGTCAGACAGATGGAAATTAAAATACCAGCTTTGAGAACCATGCTCAGGTCCGTGGGCAATGGAGCTTGCAAACACTGTAGCTCTGTATTAGAGTCATACTCACTGGGCCACCGCAAGGGGAGCGTAGGCATGACAAGCCCAGAGCAGGTACACTGGCCAGTAGAGAACTCCATAAGAAAGAAACAGCAAGTGCCAACCATTCCTCAGTTCCTCCTCTCCAGCTTGCCAATCTGACATAGCAATAGAGAGGTGATAAGATAGCAACTCTGTGCAAATTACTTCATATGAAAACATGAGGATTAAGAAAAACTGTTTCCCAACAATGAAACAGCTATTCCTATTGAGTTTAACATATGATATCGAAAGGTAGAACGTCATGAATTCACATGCCAATAATTGAGAATTTTTTTAACGTTAAAAACAAATCCTTAAACCCTGTAAAGAACACTGACTAGCTCAAAAAAATCTTCTGTCATTTAAGGAAGGAAAAAGCTTACTTTCAAGAACTTTTAAACCTACTTTAATAACATAAAAACAATGGCCATGTTAATGACATTACTATTTTGTATTCATGAAAATTTCCATTAGAATGTCTACATGTCTATACTACAATAGAACTACTCAAGGTTCTACACACTCTTGGAAGTGAAGACAGGCACTTCTTTAAGGAAGTCTCTAACTCATGATAATGACAGCAATGAATTCAACAAGGACGCCCCATCTGCCTGAATTAGGGATGCTTCACCATATCAGCAAATCCAGGCTGGTGACACGGGGAGAAATGTGGCCACCCAAAGACCTTTTATGGTTTTTGTCACTGGGCTGCCTGTCTCCTAGAGATGTCAGCTTCCACTTCAACCCTTCCTTAATGAAACTATTCATTTGGCTGAGGCACTAAGAGGCTCCAGGAGGCAGGAGGGCCTACTCTGGGCCAGTCTGAGGTGCTGGCCCTTTAAGACTCGTTTAAGCTAACCTGAAACCCAGCAGTGCCAGGAGTAGATTCAGTTCTGGTTTGAGTTAAGCAGGGTCTGAGAGATTCCCTTCCTTTACACAGAATGTTTGCAAACATTAAAAAGTGCACTGGGCTTCCTATTTCAGCGTGAAAGCTTTATGGTGTTATGGGACAAAGAGGAAGATAATTCAGTTAGGGAGTAACACAATCACCTTTGATAAACTACACTTTTAGGTCGTCTCGGATGCGAAAAGGGCACTGGATGGGGGCAGGGTGGTCTCCTTCACTAATTTATTCCCAAAGTCTGCCTGCATTGGGAGGGAATGGTACCTGGCTGTCTGTTGGGTTTTCTGCTGGAACATACCCTGTTGGAGGGCATGTTTTGCCTATTTGCAGAGGGCAGTGGCCGCTCTTTCAAGTGATTTGTTATAATGACGATGATTATTGTTGGATGATTATAGTCGCCCACTGGCAGGATTATAGTTAAAAATTTGGCAGTTGTTTGCATTATAAATGACTATTTTTACAGCTCAGCCATAAAAGTTTACTTAGGTCTGAAATTTGATATACAAGCTCTCCATCCAGGAGTGCTTTCCTTTCAAATAGAATTTTAAAAAATGGTTAATAAAAATTGGTCTGTCTAATTTTCCTGAGTTATACGAGTATTTTGGAAAAACAGAAATGTATCATTTGTATAGGCTCGCTACACTTTTTCTCCGTTGGCCTTGAGTTTAAACAAGATGCTATAAAATTTAAATTATTCAAACTGAGCTTGGATGTATTGAGAAGAAATGATGTTGTGCACAGGGCTAGACTAGAGAAAAGGAGAGGCACAGACAGTCTTTCTGTTTAACTTTACAAACTCTGTCTGTGGCCCACAAGTAGAAGCCCTTCCGGAACAATTATCACTTTGCATTTTCATTATGCATTTTATACCTCTAAGTACATAATCACCTGCTCATGTCTATCTGATAAATAATGAGATTTTTATTTCACATTTGCATTGTTAATTACAGTATATTACAGAAGATACCAGGCATCTGTTATTAATAGAATGTTTTTTTTTTTTAAATAACAAGGGCACTTTAAATAGACAAAGAGAAAGAACCCTTTATTGGAGGCCACCCAGATCTGTTGATAGCTTTTCGTTTGCACTTTAAGGTGGATGAGGCAGGAATGGAGGAAAATACCACATGAATTGAAGCTATCAAGATAAAATATATATGTGACTTACAGTCTGGCAAGAGTTTATGTCCCTACCCTTGAGGAAGGAGTCAGTTTTGTAAATGCCAATGCAATTAGAATACATTAAATGTTGAAAAGATGGGAAGTCCAACCCATGAATTCCCTCTAAGAGTTTGATAACCTCTGGTCACAATATGAGGGTCCAGTTGGAAGAGCAAATTCTAGTGGTCTCAGGATCATTATCTTTACTACCAAAAGATGATTCTTCAGAGTTCTGAGCAGGGTCACTTATTTCCCCAACTCCCGTGCCTGGGGTCTTACTGAGAGGTAGTATGATGAGAAAACCAACAGACATGAAATAAATAAATAAATAAATAAATAAATAAATAAATAAAGTAAGAGCCTGGGAATTCTCCATCTGCCTACTACAATGACCAACTAGGTGAGTAAAGGAGGAGTACTGGAACTGCACTAGCATCAGAGTGCAATGAATACACTGTGAAAAGCAGATGCATGATAAGAATGCAAATAATCAGTAATGACTGCATTTTGGGAAACACTCTGCACAGGTATTCCTTTTTCCAATAGATTTTACCACCTTATTAGCCCCCACAGAGGGATATAGAACTGTTCTAGCACCAAAGACTCCCTCAAGTTGCTCCTTAATAATCATACCCTCCATCCAACCCTAACCTGATGTATTCTCCATCCCTATGTCATTTTGAGAATGTTACAGAAATGGAATCATACAGTGTGTAGCCCATTGAGGCTGGTTTTCCACTCAGCATAATGCCCTTGAGATCCATCTAAATTGTTCATGTATCAGTAGTTTATTCCTTTATATTGCTGAGTAACTTTCCATTGTATGGATGTAGTGCTGTTTGCTTATCCATTCACTCATGGAAGGATGAGTGGGTTGTTTCTGGTTTGAGGTTATTATAAATAAAATTGCTATAAACATTCATGTAGGTTTTTGTCTAAACACAAGCTTTCATTTCCTTAGGAGAAATACGAAGAAATATGATTGCTGGGTCATATGGTAAGTATGTGTTTAACTGTATAAGAAGCTGCTTATATAACTATTTTCCAATATAACTTTGCCACTTTACATTCCTACCAGCAAAGTATAAAAGATGCAGTTGTTCTGCAGCCACACCAGCATTTGGTATTATCAGTATTTATACTTTAGCTATTTTAATAGGTATGTAGTGGTGTATGTCCTTGTAGCTTTAATCCTCATTTCTCTATTGGCTAGTGACATTGAACAACTTCTCACGTATTATTTACCATCCATTTATCCTCTTTGGTGAAGTGTCTGTTCAAGTTACCTGAAGTATCAAGTTCAAGTCAAGCTTTGAAGAAGTTTTGTTCTGTATTATGACTGCACTTGCCTTAGTGTATCTTCACGAAAGGCTGTAGTAATAAATTAAATTTCTTTCCAACTATTGTGAATGCTGGCCCTGCTGTGATGGGACACAAGGCAGCACTCAAAAAAACAAAAACAAAAACGAAAAACAAAAAACAAAAAAAACTTGTCATTTTTCTCATAATATATCTTTTCTTGGTTCCACATTCCATGTCTGTATGCTAGGAATATTTCTTTTTGGTTTTTCAGCAGGGACAGAAAAATATCACTAAAGTCAGATGATGAAAGGAAGAGGGAGAGTGGAGCCAGGATGCCACAAGCAAAACTGTAGGTGAAAAGATGTTTTTACAGAAATGTAGGTAGATCAGAAGTCTGACTCCTATCAAGAAATCATAAGTTATGTGCAAATATTAAATGTACCATAATAGTTGCTTTAGTGGATGACTAACCCCATTTAAAGAACAGAATGGGAATTCAGGCTTGACTTTACAAAAGGAATCTTTTATCCAGCTTTAGTGTGTATTCAAAATATTAGTTGACTTGAAAACTTCACTTTTCCAGGTCTGAATCTTTTTCTTAAATTAAAATACATCTGAAAATTCCTAGGAAAGTACATTTAAAAATTTTACATGTGTAAATATTAAAAAGTATATTAAAGTAATCTAAATAAAAAAAATTTGATAGTCTTACTTTGAAAATCTAATCAAAACACACATTTCCTTTAATAGAGAAGAAAAGGTATGACTTAGATGACTTAGAAGAAATAATGAAAGACCCTTAATATGAAGAATATTTACTTTGAGCATCTTTTATATTGGAATTCCTTTACTTTAAAGCTACTTCATTACACCTGGGCATCCAGAGTCCCTGCCTTGTGTCCTACCTGTTAAAGACCTTGCTTTGGCCCAATATTGGTGCTTCCTCCCTTCAAGGAGGAGATTCTGAGCAGTCAGTGGAATGCCCACTTGGAACTTGCACTCCACCATCCCCCTTCAGGAGCACCTCGGGGCCCAGGGACCTGGAATTCCCTGCCCAGAGGGATTGAACCTGCTTCCAGGGCCAACACATTCCTCTTCCCTAACACCTCTTTCATCTCCTTCTCCAGGGCTAACCAGGCTTCTGGGGTGCTCACTGGAAGGTTCCAAAGGTACCAGGAGTGGCTTTTGTGGGATACGGTTGTGGACTGTGAGTGTGCACTGCATGCTGGAGTTTCCCATTCATGCGTGTGAGGCCTTCCCTGTCCAGAATGGGGCCAGGCCTTTGGCTAGGGTAGGGGGTAGGAGATGGCGAGCATTTGTACTCTAGCACAAACAGCACCTGGTTGTAAGAATGACCTGTGAGTTTCCAGAAGAAATACATTTCAAGCTCCACCTCAAAATTCACTTATGCCACAACTGAAATATTTCCACTTCTTAATTTGTGTGGTGTGTTTCATATCCTAACAGAGATACTCTTTCTGACAACTCTTATAATACTTAGTCTGTACTGTGCAGTTTAGAACTTAATTCTATTCTGTCACTTACAATGAGCTGTTGTTTTATTTGAGTTTTATTTTTTTTTGTCTCCAACTAGACTGTAAGTCCCTAGAGACAGAAAATAAGACTTATGCTTCAGTGGTATGTACCTACTATATCTAGCAGAATTTTGAATACAGAGTAGGTAATAAATATTTGTTGCTTGATTGATAAACCTGTAATGCCTTATAAATATGTAAACAAGACTTAGGCTCAAAGTTTTAAAACCTCAGTTTGTTGAGAAGAAGAAGCAGTTTCTCAGGTACAAAAGGAAACAATAAATTGGGAAAGGGAGAGTAAAGTCAAAGGAAATCATTTGAGCATCTGGCTTAGCTTGCGCAGACCCCTTCCCTTCCCTGTGTCCCACCATCACCTCAGAATCTTTAAGATTGTTAGGCAGACCTAGGTGGGATCGAGGAGACAGGGCCAATTTCAGTTGTAAAAACAGTGGTAAGCAAGGGATTTGAAGGGCTCTGTTGTTTCACAGCAAACAACTTATTTGTGCCTAGATCAAAAGTAAATAAACAGAATGGTTTTGAGTGTGATTAAGAGGATTACATGTTAGAGAATCTGCTTTTGCTATTATGGCACAATCAACAGTAACCTCCTCTGCTTTTCTGCTCTGACACTACCAAGTTTTCCCATTAAAATATCAACAAAAGTCGGTTTATTCTAAAAATCAGTTTATTTTTCTAAGGTTGATAGCATGGATTCTTTGACAGTTAAAGCCTTTAATTTGCCTTATAACACAGCATGGTTTGAGTTGGCTGTTTTTAGACTCAACTAGACTCCTTGCCAACTGCCTGTATTGGGTCTACAAGCAGGGCGGGGAGAGGGAGAAGCAGGCTCTCTGCTCAGCAGAGAGGGTGGGGCTTGATGCCAGGACCTTGGGATCATGACCTGAGCGAAAGCAGAAGCTTAACTGAGCCACCCAGGTATCCCTTAATTTCTAATATAGAAGATGCCTACAGATACAATCCGCATAAATAAAAGCTCTTTGGGGTCCTAAATTTTTAAGAGTATAAAAAGGGTCCTGGGAATAAAAAGTTTGAGAAGGACTGTCTTAAAGACAAAAGACTACCTAGATCTTCAGTTAATCCTTGAGTATACCAAGGTTCAGTGGAAAATCAGAGAAATAATTAAAAGTTAGAAAATCAGATTTATAAGAAGAGGTGAAAGCAATGGGGATTGATCAGCCTGGAGGAGAGAAGCTGGAGAGATGCCTTAATAATGATCTTCAGGAATGTGAAGGGTTGATGTACAGAACAAGGAGAGGTTGGCTGACGTGCACTGTGTGAGATTCAAGCTGGAGATAAAGAAGGATTCTCTGACAGGGGCTGTTAAATAGCAGAGTGGGTGACTGACAGGCTTGTGGAATCTCCTCCTCTGGAGGTCTTTAAAAACTAGCTGGATCTCCATCTATCTGGTATGATTTAACTCTGGCCATGCCAGAAAGCCGAGGGGATGGAACAGATGATGTCTTGGGCTCCTCTTCCAGCCCCTTGATTCTGTAATTAACTTGATGAAAGGAGCTGTGGTGATTTGCAGTGCAGGGTTTAGACAGGAATGTGCTTGCCGATCTTGGGATAGGTCTTGTGTGGGAAAGCCAGAGGTTAGCTTCATGACTGCTGGCGATCAGTATCATCCAGTAACATGATTGATGCCTGGAGACACCCATTTCAGGTCAGACTTAGAAGGATTGGGCCCTAGCTCCCTGCCTAACCTTTCTCATTATCTAAGATAATTGAGAAAATGAATTTGATAGGTTGATTTTAGTCAGCTCAGGTGGGACCTGGAAAATTTCAAATATTAGATGTAAATGTAGGTTTTGGGGCATGAAATCCTCAGGATTCCAAAAGAAAAAAAAATGCAATTCTTAATTTAATAGAAGGACAGTATCAGAAAGCTCAAATGGAAAGTATGAGAATAACGCTCTTCCTGGACATAGCCTTTCAATTTTCCTGTGTGGTGGTGCTTTACTTTTCCTTATAGAATTAGTAGAATTTCATTGCTTCTAGTTTTCAAAGATTTTGCATTTTGGAAATTAGAGTTTGACATTTTCCTGTATTGTGTCAGAGATCGGGAGCATCAAATTCCAAGGTAGTTTGTTTCCTTTGCTTATCACTTGAATTTCCGTGAACAATGTGCCTGGGCCAAAAAAAAAAAAGGAAGGAAGGAATGCAAATTTGCTGGGCTTACTGTTGGATCCTGACAGTAGGGACAACACAGTAGAAATCAGTAAAACCATCTGGGATAATGAGCTGGATTAGAGAATATAAATGAGATTTTATCTAAATGTAGACACAATCACCATGGTCTGTGTTGACACTTAAAAAATATTTGGATCATGCATTAGCCTGTCTTGGGTTGATTGATAGAAAGCAGAGAAAGAAGACAGAGCTGGGAAGACCCTCTTGGGTACTTTTTGCAGTGTAGTTTGATCAGATACCATTCAGGAAAACAACCCTGGCAGATAGCAGATAACCCCATTGTGGGAAACGATTACCAGACTCTACCTATCTCCAAAAGATTCTAAGAGGCTACTGACCTCTCTTTTGTCAAAGCCTTGGTGTTGAATGAGATGGGAAGGCCAGGCCTGGGGCAACATGGTAAATATGCTTTCTGTCCCAGAGAAGAGAAAAGTGGGATAATTTCATTGAGGCTGTAAGACAATAAACCTCTTTAATTATTAAGATTCATATCATGCAAACACTTAATTATGCCCCTTGATGTCTGAAAGAAAGGGAGAGGAAAAGGGAGAGAGGAAGGAAAGGAAGTCTGTTTTTAGAAAGGATGGACTTAATCTAGGAAAAGTATTATTCCAAAACGTATCTAGTAAAATACCACAGATGGAATTTTAAAATGAGTTTGATAATGTCCTTGTTTCTTATAACCACTCTTGCAGCTAAGCTAGCTAAAATAGCAAAGGTAAGGACAGGCTGATGGGTAAAAGCTTATCTTCTTTGTGGCTTAAGAAGGAAATATTTTTCTTTCTGGGCCCAGCAAACTTGCGAGCATGTAGATCTGAGTAAGACTTTATGGCTAGAAATGGGAAACATCACTGCTTTGCTTGCTTTTTTTTTTTTTTTTTTTTAAGCCCCATTCTAAGCCAATGACGACCCCATCTAGAGGCTATGGGTGTGCATAAAGGAACTTCACAGTTCGGAAGCTTTGACTTTCCTTCACTTCATTTATCTAAGTTGTTCTTCAAGCCCTTACTTCTGCCTACCATGTTCTTCATTCATCATGCTTTCCCCCGCAATTGTCTTCCAACCAAAATTTTGCTCATTTTCCAAGACTCAGCTCTCATTCTACTGTGGCCTCCATACCTCCCAGAGCCTCGGAGCACCACCCGCCTGCTGCATAAGACTTATTACTATTTGCTTTGCATTAGAGTTAGTTGTGTGTACATCCATATTTGTTGCTTCATTGAGTGCTTCCACAGGGCAGGAGCCAACTTATTTTTTTTTTCCAGATCTGTCTTACACCTAGTAGTTGCTCAGTGACTGTTTACTACCAAGTTGGCCCTGACCTTATACAACTTCTTTTTTTTTTTTAAAGATTTTATTTATTTATTTGACAGAGAGAGACAGCCAGCGAGAGAGGGAACACAAGCAGGGGGAGTGGGAGAGGAAGAAGCAGGCTCCTAGCAGAGAAGCCTGATGTGGGGCTCGATCCCAGAATGCCGGAATCACACCCTGAGCTGAAGGCTTAACGACTGCGCCACCCAGGCGCCCCCTGACCTTATACATCTTTTCCAGAAAAGGAATAATATCCAAAGGCTAACTAGTGGATTTCACTTCTGGATATATATTTATTAGACCATTCAGTAAAACAATATAACTTATACATTCAAAAATAGAAGTAATGCGGAAATCCATTTCTACATGCATATTTATTCATTATAACTCAACAGGATAGTGACTGAAAGAATGCACATATGTGAATGCACATGTATGTATATATGTTTATGTATGAATGTAGACAATTCATATCTATATTTTAGTTTTTCTGCTACAAACCAAACAAAATCAATAAGCACTAGAAATGAACAAAACATTTAAAATGTCATATTAAAATCCTTGGTGAATGATATCCTGATTTTTATATGAAAAACAAAATGAGGAAGAGATGAATAAAACTTTATTACTTTGTAACTTCCTAGCAGAATTTTCTTAGTTTTATAAAAATACTGTGCTTTGAAAGACTGATATATTTTCTAAATTTTTATACTAATCACCTGTTGAAAAAAATACGTAAAGATGACATCTAAAAAGTAATATAGTCGCTGGTTTTATTTTTCCTCTGTCCTTTACGTGGGGAAAATTACAAATTATTTTCAAGAGAGCAACATGACATTTCCGTAGATGGGTACTTTCTAGGACAAATGTAAATTGCAGAATAACCTTTTTTTTTTTTTCCCATGGGAAATGGTCTCTGTAGCTGTTACAAAGCATACCTTAAAATGAAAAACACTTTGAATAATTATTGTTAGAGGAGATATAATTGCATTTAAGCTGCTGCATGACCTGAGTATTTATTCTCTCCCTTTCTGATTCCTCCACCAAATTTCTTTTTCAAATCAGGTTTCAAACTTGAATTAATTTCTGCTTTGTGTGAATTTAGATGTGTGAAAGTGTGTGCAAGTGTATTTTACACTATATTTTTAAAGCTTCTTTTGGGAGATTTGTTTTTGTAAAGTTCACTATGCTTGATCGCATACATTTTTTTTTTTTGTAAGGGGCTGAAGTCAACATCCCAATTCTTTTATTTTAATATACATGAACCAGAAACACAGAGTGGGTCCCACAGCCTGGCAGTGACGGAACTTGGTTTGACTGCATTTTGGGGTTATTTTCTATATTCCACCTAAAAAAAATTCACACTGGTTTGCTTACTTTTCAGCAAAATCATGCCCTTCGTAGAGACTGTATCGATCACAATATTCATGAAAAGTGCAGAATCTGTGATCTAAAGAACATAGGCTCTAAAAAGATTGACTTAAAAGCATTTCCCATTTTATCCTTCAGTTCTCCAGAAGGTCCTGAGGAGAAGCACTGATATGACACAAGATTGATATGACACAAGATTCTCAGTGTAGAATGGACTCCAAGTTTGGTTAGACCACAATGAAGTGTGTTGAAAGCCATTAGCAATTAAGAGCATGGCTCTGTGCTGATTTGCTTTATGGTATATTTCATGCTGCTCATGCACAGTAGGTAATACACATGGATTCAGCATAAATTTAATTTTGCACATTAAGTAAAGTGCAATAGATAAATTATGCCTGAAGAGGAGCCACCAGCTGCTGTAGCCACTTCAACTAATGTACCCCGGAGGTGCCTGAGCACATCACTTGTGTTGAACCACTAATGTATCCTGGATATCTGCATGGATACATTTGCTGTGTGGAGCCAGGAGTAGCCTCCTGGCTCTCAGGGAGGGGCCAAGGAAGGGAACTAGTCCAGCTTCCTGGAGCTGAGCTGCCCTCCCCCTGGCCCCCCGGGCTCTTGAGCGTGCTTTGCCATGCCTGGCCTCATTCAAGGGCTTGGTGGAAGGGTCCTAGACAGGATTTTCCCACGACCTGGGGAAGTGAGAAGGAGCAGAAGGGACCCCAAACATCCCTCCCCTGCCTTAGCTGAAGAATCCAGAGTCCATATGAACTGGGCGTTCCACTGAGGATTCAGAGATCGGAAAGGATGCATTACTGCAAAGATGGCTGAATTAGAGCTGCTGGGGGAACACTTACTTTTGAATTTCTTGGCAACCTTGGACCTCATTTCTCAACCTTAATGTTCACTTTATGGTCATTTTTTTGTATTTAATATATCTACATCCCATACAGGGAATTGAAGCAGAATACTCCAAGGGCTTTAAGGAAGAAAACAGATCTCCACTCTGTGGCAGGATTCATTCCTGTGGCCGGGAATGGTGATGACATGCTTTAAGTTATTTGAGATGAGTAAGCAGTTACAAGTTCCACTGGAAATGTGGCTCCAGTAGTTTTCGGCCAAACCCTGATAATGGAAGTTTCATCCTCTTGGCCATCCCCTCCTGGGGCCCTGTGACTGCACCTGTTTCAGGCTTACGCTCTTTCCCACAAGGTGTGGAGGAATGCCTCGTCGACGCCTGTCATCGTGTCCTTTTGCCCATTGAAAACACCCTGCCAAGACTGACTTTCTCCTACTTGTCCATTTGCCATACCCTCTTCTGGGGTAAATGGACTATAGAGTAGCTGCTGCATCTTAAAAAAGGAAACCCAAACACACTGAGGCGTGTGACGAGGGCAGACTGGACAATCAAAAAGTAATAACAGGAACCACTAACCACACGTCACTCCCATGCTAAGTCCTATACATGCATGATGTATCTAAATTCTCATGGAAACCCTATTATCATTTTCATTTTGCAGAGGAGCAATCTGAGGTTTTGAAATTCAAGTTACTTGTCTAAGGGCTAAAGCTACTGGTAAAAAAGCGAAGCCAGTGCTCAAATCCAGACAGCTGGATGTAGGACCCATGCTCTACACCATCACATTACTTTGCCTTATATTGCACTTCAGTACACTTTGCCTTTGGGCTATAATTTTTTCCCCTGCAAGACAGCATAGGTTTTCTTAACTCACTTTTTAAAAAAAGTTTTTACAGACAAAGCAGATTGCTTTGCCTTTAAATGGAAACTTTCTCTTGAAAGGAAACTTGAGATGTTCTTTATGTAGGAAATCTATTTGTGATGAACTGTTTCTGTTCCTCTGATGTTCCAGAGGAAGATTCTAAGATAAGAGCAAAAAGAGACTCCTGTTACCCATTAGTTAGTTGACTGATTTACAGAGATCAACCTCCCTTTGGAGATTTCCAATGCTCCTTCTATAAGAACATAAGTCACAAGAATAAGGATTCTTGGTCTGTCAAGGCCTTTCCTTGGGTTCAGTGAGAAGGATCTAGGAGGGACCCTTCCAAAGGCACAGTGGAGCCCATCTGCACCAGCTTCAAGAGCGCTTTGTGCATCTATCTTCCCAATTTTGTAGGCAGTGACATCATATTGGTAGCCTGAAATTGGCCAAGGTAGGAGTCTTTATGCCACAGAAATTTGTAAGCACTACAAACCAGGGCTTTTCCCTCTCTCTCCCTCTCTCTCTCTCTCCTTTAGAGAGTCGGCTGTGAAACATTTACCAGGCCAGCACCAGGCATATGCTTCGTGTCCTCATGGGCCTTTATGACTGTTCTGGATACTTGGTCGTTCTTGTTCCACTAGCTCTTCAGTCCACAACTCTTAAAGAGAGAAATAACTCTTCATCAGCACAAAACTCTTTACAGGATATAAAGCATTATTCATGTGTTGGGTTTTAGCAATGCTGAAATGAGGCATTATTTACTGGGGCAAACAGAAGGTGTTGCAATATGAATAACAATGTCTATGTCTAACCCTGCAAGTGCGTATATGGTAGTAGAGTACTCCAAAACCTCTTCCTAAATACATCCATGTTAGCCTACACAAGAAAGAGAAGATTCTAAGAATTTTAATGAAGAAAGAAGAAAAAATACTCTTTGGTGGAGATTATTGCTGTTGACAGAAACGCTCTTCCACCAATGACTACTTCTACTTCGGATCCTGTTTGCACTGACCAGGATCACAATGGCTATAAATTGGGCATTAGATTCTCAGGATTCCGCACATAACTTTGCCTAAAATTACCGGAGAGGCCTAGCCACATCATTTACCCATCTGCATATGAACTGCCTCTATTTCATTTAGCATTCTGCAGTTGCAGGCAACAGATCCTAATTTAAGCAGATAAGAAATTTACTGGGTAATTTTTGGATGGCTCAAGGAACTGATGGGAAGGTGGGAGAACCAGACTCTTAGAAGAATTGACACGAGGGGATTAGCATAAACCAGTCATTTTCTTGGCAGCACACGACCACTGGGAAGGAGTCAGCCACAGCCGCTTCCCCTCCTGTTACTGCAGTCTGTTTAAAATATGTTGCTGGCAACTTGGGAGGGATAACGACAGAGCACCTTCACACAAATAGGCAAAAAGCAATTCCCCCAAAGGGAATCAGGATGCATCACCAAAACATTAAAAATAAATAGATGCAGTATGGTCGCCACAATAGTCAATGGAGAATACTAGAAACTACAGTTCACAAATAATTTATAAAATGTTTTGAACTTTTTAAAAAAAGATTTATTTGAGAGAGAGAAAGAGCACAGCAGGAGGGGCAGAGCGAGAAATACAATCTCAAGCAGACTCTGAGCTGAGTGTGCAGCCCGACACAGGGCTTGATCCCACGACCCTAAGATCATGACCTGAGCCGAAACCAAGAGTTGGATGCTTAACTGACTGCACCACCCAGGTGCTCCCAATGTTTTGAACTTCTTTTTTTTTTTTTTTTTTTTTTTTAAAGATTTTATTTATTTATTCAACAGAGATAGAGACAGCCAGCGAGAGAGGAAACACAAGCAGGGGGAGCGGGAGAGGAAGAAGCAGGCTCATGGCGGAAGAGCCTGACATGGGGCTCGATCCGACAACGCCGGGATCACGCCCTGAGCCGAAGGCAGACGCTTAACCGCTGTGCCACCCAGGCGCCCCAATGTTTTGAACTTCTATGATAAAGTTCTGAAAACCTTATTCATGAGCCTGGTACTCTTGAACGGGTTGTTTTTAACTTGATACTTAAAAGTCAAGAGTCAAATTTGTGCTTCATTCATTCAAGTCTGTGAACTTACATTAGATCCATTCCTGATTCCATTTATGTCTTTACCCTGGTGTTTTCTTTTTTGCTTTATGTCTACTTCTAATTTATATTATGTAGCTGTATTTTATATATGTTCCTAGCTGCCTAAAATCTTTTTTTTTCCAGCAAGGCAGCCTATAAATAAATAGACACATGCAATCACTTCTTAGGACTCTTTTCTAATTTTAATATCCTATTGTTCTCATTCGGAAAAATTGGGTAGTCAAGGGAAGAGAAAATGTTCTCTTAAATTCAAATATAATCTCAGAGTCGCCCTATCTTGACTGATACTTACTCAAAACAGAGTTGCTTTTTAAATCTCTTTACTTAAATTCACATGCAGGGGAAAGCAATACCATAGAAGTAAGAGGAATGGTAATTATTTCCCTGGAGAACAATAATTTTGCAATAAATTTCAAAAACAGCACGATTTAGCAAATTAAGCTTACAGCCAAGGATATTAAATAGAGTTAACTTTGTAGAAATAAATTCTGATACCACAGGCTTCAAACATTACTTTAAATGTATTCATTTTGAAAAAACTAGTGAAGGGGCCCTGAAGGCTTTGGTTTGGGATGTCGGGTTTCATTTTTAAAGGCTGAAAGAGTGAAACCTTTCTCACACCAGGCAGGATATAATGAATATATGTCTATATGAACACTTTATTTTGATACTACGAGACTGCCGAGTAAGCAATATTGATAGCAGCATCCCCTTCAAAGGAAACTTGGACTTTGCAGCCATGCTTCTGTGCTTTGGCAACTCCACATGGAAACAGTATTTCTTTGATCCTATATTTAGTACTGATATTGTTTATGTTTAAATGTTAAAAATAACTCTCTAAAGCCACATGAAGTGGCTTTGGACAGAGCCAATAGAATTGTATAACCGAAGGTTAATAATAAAGGCACATTCTCACCTTTTAGAGGGGTTTACAAGACATCTAGGGCCACCTTCTGTAGTCATATACTGACCTACAAGTCTGAGAGGACTTGAATTGAATGATAATTCATTATGAAAACCTTCCTTTTTGACTCTCTCCTCAATGCATGTGCTTAGGCCCACTGAATTGCTACTTGGACTTTTTTTCTTGGTCCAGTTTTTGCTGAAGAGAACCAAAACATCAATATGAAAGGAAAAAAGGAGGAAAAAAAGAGAAAGAAGGAAAAAAGATGAAAAAAGATGCACCATGGATGCCGCCCCCCACCTGTCTGTTGATTGAGCGAGCTCTTCAGTGATCTAGCGATCTATCTAGCAATCTCCATCTGTCTAATAGAATACTATCTTTTTCTCCGCTTTAATCTGGGGGAGCAGTTTACAAATGGAAAGACAGAAGTTGGCCCTCTCTTACTTAAGCTAGAAGCATTCCTCCCAAAGTGCTGATGCTGGTCTATTGTCAGACTACACTGCACTCTCTCATTAATATTAACCATTTCCTCTAAAGTGTCTTACTCTTTGACTCACTCTGTTTTAAGGAGCCATTATTCTTATAGTGGTTGCTAAGTCACCATCAAAGAATTCTAAGATCTTTGAAGCACGAACATACAGGAAATCGACATCAGTTCCTTGGTCTTTGCAGGTAGTGTGAATTAATTTTTGAAAGATGTAGAGAAATTGTGGTTGGGTCCATCTAAGTAAAAATACATTCTACTCTAGAAATGGATGTCGCTGAAGAATTAACCACATTGTTATCAATGCTGTCTGCCTACCTAAATGACTGTGTATTTGTGCATGTGTGTGAAGTGTGTGTGTTTTGCTAAAGATAACATATGTTCTATTTATAGCTAGGATATTTTTGTAGAAGAAAACTGAGACTATACTAGGCCACTTCTATCTAATCAACTTGAGAATTTAAGTTTCTTAATCTATTTACTGTTGATAGGCTAGTTGGCTACTAGGTAGGGATGGAGAAAGTTCTGTTTAGTTTTTGTTTTGTTTTCTTGGGAAGTAAAAAAGGTGACTCTGTGGCTTAGTAATCAGAGATGAACTATTCATAAAAGTGTCTGGTGGAATGCTTTCTTTGATTGCTGCTGATGAATCAAATCTCTTTAGTCTAACCTTGGCCTCCAAACACAAACTCACTCCAAACTTGCTTCTCCAATACCACATGTGGCAAATCTGCGATCCTGCCAAACCACCTGAAAAGAATTATTGTCCTTGCACACAAAAAATAATTGTCAGTTCTTTAAAGTTCAGACTGTAGAGGTTTTAATCAATTAAAACCGTTTCCACACCTCAGTAGCATTCCCAAAGGTTAAATACGTTTCTGTTCTTGCATCTACAAGATAATTATGGGAAAGTGAGTGAGTTTCTTCCCTGAAAAGATATGGAAACCAAGTAGTTATTTGTGCCTGCAAATCCTTTTGGGTCTAAAGAACCAGCAAGATAATAAATTGTTTTGCTAAAAACAGGAAGTTTGGCAAAGATGCAAAAGTACAGCTAAACTTTGGCCAGGAAACCCAAAACATTGTGTTCTTCTTTGAAAGTATTTCCAGCAAGAAAAAAGTGGAGTGCCTTGAATACATAGTTTAAGAAACAGTGAAGGCATCTGGCAACAAGAACTGCTTGCCAAACTTGTGGTCGTGCTGTGCTTGCTGATGGAAAGATGTGCCAGTTTTCAATGACTTATGTCATGCACAGCTGGAAACCCACACATAAGATCTTGAATGTTGTGAAGTCCAGAACGATTCGAGAAAATCTTCCCCCTTCCTCTCCCCTCATCCAAACTGTAAAAAGTATTAAAGAAAAGAAAAGGAAATACGTGGAGCGTAGATGGGGAAAAACAGACTTCGGATTTCCCAGAAAAACCTGTTTCAAGGCAGGAGCGTTCAATCAGTTGAGACATTCTGGAAGTTGTTAGGTTTTTTTTCTCCCTCTTCCCTCTCTCACATTCTTCATACTCACTCTTGCCAGCTTTATTAATATGATTGTGATTATGTGGCATCTGTTTTGGACAGAGCCAACAGCATTGTAATTTCCACTTTAGTCCATCAGTCTGGAAAGACTTCAAAATATGGGCCAGAAAAAATAAAGAAATTAACCCAAGACGTCTGGAAAGGAGAGTATTGTGCTTCTGTCTGTTTGAGCTGCGGGGAACCCTGGGACATCTTGATTGGAGGAGGATGTGTTGGAGAAATGATGCTCCTTGGGCGTGCAGGACCTCTTCCAGCTGGCAATGGCAATGGGACTTTTATTCTCCCTCTGCAGTGATTAGGCTTGCAGATTTGAACTCTGGATTCAAGGAGAGGAACTTCCAATTTTAGTTCTTACCACTTATTTGGGGCTGGAAGCAACTGTCAGGTTCCCTTACTTTCTCATTTGAGCAGCAGGAGAAGGAAGCAAAGCAACCCATCAGGGTCAGCAAATGGAGTCAGTACCTCCAGCCAGGGACCTTAGGAACACCTGTACTGGGGATCCAGGGCCAAGCAGAGAGGAAAATGTCCCCTTTCTTTCTTCTTCTGAGATGGGCTTTCTTTAATCACTATTTTCTCTCTCTGTCTACTCTGTTGTTTGGTTTTACCATTGTTGTACCTCTTGATATTAATTGTCAATTGTTTCTCTTGGGGGGAATACTGAGTGGCTTAGTGTAGCCATGGAGTGGGGATACGGACCTCTGGCCCTGGCTCTGTACCTGGTGATCAAGATAATTCTATCTCTCTAAATCATGATCTCTTCATCTGTTGATGAGTCACTGTAATGGTACTTCAAAGACATGGGGTGAATGGAAGCAAGGCACAAACTGCAACACTGGGTGATCAACAAATGTTGGCCCCTATTGGGATGGAGGGAGCCCACAAACTGACTTGTTCCACCCAGGAGTCAGTCTAGAAAAGTTTTTGGTTTTCTCAGCATAATTTCTTTTTTTAGAGACAAATGCCACCAGCTGTTAGACTATCATATTAAAAAAATTAAAATACATGGTCTTTATTTGCTGATTAGAAAATGACTGGCTATTTTAGAGATTTTCAAGAGAGAAAAGAAACAAGAATATCCTTTAATTTACTACCTAGAGATAACTGTTATTTGCATGTTGACATAATTCTTTTCAGTCTTTTTTCTATGATTTTGTTTTGAATTATTAAGGTGGCACACTATTATATACCCTAAGCATTTTACAATACATTGTTTTGTAAACATTTTCCCACTTTAAATACTATATTTTAAATGCCTAAAAATGTTATTCTAAAGGGCATTATAACATCCCATTGTATGGATATTCTTACTGGTATTAAGGTTTCTTTCTTTCTTTTTTAAAACACCATGATGAATATCTTTGCATTTATATTTCCTTAGGATAGAATTATTGGATTAAAAAAAAGGCTTTTTAAGAACTCTTGATAAGTGATGATTATGCTTTGAAATTAGGAGCGATTTGCTTTCCTTAGAAAGGGTGGAGGGAAAGAGCTCTTACCATAACACGAAGCAGGGAATGCTGGTTGAAGCACATTGGGGGTTGAAATGGCTTCTTGCAGAACTGGTGGGCCAAAAACCCCTGCCTCCCTCTATATGTGTGTGTGTGGGGGGGGTGCGTGTGCATACATATCTTTTTTTTTTTTTTAAGATTTTATTTATTTATTTGACAGAGAGAGAGACAGCCAGCGAGAGAGGGAACACAAGCAGGGGGAGTGGGAGAGGAAGAAGCAGGCTCCCAGCGGAGGAGCCTGATGTGGGGCTCGATCCCAGGACTCCAGGATCACGCCCTGAGCCGAAGGCAGACGCTTAACGACTGAGCCACCCAGGTGCCCCGTGGTATACATACCTACATGCACACTATATATGTACACACCATATGAATCTATACACTATCTATAAACATATGGACATATAAGTATACCCTAGCGTGTGTGTGTGTGTGTGTGTGTGTGTGTAGTATATATATGCGTGCGTGCTCTCTCCCACTCCCACCCCACTTACCCTGGATTGGTTTTGATCTCCAGCAGGGAGGGAGGGAGGCTAGAAGATGGAGAAGTTGCCCTTAGGGCAGATTTAGTGATTCTGGGGCACAAGAAACACTGCCTGAGAGGCCAAAGCAGCAGAGTGGAGCGGAGAGCTATTCTCTCTACCTCCGCACGGAACCTCGCACCACACTTGCCCCTTGAGGACTGACAGCTTAGGCTGCTTCGCAGGCAGCACCCCTGCCTAGACAGGACTATGTTCACAGTTAGCACCTGCAATAGTGAAAACTGCAAAGCTTCCTCGGGTGGCTTCCTGAGTCCCTGAAAAGAAGGGAGCCCTCGCAGTAGGAAGTGCGGAGAACAGATGCCCACTGTGATGCCGCTGGCAGCGGGGTCTGTGAGCTCTTGTAAGATGCCTCTGGGCAAGTTGGGGTCCCAGACACAAAATCTGTTAGGGTGTCTGCAGGGACTGGACTTCCTGTTTGAGCACGCTGGGGCTTTTGCCAGGGAGAGGCGAGTTTAACAGCTTCATGACTTTATTTGCGCCCACAGCATGGCCAAGCTATGGGGTACCGGCTGTCATATAGGCAGTGCCTCAGTCAATGAGGTGAAGAAAACGGAGCAGGAACGGAGAAAAGAGGGGAAATTGTGATTAAAGGGAAAAACTGAAGCCATGCAAATCTGAAGTTTTAAGAAACCTGAACCTGGAGCCGAGAAGGGTTATTTAGAATTACAGAATGTGCAGGCTGGAAAGAACAATAGAGGTCTTCCATTTCCACCCCCTCATTTTACAGACGAGACATCTGTGAGTCCCAGGGAGTTGTCACTTTCTCCAGGGCAGCCGTCAGTCTGAGCCATAGCAGAGGTCTGCGGGCACTTCGGCCTAGAGCTCCTTGCACTGCCTTCAACTGCCTCTCTTGTCAGTGCCCTGATGCATGTGGGTGCTGCTACTGAGGTGACAGCATGGACCAGCTGTTCCCTCCCACCCTTAGTCTGTTTGGGCTGCTATATCAGAATGCCATAGACAGGGTGGCTTGAACGACTGGAGGCTGAAAATCCAAGATCAGGGGCCTGGGGGGCATGGTTGAGTTCTGGTGAGAACCCTCTTTCGTGTTGCAGACAGTTGACTTGTCTTTGTATCCTCACACAGCTTAATGAGAGAGAAAGGAAGCAAGTGCTCTCCGGATTCTTCTTATCAGGTCACTAATCTCATTCATGAGGGCTCCTTCCTTATAACCTCATTTAACCCTAATCACCTTCTAGAAGACACACCTGCAAATACCATCACATTGGGGGGTAGGGTTTCAACGTATGAAATTGGGTGGAGAGAACACAACCATCTAGTTTACAGCATCCCTCATAGAAAGCACACAGGAATGGGCTTCAATGTTAGGTCCGTGTTCTCCTGCCTGGCTTTAGGTTGCAAGTGAGACCAGTTAGATCAGGATCTCTTTGGGGGAGACCCCAGCACTAGTATTGTGTGACGTTGCCCTGGGTGACAGGAGTGGCATCACTGGGTCAGCGGCAGGTCCCAAGTCTCAGTTTTCACACAGCTGTGCTGCTTCTACCATTGGCCTGTTTGTTACCTGGTTGACTGCAGTACTTGAAGTCAGGGGGCTGGACCACTGGTTTCTCAAGTCCCTCTCAGTTCTAGAACCTAAGAGTGTGAGTATAAAGAAATACACACTGTATCCGCATAGACTTAACTAAGCACACGTTTTCTGTACTCTCTAATTTTCTTCCCTTCTCTCCCTACCACAAAGATTACCATGACCTCTTCACTGGTCCTCAAAGAAAAAGAAATGAAACGTCTTGCATTGCCCTGAAATCACTGAAAAGCCAAACAGCTATTCGGTGTTTTGGTGATAACCAAGGCATGGGCCTTACTCACTCTGTGTGCTCCTTGCTTTCCCCCACCTCCAGAGCCCCTCCCACTCCCCATAACCTCACAAGACCTAGTTTTGGAAACACCAGCGTAATGCTTATGAAGTCACGCCCCATGAGGTTTGGTCTTGGAGAAGTGTTATGGCTGAAAGAACACAGTCCATGCAATCAGAAGTAATTTCAAAATAAATCAAGTCCTCTACTTGCACTTCTCAAATGCCCTGTGTGAACGGAAAACAGGGGCCCCAACACTTCTCATATTCTCCCTCCCCCCCCCATCCATTGCTCCCGCAAGCTACAACTGCATTCTAAAGCACTCCAGCCCTTCACTTACACTTCCCTCACATTTCTGTGGTCTTCTCTCCTGCTCATTTTTACCCAAGTCTCCATCGGGAAGCCCAAGTGTGTTCCCTCAGAAGGCAGCACTGACCTTGGAGGGCTGAAGGAGGTGAACACTGTAAAGCCGGGGTGTTTAGGACCACCCTGAGGAGGCAAAGGGAAGAAAAAGGCAAGGAACACTTGGGCTAACAATGTTATCCCTCCATACAGAAGTCACTGGTGTGGCTACTGGAGCTCCAAACAGGTCACTGTTGGGAGTCACAGGTACCCTGGTACTGAAAGGGAAAAGGAGGGAGAGGGCATGTGGGCCTTTGCTGGTTAGAAGCACAGAGCTGGCTTGGGTGACCTCTTGAAGCTCTTCTTTACTGGGAACTACTCATCCTCTCCCTTTTCACATACGGAAAGTATATTTGGCAGTGTCTCGCCTTGGGTTCTCTAAGTAGAGTATCACTGTCTTTAACACAGCTGGCTGTAAAACCTGAGTTCCATTAGGCTCACTGACTAAAGTTCTTCGGTGAAGATGTTAGAAACAGAGGCTGAGTGAACTCAGTTTAATGTTTCCTCAGAGTGTTCCTGAATGAGAGGAAGACAGCCCTCATTTTTCCTTGGTTTATTTATTGCCCCCATTTTTTTTTTCTTACTGTAGCACTTGGGGTCAAGGCTGAGGGGCTCCAGAGAAAGCTCTATTTCCATGATTCAATTTTATGGACAGAAAGTTTCATTCTCCTCCTCTGTGAATGTTGAGGATATCCTATAGCATGACATGGGGCTGGGCTCTGAAGATATCTTGGAGCTCTCTTTGGAGTAAAACATGGATGGAAGGAGCTGTGTAGAGAGTCATCAAACACACTTTATAGACAGGGGTGCAAACTATTGAAGGTATCTTGAAAATCTACTGAATTGTTGGGCAGGGCAGTTAATGTCAAAACATATTCCAAGAGTATTAATTATTCTGGTATGGAAAAGGGGGAACTGAGCCATTGATGCCTATTTCATCCACAGTGTGTATATCTGGACCAGTTTCATGTTGCCCAAGATTTGTTTTCTCCCTGCCCTACTGACAGTAGCCTTGGCATCAGGGTAGGAATGCCAGAGCTTGGAAAGCCACTCAAGGGGGTCCAAAGCCAGTGGCCACAGGGACTCAGAGGAGCAGAGAAATTTTATCCTATAAAGATCTGTTCTCTACTAGACAAATTTCTCAGTGAAATGGGATGGGGTGGGTTGAAAGAGGGAGTGGATTTTGGAGCCAGAATGACCTGGGCTCACATGATTCATTAACTGTGTGAGTTTGGGTCTCCAAGTTTTTGCATCTGTACAAAATATATATTAATAATTTCCACTACTTTATCCAGCCACTTAAGGATTAAATGAAAGAACATTTGTAATGTGTCTGGCATGGTGCCTGGCTCATAGTAGATGCACAATAAATGCCACGTTTCTCTCCTTAGATACACATGTACACACACCTGGAATAATACTTCAAGGGAGTTTTCTCAACGGGTCACTTACTTTTGTTCTGAAACATGAGTTCCTAGCAGGCAGAAATAATGAGCATACAGAACTGAGTTCTTTCCAAAATATGGATGAATGCATAATTTCTAAGTAAATAAATTGATGTTAGGTATCTTCATTGTGAGGTGCTAAAGATGTAGAAAACTTGTTCATGCCCTCACTGAATATACAGTGAAGCTGCGAAGACAAGTACATATACTGTCAACACTCAGAGATGAGGAATAAAGACATCTGAGCCCTATCCCTATCTAATTTAGTTATTAAAGCTCCCAAATATGCCATCAGCCTCCCTAAGGCAGCTAGTTCCCACTCTCCTCTTGTGTGGGGACATGTGTAGCCTCTTTCCCTAGGTGACTCAGCTGCTGCTGGGAACACCACCATTATAACTCTTCCCCCAGACACCCTGCACCACTGCTGCCTCAGGCCCTGCTCTGGCTCCCCATCTGCTCTGTTTTGCTCTAGCCAATCCCTGTGGAGGCTGTGGATTCCTCCCTGCCTAGGCTCCAGCTGCTCCACTAAGAACTGTCATTTCTCCCCTGCTCAGAGTAGAAGATTCTACATGTAGTGCCTGTTTCAACCATCTTAAGATAGTAATGTTAGTGATTACCAGTTTACACTTTGGAGTCAGAATGAATGGGTTCAAATCCTATTTCCACCAACTCCTAACTGTCACTTTGTGAAAATTAATAATTAATTCTCAATTTCCATGCCTAGAAACTTGGGGCTAATAAATATGAGGACTAAATGAGATGGTATGCACTTAGCACAGCATATAGTAGTCTGCCAGGAAGTGTTTGCTCTTATTAGTTAACAATCAGTTTTGGAGTGTTAGGAATGTGCCTGATTTACATTTTCTTTGTTGTATTTCCTCAGAGGCTGGGCCAATGGTCCTCTCTCACCTGGTCTTCCTCCCCAACTCTGTTTGGGGAGGAATGGGACATAAAATCTTCAACTCAACTCTACATTTGGGAAAGCTGCTTTCCTTCCAGGATCACTTCGTTTCTTACCAGGCTTTGCCACAGTTTTTAAATCCCTGTACTAGTTTGAGGCTCATAATCCTAAACATCAAGGAAAGTACTCAAAGTACTCAGCATCATTTCTTCCAAACACAACCCCAGTCCTCCTATAAAAAGGCCTATTTATTTAGCTTGGAGCTTTAGCCTGAGGGAGGAGCTGCAGGCTTCCCACAGATCTAGAGGCTAAGGAGGTGCTCCCAGGGAAGGTAAGCAAGCTCAATAAGACTTTCCAGAAAGAAGCTTTACACATTCATCTGGAGCCCTGATTTTTGTAACTATTGCTCATGGGTTACCTCCAGATCGCCTGGTCTGGAGGCCAGCAGGGATTGCAATTGTAGCCTCAGTGGACTGTAAATATTTGCATAATTAGAAGCTGTTGAGGGTCTGACTTCTAATCAGCTTGAAAGTAGGTGCTGAGATTTCTCCCTTTGGATCACTGACAGGTCTTGGCACTCTCAACAACAGGGACATATCAATAATAAATCTGGTGGCTTAGACAATCAAAAAGCTTTAAGAAACAATCCAGAGCTAGAAGGCTGAACAAGAAGGATCTTCACCTACCCAAGGCCATTCCTTCAAGACAGAGAGAGGTACAGCTGTTTCACCTATTACACAGAAACAAACAGAGTCAAGCAAAATTAAGAAATATATTCCAAACCAAAGAACAAGACAAAACCTCAGAAAAAGGTCTCAATGATATGGAAATAAGTTATCTATCTGATAAAGAATTCAAAGTAATGGTAACAAACCTGCTCACTGAGCTTGGGAAAATGGATGAGTACTTCAACAAACACAGAAAATATAAGTAACAAAAACAAGTTACAAAGCTGAAGAATACAATAACTGAAATGAAAAATTGACTAGAGGATTTCAAAAGCAGACTGGATGAAGCAGAAGAATAGATTAGCAAGCTGGAAGATAAAGCAATGGAATTCACTCACAGCAGCAAAAAGAAAAAAATTTTTTTTTGAATGAGGATAACTTAAGAGACCTCTGGGACAACATCAAGCAGAATAACATTCACATTATAGGGGTGTCAGAGGAAGAGAGAGAAAAAGAAGCAGAAGACTTATTTAAAGAAATAATAGCTGAAAATTTCCCTAACCTGTGGAAGGAAACAGACATCCAGGTCCAGGAAGCCGAAAAAGTCCCAAATAAGATGAGTCCAAAGGGACTCACATCAAGAAACATTATCATTAAAATGTCAAAGTCAAAGATAAAGAGAGAATCTCAAAAGCAATAAGAGAAAAACAAATTGTACGTATAAGGGAAATCCCATAAGGCTATCAGCAGATTTCTCATTAGAAAATCTTCAAGCCAGAAGAGAGTGGCATGATATATTCAAAGTGCTGAAAAGAAAAAACTTCCAAAAAGAATACTTTACCCAGCAAGATTATCATTCAAATTTGAAGGACAGATAGAGTTTTCAGATAAGCAAAAGCTAAAAAAGCTCATCACCATTAAACTGGCTTTACAAGAACTATTAAAGGGTCTTCTTTAAGCTGAAAAGAAATGGCACTAATTAATAAGAAAACATATAAAAATAAAAATCTCTCTAGAAGAGGTAAATGCATAGTAAAAGTAGTGGGTTAGCCGCTTATAAAGCTACTAAAAAAGTTAAAAGACAAAAGTAAAAATTATCTAAAGCTACAATAATTAGTTAAGGGATACATAAAATAAAAAGATGTAAAAAGTGACAAAAGGGCACTTGGGTGGCTCACTTGGTTAAGTGTCTGCCTTTGGCTCAGGTCATGATCCCAAGGTCCTGGGATTGAGTCCCACATCAGGCTCCCTGCTCAGTGGGGAGCCTGCTTTTCCCTCTGCCTTCTGCTCCCCCTGCTTGTGCTCTCTCCATTTCTCTCTCTCTCTGTCAAATAAATAAATAAAATCTTTTTTTTTAAAAGTGACAACAAAAACATAAAATGTGTGTAGGGGGAGAGTGAAAATGTAGAGTTTGAAATGTGTTATCAACTTAAAATAGACTCTTATATACATAGGATGAGATATGTGAACCTCATACTAACCACAAAATAAAAACTTATAGTAAATACACAAAAGAAAATGAGAAAGGAATCTAAACGTAACACTAAATGACTAAAGAAAGTCATCAAACCACAAGTGAAGAGAGAAAGAGAAGAAGAAAGGAATAGAGAGGAATTACAAGAACAGCCAGAAAACAATTAACAAAATGGAAATAAGTACATACCTATCAATAATTACTTTAAATGTAAACGGACTAAATTCTCCAATCAAAAGATGTAAAGTGGATGAATGGATAAAAAACAAGACACATCTATATACCACCAACAAGACACTTACTTCAGAAATAAGGACAAGCACAGACTGAAAGTGAAGGAATGAAAAAAGACATTCCATGAAAGTGGAACAAAAAATAAAGCTGGTGTAGCTATATCATATTAGATGAAAAAGACTTTAAAACAAAGATTAATAAGAGACAAAGAGTCACTACATAATGATAAATGGGTCAATCCAGCAAGAAAATAGTAACATTTCTAAATATATATGCATCCAATATAGGAGCATCAAAATATATAAAACAAATATTAACAGACCTAAAGGGAGAAACTGACAGCAATACAATAAGAGTAAGGGATTTTAACACTCTATTTACATGAATGAATAGATCATCCAGACAGAAAATCAATGAGAAATCATTAGTCTTAAATGACATATTAATAGATATACATAGAACATTCCACCCCAAAGCAGAATACACATTTTTTTCAAGTGTACATAGAACATTCTCCAGGATCACATGTTAGGCCACAAAACAACTCTCAATAAATTTAAAAAGACTGAAATCATATTGAGCATCTTTTTCAACCACAATGATATAAAACTATCAACTGCAAGAAGAAAAAGGGAAAAACTACAAATATGTGGAGATTAAACAACTTGTTACTGAATAATTACTGGTTCACAGAAGAAATCAAAGGAGAAATCAATAATACCTAGAGACAAATGAAAACAGGAATACTATGACATACCAGGGCGTTGGCGAAGAGAGGGGAAGGGGAGGAAGGGAAGAAAGGGAGGGAAGGGAGGGAAGAAAAAAAAAAGGAATAGGACATACCAAAATCTATAGGACACAGCAAAAGGAGTTCTAAGAGGGAAGTTCACAGCAATGCAGGTCTACCTCAAGAAACAAGAGAATTCTCAAATAAGCACTTTATCTTTACACCTAAAGGACCTAGAAAAATAACAACAAAGTCTAAAGTTAGTAGAAGGAAGGAAATGATAAAGATCAGAGCAGAAATCAATGAAATAGAGACTAAAAAGACAATAGAAAAGATCAACGAAACTAAGAGCTGTTCTTTTCAAAGAACAAATCTGACAAACCTTTAGTTAGACTCACCAGGAAAAAAAGAGGGCTCAAGTAACTAAAATCATAAATGAAAGAAATTTATAATAGATACCACAGAAATACAAAGAATCATAAAAGACTACTATGAAAAATTATATACCAACAAATTGAACTACCTAGAAGAAATGGATAAACTCCTAGAAATTTATAATCTTCTAATACTTAATATGAAGAAAAAGAAAATCTGAACAGAATGATTACTGATAAGGAGACTGAACTGGTAATCCCAACTTCCCAACAAAGAAAAGCCCAGGACCAGATGGCTACACTGGTGAATGCTATAAACATTCAAAGATTCAATACATATCCTTTTCAAGCTTTTCCAAAAAACTGAAGAGGAGGGAAAGCTTCTAAATTCATTTTATGAAGCCAGCAATACCCTGATACCAAAACTCATACAAGGACACCACAAAAAAAGAAAATTATAGGCCAATATTCCCAGTGAACATAGATGCAAAAATCCTCAACAAAATATTAGCAAACTGAATTCAACAATACATTAAAAGGATCATACACCATGTATTTCAAGTAAGATTTATTCTAGGGATGCAAGGGTGATTCAACATCTGCAAATCAATCAATGTGATACACATTGTAGTAAAAGGAAAGGTAAAAATCATATCATCATCTCAACAGATGTAGAAAAAGCATTTGACAAAATTCAATATCCATTTATGATAAAAACTTTCAACACAGTGGGTATGGAGGGAATGTACCTCAACATACCAAAAGCCATATATGACAAACCCATAGTTAATATCATATCCAACAGTGAAAAACTGAAAGCTTTTTCACAAGATCAGGAATGAAACAAGAATGCCCACTTTCACCACTTTTTAAAAATACAGTATTGAAAATCCTAGCCACAACAATTAGGCAAGAAAAAGAAATAAAAGGCATCAAATTGGAAAGAAAAAAATAAAACTGCCACTATATGTAGACAACATGATACTAAATATAGAAAATCCTGAAGACCACAAAATAACTGTTAGAACTAATAAACAGATTCAGTAAAGTTGCAGGATTAAAATTAAAATGCCAAAATTGTGCATTTCTATACAGTAATAATGAGTTACCAGAAAGAGAAATCAAGAAAATAATCCCATTTACAATTACATGATAAATAATAAATAATAAATTATGATAAATAATAAATAATAAATAAATAAATAATAATAAAATACCCAGAAATAATTTTTTTTAGTTTCTTGGACTTTTTATTATTATTATTATTATGTTATGTTAGTCACCATACAGAACATCATTAGTTTTTGATGTAGTGTTCCATGATTCATTGTTTGCGTATAACACCCAGTGCTCCACGCAATACATGCCCTCCTTAATACCCAGAAATATAATTTTAATCAAGGAGGTGAAAAACCAGTACACTGAAAACTGTGAAACACTGATGAAAGAAACTGAAGAAGACACAAATAAATGGAAAGATATTTCATCTCATTGACTGGAAAAATTAGTATTGTTAAAATGCCCATACTACCCAAATCTATAGATTCAATGCAATCCCAATCAAAATTCCAATGGCACTTTTCACAGAACTAGAATAAATAATTCAAACATTCATATGAAACCACAATAGATTCTGAATGGCCAAAATAATCCTGAGACAGAACAAAGCTGGAAGTATGCTTCCTGATTTCAAACAGTATCACAAAGCTATAGTAATCAAAACAGTATGATATGGGCACAAAAACAGACATATAGATCAATGGAAAAGATTAAAGAGCCCAGAAAGAAACCCACACAAATATAGTCAACTAATTTATATCAAAGGAGGGAAAAATATTTAGTAGGGAAAGGACAGTCTCTCCAATAAATGGTATTGGGAGAACTGGACAGCTACATGCGAAAGAATGGAACTAGACACTATCTCACACCACATACAAAAATTAACTCAAGGTGGATTAAAGACTTGAATGTAATACCTGAAACCATAAAACTCCTTAAAAAACCCACAAAAGAAAAACAAGAACAACAAGAACAAGAACAACAACAACAAAACACAGGCAATAAGCTCCTTGACATGAGTCTTAGCAATTTTTTTCTTGGATCTGACTCCAAAAAAGGGAAACAAAGTAAAAATAAGCAAATGGGACTACATCAAACTAAAAAGCTTCTGTATAGTGAAGGAAGCTGTCAAGAAAATGAAAAGGCAACCTACAAAACGGAAGAAGATATTTGTAAATCATATATCTCATAAGGGATTGATATTCAAAATACATAAAGAACTCATACAACAGAATAACAAAACAAACAAAGAAAAATCCAATTACAAAATGGGCAGAGTATCTGAATGGACGTTTTTCCAAAGAAGTCATACAGATAGCCAACAGGCACATGAAAATATGCTCAGCATCACTAATCATCAGGGAAATGCAAATCAAAACCACAATAAGATATCACCTTTTACCTGTCAGAATGGCTATTATCAAGAAGACAAAAAATATCAAGTGTTAGAAAGGATATGGAGAAAGGGGAACTCTTGGACACTGTTGGTAGCAATGTAAACTGGTGTGGTCACTATGTAAGGCAGTATAGAGGTTCCTCAAAAAATAAAGATAAAAATACCACATGATTCAGCAATTCTACTGCTAGATATCTACCTGAGGAATACAAAAACACTAATTTAAAAAGACAGGTGCACCCCTATGTTTACTGCAGCATTATTTACAATAGCCAAGGTATGAAAACAACCTAAGTGTCCATCAATGGATGAATGGACAAAGAAGATGTGGAAAGATGTGATATATATACCCGATGGAATATTATTCAGCCATAAAAAAAATTAAATCTTCCCATTTGCAATAACATGGATGGACCTTTAGGGTATCATGCTGAATGAAATAAGTCAGAGAAAGGCAAATAACATATGATTTCACTTACATGTAGAATCTAAAAACCAAACCAAACCAAACCAAACCTAGACTCATAGACACAGAAAAAATGTATTGGGAGGGGAGAGGTCCTGGAGGGGCTAAAATGCATGAAGGGGATTTAGAAGTACAGACTTACAGTAAAGTAAGTCATGGGAATGTAATGCACAGCATGGGGAATATAGTCAATAATATTGTATTAATTTTGCATGGTGACAGATGGTAACTAGATTTATTGTGGTGACTATTTTGCAATGCATACAAATAGTGAATCATGCTGCACATCTGAAACTATATAAAATGGTATGCCAATTACACCTTAATAATAATAATAATAATAATAAAGAATGATGCAAATGATAAATGCTCTTGGAGCAGAGAAAGAGCTTTGACTCCATTTAAGGTGGATACCAATTTATAAAAAGCTAGGGTTTGAGCTTCATCAGCTATGGCCTGAGAGAAGTCAGTTAGGGTTGGGATTTTCCAAACACAAATGGAGGTGCCTGGGAAGGGTCATCCTGACTAGAGAAATATCAAACATTGGCTACAAGAGAGCTTTTGACACTGAAATCCAAATGCAGATGAACCAGGGACAGGGTTAAGAAGAGTTTGTTAATTCCATAGGGAGCAAGAAATGTCAATCAGAGAGAAGACAAGAGAGTATCCTGGACAATGAAAACAAAAGTAGAGATGAGAAAGCAGAGGAATGAGAGGACAGAAGAGGAAAGAAACCTAAAAAACCAAATTGGCTATTTAATAGAAGGAAGAAAGTTGATGGTGAGACTGCAAAAGAAAACTTGCTCATGTCTCTGAGATTAAGCAAGTTCAATCAACTGCAAAGCACAATGAGCATCTTGAAATCATCTTGTCTCAAGTGTGTGCTTCTTAGAAGTAGATTTTAACACTAAACAAGAGCACATAGGTGAGACATTCTGGGGCCTGGAAATGACATTACAGGCATCACAGATCCTTGCTCTGGACACTCAGACTTTAATTTGATCAAAATAAAAGTTTGCTTGATTCTCCAATATGATCTCATCCTTGACTCACAATGGTGCTTTTTGGAATGACTTCTATAAGTTTCCTTCTGCCACATTATAAGATAGGACTGATTTGCTCAAGGAGAGTGATTTAAAAATATATCATTGATCTTGAGAAATCTTTTAAAGTCTATGACATTTCTTGGCTCAGCAAGGTCAATTTTTGTTCCAAAGTTTCTAAAGAAAAACTCTTATCTCTAAAGGGTTGATTGATTTATTTTTAAATAGCAACGTTATTCCTTCTCGTACCCTGTAAGCCATCTTTGTTTTAAATTTAGTTCTCTAAGGTTGCTAAACTCATCGGACCCATATGAAAGAGCATCAATCTCTCTTTTATAATTCCTTTTGATGAACTTAAACCCACCAGGTGCTCCAATGGTTCTGATAATGAGGAAGGTGGAATTGCCCCAAGGTGTAATTGGGCACTTGCTTGGGGCCCTGTACAGTAACCTGTACCTTTCATACTTTTCCAAGCAAGAAGAAGTTATGGGGCTACCTTGAGACTCAGCCTAGTACCTGGCCTGTGGGATGATTTTAAACCTAATGTATAAATATTGAATATAATCAACTAAGAAATCATTAAACTACTTGCCAAAGCGACAGAAGATTAGTAAGGACTTACTAATGATAAACAATGGATTTGATATTCAGAGTTTGATTTCCTTCAGTGTTCCTGGGTCTTCGCCTGTACAGCCATGGTTCTTCTGCATGCCCCCTCCTTCTTCTCTACCCACTGTCAGGCTCTCCCCAAAGTAGGGAACTCTTCCCAGACTCTTGTACTGTACTAGTTGCATGAGAGACCAAAGTTCCATCCCCTACCAGGATGATGATGTTGTGATTTTGATTTACTTAACCCACATCTAGAGTTCCTCCTACCAAGAAGAGATAAACCAACACTACTTACTGTTTGCACGATTTTGGATACCTTATTGAACCCCCTGGGGATTCATTTGTTGGTTGTTTTTTTTCTGTGAAATGGGGTGATTGGGAGGATTTGATGATATCATGTATGAAAGGCTTTAAATGCCATATATCAAGAGGTCAGTGTCAGGCCTGCCCCCTTAGTTGTGTGCAGTCTAAGGCAAAAGTATGAATAGAGACCCACATACCACATGTCTACAACTTTAAAAGTTATGAAAACTATTAAGTAAAAAGTTCAATCTTGCTGCCTTCATAAAGACCTAAAAGGCCTTGTTTAGATTTAGAAATTCTGGACTCCCTGGAGTTCTTTTTTTTTTTTTTTTTAAGATTTTTAAAATTTATTTATTTGACAGAGAGAGAGACAGCCAGCAAGAGAGGGAACACAAGCACGGGGAGTGGGAGAGGAAGAAGCAGGCTCCCAGGAGAGGAGCCCAATGCAGGGCTCGATCCCAGGACTCCGGGATCACACCCTGAGCCAAAGGCAGACGCCCAATGACTGAGCCACCCAGGCGCCCCTGGACTCCCTGAAGTTCTAGGCTGGAGTGTGATCCCTTCTCACACTTCTCCCCTTTTCTTTCCGTCCTGCCTCTGTCCAACCACAAAGAAACTTACGTGGGCATCTTACTTCACTGGTTCAAGTTCTCTCAGCATCTCCTCCAAACAGCTGCTTCTTGGCTAACCCCATGGCCCAGAAGTGTGCCAGGACCCACAGGTGGCAACTAAGGGTCGTTCTGTTTACAATGCTCATGGGGAACCATGGAGCCTTTTCTCTTCTCTCTTTTCTTTTCTTTCCTCTCCTCTTGAGAGTGAGCTCAATTTTTTTTTAAGAATTTATTTATTTATTTGACAGAGAGAGAGAGAGCACAAGCAGGGAGAGCAGCAGACAGAGGGAAAGGGAGAAGCAGGCTCCCCGCCCAGCAGGGAGCCCAATGCAGGGCTCAATCCCAGCCTGAGCTGAAGGCAGACGCTTAACTGACTGAACCACCCAGGTGCCCCGTGAGCTCAATTTTTAATGGTCAAAGTGCAAGGGCCATTGGTATGAGTTCTAAGAATTCAACTTACTGAGATCATTATACTTACAGCATTTTTCTAGCATAGATGACCACACACGAAAAATACTTAATGGCTGAAAAATGAATTTTGTATTTGCGATTTTATCTTTGCATACTTGCAGAATTCCAAAACCAAGTTCACATTCTCTGGCCCTTTCCTTTTTTTAGTTTTTGCTTCTATTTTAAACAAGCTTCAATTTAGTAACACAATTGAGACTTGTTTCAGTCTCAATGCAAAATACCATCCACTGATGTGTGTATAATAGTACTATTGCTATCAGTTATTACATTTAGTTAGTAAAGTGCCCTGAGAATATATACAAGGTTTTTGGGATGCAATTTTAAATTTACCTGGAGACTGCTTATTCCTTTATCAAATATTTAAGGCCTCCTCTCCTTAGTGTGATGGTTTAAAATCCAAAAGGTACAGGAAGACATTAATGTAGAAAAGTAATGATCTGACTCAATTGAACATTTGACTACTACAGAGAGAAATATCACCACAGTTATCACAAGTTGGAAGACTGGTTTTTAACTGGTGGTCACAACTTAGAAAAGAAAAGATTCGGAATTGTTGCCTTTAGATAGATTGCCTTACTACTATCAGTCTCTTGTCTGCCTTATGTGTATTTGGATGCTTACTATAAAAATAAGACCTAACTTGAAATAGCACAAGCCATGATTTGAGCTGATCTCCTGTAGACCCCATGGGATCAGAGACCCATCTAACATCTGTTTTATACCTGTTAATAAGGAAAAGGGTGAAAATTTGATCGATTTCTAGGAGACAATAAAACAGAGTTCAGGAGGCTCTGAGTTTGAGGTCCAAGGGAGCAAAAGGATCCCCCAGATCATCTGCAATACAAAGGCTGCAAGAAAAGGAAATGATTGTCCCATCTGTGCAAGAATTCAGGATCCTGGTCCAGGTCTGGTGAAATTCAGTGATTGATGCACACCGAGAGCAGAGATATTTGTCCTTTACCAAAGTCCATGGCTGTTGGTTGCATCAGGGCCTGGAAAAGCTCCAGAGGCAAGATGGTCTCTGGCACTGATCCACCAACTCACTCTCTCCTCCCCCACAACCTGGGGCTTTTGGATTGAATGTCCAAGGAACTGTTGCCGTCTTGGCCTGAAGTTTCCAGTTCCACAAATCTGATCTCTCCCTAAGGCTTACCTTGATGTTGATTCCAAGTCTAGTGTATGGGGCTGACGATGATGTAAGAGACAAATGCTTGAAAACTGAACTTGGATCCTTTTCAGGCTGTGGCAGAGCTAAGGGCAAGGCTTTGCTTTAGAAGTCAGAAGGGCTGAGTGGATGGTGAGGGGAGGAGACAAACTAAGGATACACCAGATTCTCTAGGGCGCGTTCCTGCAAACTTGAATACACGTGCTGCTGCAATGAACAGCATAGGCATCCTGTTCAAATCAGTGCCGAATGCAGAATGTGGTTTCCCCAAATGCAAAATGTGGGCTAATATCCTCAAGTGCTCTGGTGAACCTCTGAGGGACAGTGGTGACAAACAAGCTGGCAAACTCTTTTTATACATGAAATATTGCAACACTGAATTTCAAAGAAATAAAATTTAATCCATGTAAATAATGTGAATAAAAGTCATGGTATTGCACTTAAAATACTGAACTAGTTTTTATACTATCCTTTTTAGATGCATGATTATTATTGTGATAATTACTAAACATGACTTTTAATGCACTTTTAAGTTCACTGAATCTTTGCGTTGATGCTACTCTAGCCCAGTGATGCCCAGATTTTGACTTTCACAGACTGGTAATATTAAATATGAATAACAAAAACCACAATAAGTATGATAAATATAATAGTAAGAGGGGACCGACATAAGAACTTTATAACTTTTCATTTATTTTTTAATTGCATGAGTAGTAGCTAAATATGTTCTCCTTATTAAAAAATGTCAAACAATTTAGATAAAGCAAAAGTCTCTGGTGACCTCCATCTAATCTCCGTGTCTTCCAAAGAGGGAACCACTGTTATCAGTTTGCTATGCCTCCTTCCAGAATTTTCTCTACACATTTACATACATACATAGGTCTATATAGAAGTATATACTTGGGATGGTTTATTTATGTACATGGCATCATACAGTATCTTTATCCTACATTTCTTCAGGTTCTTTTTTTTCTTAGCCTTAGTGATTTTTCTGTATCACTGCAGCTCTATTTCACTCTTTGTAAACTGCTGTACCTAATTCCATAATGTGACTCTACCAGGCCTACCTAACATTTTCCATTTGCTTATCTGTGCTTCGTTTCACCCATGTTTGGGCATGATAGAGAAATACTTTCACATATGCACAGAGATAGGCATGCGGCTTGTCATTTTTTCCAAGTAATTATTTTAATAAAAGGCAAGTTTCCATTTACTCTCCTCATTATTTTCTAAAATATAAAAGGGCAATCACATACTTTAAAACAGACACAATTATAGGGGAAAAAAAGAAGGTCTTCTCCAAGACAGAATAAATGGACACCTTACCATGTTTTCATGGCAGATCAGTGAAAATGTCATCAGGGATGAGCCTTGTGCCAGAATGTGATTTGGAGAACCACCGCTCAAATCTAAACTCAAAAACAAACAGGCTCTTCTTCCACCAAGTAACTCTTCCAAAGAAAACAACAAAGATGATAGCTATGAATGCCAGGTTGTGGTGGCTGATCTCCCTAGTCCACTGAGCTGCTTGCTGTCCCCACCCCCCAGATCCCTTACCAGGCTCCAAAGGGGTGTGAGGTCGCTGTGGGCCAGTCTGTGTACACTGCCCAGGAGGGTTCGCCCACACCCGTGAGCTTTTGGCCCTCTCTTGCTCTCAACAACTACTGGTCTCTAGTGGTTCTGCTTCCTAAATTGTGGTTGGTGCTCCCGGGAGTATGGTGGATGAACTGATGAGGTCACAAACAGATAAACCTTCTTCATTATAGGTAATATATATTCAATATGATATAATAACATACATTATTCAATATATAATAACTTCTTCAATATACAGTAACTAAATATTAGTTTAATATTCATTACAAAAAAAAAAAACCCAGAAGATACTTAATATCTAATGTAAGAGACATGGGTCAATTGAAAGAAAAATATTTGAAAGTGAATCTGCATGTACTAACATAGAAAACTCACCAGGGTTAAAGTAAAGCAAGTACTCTGTATGATCTGAGCCATTTAGTCAGCTTTTTGGATTCCCAGTCTTCTTGTCTTTCAAATGGGCTCAGTAATACCTCCCTCACGGCAATGTAACAGAGGTTATAAAAAGTAGACCTTAGGGAGTGCCTGGCACACACAGGGTGTTGAGTACAGCGTAGGCTTATTCCCCGTTTTTCCACTTCCTTCTCTTCCTCCTCCCCCAGGATTTCCTTCTCCAGGTCCTAATCCAGAGTCTCATTATGACAAAGTTTGGAAATTTTGTTAATCAGAGTCAAACTAAGGTCTTAACTATCAATAACTATATTTGTACTCCAATGTGCAAGTTCTGAAAACTAACAAGTCTTCTACGCGCAACTGAATGAATCTCTCAGTGATGGAATTTCAGGCCCAGAGATGAAATTCTTGAGGAGGGAGTGATTCCTAGAGATGCAGATTATTTGTTAGGAACGGGGTACAGAATACCTGTCTGCTGTTTTCCAATGAAGAGCTCTCACTTCCTTTGGACTAAAGTATTTACCTTCTGGCATACAAAGCCAATAAAGATCTAGTAAGATCGGAAAAGAAATGTAGTTTTTTTGGGGAAAAAAATGAAACTGGCTATAGCTACTCACCTAGGAATAATTCAGGGGAAGTGAAAGCTCCTGGTTCAGTTTTGAAACTGGGTTTTATTTTCCAGTGGACTGGAATGTACAAAAAAAGCCCGGCTTGCAGGAATCTTCCACAGGCCTCCCTGAGATCCTTTGTGAAAATGTAAGTTATACGTATTTTCACCCAGAGTGAGAGCGTCGTATATTGTCTGGAAACAATTAGAGGTATTTTTCCATCTTGATCTGACAACCTCAGACACATAGGCAATTGTGGTGGTGGGGGGGGTGGGTTCGAAGTCTAAGTTCTACTGTTAACTATTTAAACAGTTAAAGCATAAAAACGAATTAAGTCGAATATGCTTAGAGCCCCACAGGGTGGATACTGATGGAACAGGGAGGCTCAGAGAGGTTTAAAAGTCACCGAGAAGAAAAATCTTGAACCTGGAAAATATTTTGTGGCTGCTGCTGATTTTCCAAGACCCTTCAGGAAAAGAGTGTGACAATGAAAGACCATTCAGGGAAATGGCTACCCTGCCACCATAGGCTGCGTGGGGACCTGGGAGACTGCCGGGAGCCTTGCATCACCCCGGTTCAAGGTATGGGACCAATGCTGTGGCCCCAGACAGGCTGCAGAATGAAGGGTCTTTTGGTCAAGATGTACCAGACTCCTGGAAATGGCATTTGGATTATTAAAAAGAGAAATTCTGCTGGCTTATCTATTAGTTTGTTTTGAAAGAAGGCTGGCATGGGAGAAGAGGTCAGAGAGGGGTCAGGGCAGCCTGAGAAGGCACTTGGAGAGAGTGAGCCAGTGTGGACAAGAGATATGCAAAACCTGAGACAGACTCATGTGGCAAGTTTCGTGAAAAACCTTTTAAACTTTGCTTTAAAACTGAAGTTAGAGGCAAATGTTCCCACCTCTCTGTTTGTCAGCAAAGTCCAAATTGCTAAGTGCCATAAAGGACAATTGTGTCAACAGCACCAGGCTTTGCATTTGCCAAATGGTAGTCAGCAAAAAGGCCTCACACTTGTGTAGGGACCTAACACTTGGCAGTGTGTCTTCACAGCTATGGTTTAGTGTATCCTTATGGTAAACTTGCAGGGGAAGTAGGAACGTGACACCATTTCAAAGATGGGAAAACAGGGGCTGGGAGAAGTGGAGGATCTCGTACAGTATCGCAGAGCTAGTGAGTGGTGGAGTGAGGATTCACACCTGGTCCACCCACTATACTCAGTCCCTGTCCCCGTACCATGTGTGGCTGCTGGGCTGCCAGAGTGTGGGTTACTCAATGAGCTCATGGGGTAGGGAGGTGAGACTGCCACTAACATCCTGTCATCAGGATGCAGCTGTCCATTTCTTTTCCTGCCTTCCTTCCCCTTCCCCTACTTCCCAGGTATGTGTCTGCAGCCTCCAAATGGAAATGAGCAAGAGGGACATAACTTCAGCCTGAGAGCAGAAGCAGAATAAAAAAGCTATGGTGTGAGATGTCTGGGGTCCTAAGGCTCACACTTAGGTGAGGTAGCACATTTCAACAGGGCTTCAGAATAAACTTTTTTAAAATATAAACTTTGACAGAAAATCTCTGACTGCAGATCTACCGGCAGATTGGGTCAGGAATGAGAAGACATCTCCTTTTTCCCACAGAGCATCACTTAGGACCATAAGAGTTTTTGAGAATATACCTTCTTCTTTAAAAATACCAGCTTTTTTTCAAGGATGGAATAATTTTTTCCTATTCAATAAGAACTAAAGTTCCATTAAAGACCAGAAATAGTAATAACATTGATTCTATACTGAAGAAAGCTGGTCCATCTTTTCTCAGAAGAGGACTTACATTTAGTCTCAGAGTCTCAATTTTGATCAGAGATGAACCTCAGAGTCAATAATATTTGTGCATATGATTCTTGGGTCAGGCTGATAATAAAGCTCTGTCTTTCCCATCCATGATTCCGGAGTTAGCAGTGGTGCCTGTGCAGAACACCGTGGAAATGTAGGCAATCGGAAGCACAGCAGGCTTCCAGTGAGAGGAAAGCAGGAGTGCCCAAGACCACGTACCACAGCTCAGGTGATTAGCAGGACCTTTTGGTCCCTGATTCTGCATCTCCTTATCCTCATTTTCCGCAAAACTCGAATTAACGTGTCTAACACATTTCTTCATTTTGACAAATTTGGAGGAGATAAGAAACTGGCTCATAGGGAAAAAACGAAAGCTGAAAGCCTGATAACAAAAGTGAGCATAAAATGCACGACACACAGACGTAAGAACTACAGATATTCATCATTCTGGGGCCCACTGTCTAGGAGCAAAGACTACCTCAAAAGGCTTTAAAACCAACACTATCTTCTGCCTGGTACAATATTTGAAATTTCAAAGCAGGAGTCAAATAGGATTCAGCACACATTACTTGAGAAAACAAGAAATGTATAGTGTTATTAAAAAAAAGTATTTTTATCCAAACGATAATAAATCTGTCAGTCTCTTTTGTTTTTTTTTTAAATTGTGGTAAAAAACATGTAACATAAAATTTACCATATAACCATTTCTAAGTGTACAGTTCAGTAGCGTTAAGTATCTTCATATTGATTGAAACAGATCTCCAGAACTTTTTCATCTTGCAAAACTGAAATTCTACATCCATTAAACAACCCCCCCTTTTCCCCCTTTCCCCAGACCCTGGTAACTGCCATTCTACTCTCTGCTTCTATGAATCTGACTACTCTAGATACCTCATATAAGTGGAATCCTACAGTATTTATCTTTTATGGCTACCATTTCACTTAGCAGAATGTCCTCAAAGTTCATCCATGTTGTAGCACATGACAGGATTTCCTTCCCTTTTTAAGGCTGAATAATATTTTGTTGTACATATATACCACATTTTGTTTATTCATGCATACATTGATGGACACTTGGGTTGCTTCCGCCTCTTGGCTATTGTGAACAGTGCCACTATGAACATGGGTGTGCAAATTATCTCTTTGAGACCCTGCCTTTGAGACCCTGCTTTTATTGTTTTTTAAAAATTCCTCTGCTACACAGAAAATATGACCATCAAAAATACCTTGAAAATGAGCCCTTTTTAAATTCAAATTATTTACAGAGAGTTGAGTTTCCTTCACCATCAATACTTTTGTGCAGTACCCTAATAGTTGGGTAGTGATATGGTGGGACTGGCAATCTTTACCTCTGTCTCTGAACAAGGATCTTATTCTCAGCCATGGCTGACCTATTTTCTCTCCATCCAAAAGCTTCCAGTGTGAGCGGTTCATTCTTTCCTTTCTGTGTGCCTCTGCTTCCACCCTCTGACCTTCTTTTCCCTAAACAGATAAAAGTCTTGACCTGTCCGGGGCCCACCCCCATCTTTACCTGGAGGGGACCACCACCTGCCTCACCTCATTGGTTATCATTATTACGTCATCCAGATCAATCACTGGGCACTCGCACTATTCTAACTGTCGCTTTGATCATTCGTTACACTTTGTTAGTCCTCATCAGATCCAGGCCCCACTAATCGGAAACAGCGGCCTTCCAAAAGCAAGGCAACCTGGTGACCAGGGGCAATTACTACATTGTTTGGTTTTTAAATTAGTCCCTTCTTGGTGCTCTGATCACCATCAGGAGGCTGGTGATTCAGAAACCCAGGGGTGCCTGCTGTCCATGCCTTCCATAGCCAGTCTGGATTCACACACACCCTGATGATAGTTCTTAGCTGAGGGTGATCCCAGTGGGCCTGAAACACACAGTCCATGACCTAACGCTTAACCTCCTCATAAAAGAAAGGCCTTCCTAGGACTTCTCATCCATGGGCATTTACACACAAGACAATTCCCATCGTAGCAGACTTTCTCTGTGAGAAGCTTTGGGATCTTGTCATTAAGACAGTGCCATACTATGGCAGAGTCCCCTGGCTCAACAGAAGCCCGTTTCCTTCTGGCCCACACCTAGAAGGGGCTGGGAGTGGGAGTGAATGGAAGTGGACAGCTCCCAGGTTTCCATATAACTGAGCAGGAGCTCAGGCTTCTAGCTCAAATGCCAGATGCCAACCTTGGAGGATGGTTTGAGATCATTTGCAGGAATTTGAAGGGAAATTACGCCATCGTCCAGTGCATCATTTTCTTCAATGTCAGTGTTTTCCAAACTTCAGGAATTTATGCAGAACTTTCTTGATTTTTGTTATACACAATACTCTTTTTTATTTTAAAGGAATCATTTATAAGAAAACTATTTCATACTTTGCATGGAAACCAAGTATTTCTTGTCTTTCATTCAGCAATGTCTAAAATGTCATTTATTCCCACCTCAACTAGCACCCCACCCCACGAGTTAGCCCACAATGAATTCCCCTCATCCAGTTGTAGTTTCTGTCATGATTTGGGGTGGCACAGTTTGGTGTCCCTTGAATAGCATGAATTGGATTTGGCAGATTACTATTGCTAAAGAGCCATGGTAGCTTATTCCTGTTAAGGATTTTTATTACATAGATATAGTAGGGCCTTGTCTTGGAGGAATGACTGATGGTTCAATGACAGTCTGTGTAGAATAGGATGGAAGCTTTTGGGACAGAGCACTTTCTTAGCTCCCTTTGGAGCTAAGATATTGGGCAGGGTCTTATATTCTTGTACTTGATGGGTGCCCACTGGAGCTGATGTCCACTCTTCTCATCCTCTTTCTACAGACTCCACCTACTCTTTCTGGGACATGCATCAACTCTCATACTTTTATTGGCCAGAAGAGTGGCATTCTTCTGAAACAAAGCTTTTACTCCCAAAATGTCCACTTCGGGACCGTCAAACTGTATTCCAGCACACCCCATGTTTGCTGTTTTAGAGTTCACATAGTACAAATGTGGTTGGAATAAGAGCAGTCTTAAGCTACTTTTGATGACCTCCTGGATGGAGGGATTTAAGTTTCTAAGAGCAAATTTCAAAGGAAGTACAGAAGAAGAAATGCATACAGCTCCTGCTTTCCCTCTTCAGAAGCTGCAGTTAGCAGTAGGCATGCGGCTTAAGCATGCCTTTTGATTTAAGGTAAAAAGGAGATATTTTGTTTTTCAGTAAGGCAGAATATATCTTAATGTAGTAATTGAATTTAGTTCTATTTAGTCTAGTTTGATGGGGTAGATCTAGAGTTGGGAGGGAAGAATTGACATTGTTTAATACTTAACAGATGGATAGAAAACAAAAAGTTTAGGAGATAAGAATGTCAGAAGGTTACCAGCTGCTGTGGGTATAACGGTAAAATGAATTTATTTGAAAGTTTAGCTTATGTTTATTAACACATGCCGCTCTTTCCATTACATTTTAGATTTACAAATTATTCAAAGGGAAAGCTATTATTTTTGGCTAAATCTTGAATAAGCTGCTGTGTTCCAAAAAGGTATATTTGTGTTTCACATGAGCTGTACCTTACTATGTAGGAAGATGTTTCTGCTCTTGAGTGGTGGAGAATTCGGAGTAGTAATTTGTTAGCATGTTAACTCTATGAAGCAATAGTCATTGCTTTCTATTCTCAAATGTGGATGTCTGAAGATCACCAAGCAATTATAGGAAGGTAAGTAAACTCCTTGACAGATGCATTAATTTTTATGTCATGATACATGAAATTCTACTTCTAAGATAGCTCATTAGGCTAGGGGTAAATTTACCATCGAAAATGAAGGGAATTATTCCACTGGAAGTTTGTGAATAGAAGCCTAATCAAAACCACACTGAG
Source organism: Ursus maritimus (assembly GCF_017311325.1). Taxonomy (NCBI): domain Eukaryota; kingdom Metazoa; phylum Chordata; class Mammalia; order Carnivora; family Ursidae; genus Ursus; species Ursus maritimus. Next base: position 53,957,528 of record NW_024426774.1, read on the forward strand.
ATACCACCTTACGCCAGTTAGAATGGCAAAAATAGACAAGGCAAGAAACAACAATTGTTGGAGAGGATGTGGAGAAAGGGGATCCCTCCTACATTGTTGGTGGGAATGCAAGTTGGTACAGCCACTCTGGAAAACAGTGTGAAGGTCCCTTAAAAAGTTAAAAATTGAGCTACCCTATGATCCAGCCATTGCAAGAAGTTGTGGTCCATATATACAATGGAATATTACTCAGCTATCAGAAAGAACGAGTTCTCAACATTTGCTACAACATGGACGGCACTGGAGGAGATAATGCTAAGTGAAATAAGTCAAGCAGAGAAAGACAACTATCATATGATTTCTCTCATCTATGGAACATAAGAACTAGAATGATCAGTAGGGGAAGAAAGGGATAAAGAAAGGGGGGGTAATCAGAAGGGGGAATGAAACATGAGAGACTGGACTATGAGAAACAAACTGAGGGCTACAGAGGGGAGGGGGGTGGGGGAATGGGATAGGCCGGTGATGGGTAGTAAGGAGGGCACATATTGCATGGTGCACTGGGTGTTATACACAACTAATGAATCATCGAGCCTTACATCGAAAACCGGGGATGTACTGTATGGTGACTAACATAATATAATAAAAAATCATTATAAAAAAAAACACAAAAAAACAAAAAAAAGAAGCCTCTTGGCACCAGCTCCTCTCATATTGTGTCTTGTATCTAATATGGAGTCAGTCAAAATGACAGCAGGCATTGAGGAATGATGTGAGCCTGATAGGAGGAGCTTAGCATTTGGAGCCTTCACAGAGTCTGAGGCAATGACTTCCTTAGGGATGTTGGTCAACACTTAACCCATGGATTCAGTCTCCCCAGCTTCCTGGTGGAGATTCAGATGCTTAACTATTTAGCAGGGGTTCTTTAAAAAGCAGTGAATTACTCATTGCCTGAAAAGCAGTTTGAAGACACACTAAGTACCATTGTGGTTAAATTGAGGAAGGCTACTTTTATGCACACCTTCTGTAAAAACCATTAGATAATTCTTTGGGTCAAAAGGACAATGCATTAGGATAAATAAGTACGAAATAAGAGAAGTCATCGAGTAGAAAGTGGAACACTTGACAGGAACTCCACGTGTGGTAGGATGGATTGGTTCTAGGGTTACATGGGATTGCCAAAGGAAAATAGATTTGTGAGGAGGGCAGTAGGAGGGAGAAGGATGGGCAGGCTATTGATGAAAACCTGGCTAAACAATTGAAGCTCCAGGAACTTAAATATAAAACCAAACATGATATTTCCTTAAAGCACCAGCTCTATATGCCTTGGAAGCAAGTCATATCCAATCAACACTTATTTGTTGGGTGCGTGCTATGCATTTATTACTGTGCTAGGATTTGTGAGAAAAACTAAAGGGTGAGAAATAAGGAGTCTCAAACTTCAAGGAATTTGCAAACTCACTGGGGAGCCAAGGGTTACATACAGTAAGAAACTCTTAAGACAGCAATACAATCAAGCAATGTAATCAAGGACAAATGCTAAGTTTTATGGAGAAGGATGTATCAGTGAAGGCTGCAGTTCTTATTAATAGAAACTTTGGGGTAATTGCCAAAGACTTTACAGGAAGGTGATGTTTGACCTAGGTCTTGAAGGATTTTACTGCTCACCAATTCTAGATGGAAAATTCTTCCACTTTAAGCCATTTCTGTTTCAGACCAAGAATGCTATTTCTCACTCTTCCTTTTACAGATTCATCTACTACTTCCCTTTTAAATGTTGGTGTTCTTCTAGTTTTGTACTTGACCTTTTTCTTTTCTACTTACAAAACCAAACACTATCAAAATGATGGGTTGGAAACTTAAATGAGAACGGAAAATGGAGAGAGAACAAAAAATGAGTCCAGTAGACAGGATATAATAAGAAGTTATGGGGCTTGTGATAAATGAAGAGTTTTGTCTGCCTAAAGGTATTCAAATTTAAGTTTACACACACACACACACACACACACACACACACACACACACACACATTCTCATATTCTTGTTCAACAAATCACCTCTAGCAGCTGGGATTTGGGTTGCCAGTGGGTGATTTATGATCTAACTAGTGACTTTTCCAAAACATTGTTTTCTAAACCTGAGCTCCTCTCCTGAGTTTCAGACTGATTTTTTTGAGTATCTAATAGCCATCTGCACAGAAGTCCCCCAGATATCTTAAACCAAGGATTGGTAAACTACAGCCTATGGACCAAATTCAACCCACTCTCCCACCCCATTCTTCTGGAACACAGCCACATACTTTGCATATTGTCTATGGCTGCCTTTACCCCTCAGAGGCAGAGTTGAGTAGTTGTGACAGAGACTACATAGCCAACAAAGCCCCAAATATTTACTATCTGATGCTTTATATAAAAAGTTTGCCAAACCCTGCCTTAAACCAACATGTTCCCAAATGAACTCATACTTCTTCCCCATACTGTCTGTTTTCTTTGGAGTCTCTCTGGTTCTTTCTTCTACCTTACTTCCCTCATATCAAGATCTGTCCGGAGACCTGACATTGCTCATACTCTCCTCATCCCTACATGAACACCAGATTTACATTTTTATAAAAACAAATCTGATTGGGGCGCCAGGGTGGCTCAGTTGGTTAAACGTCTGACTCTTGATTTCAGCTCAGGTCATGATCTCAGGATTGGGAAATCGAGCTCTGAGTCAGGCTCTGCACCGGGCGTGGAGCTATTTAAGATTCTTTCTCTCCTTCTCCCTCTGTCCCTCACCCTGGCTCTCTCTCTCTAAAAAAACCAATCCAAACCAAAACACCCCCCCCAACCAAATCTGATCATGTCACTTCCCTACCCAGAATTCTTCAATGATGCCCTGTTTCCTCCCAGATAATGCATTTCTTTCCAATGGTACAATCTCTTTTCTCATTTATATCCCTACCAACATGTTTAGCTTCATCTCCTTCCATTCTCCCACTTGTTCTCATAGTTCGCATTGCCTTGAATGAATCATTCTCTCCCCCATGCCTCTGAGGGACGCACATACTGTTCTCTCATCTCTTGGTTTTATACTAAGGAACATAATTGTCAAAATTCAACTTCAGCATCATTTCCATTGTAGCACTGTCCCACCCCTGAACTCTTTCCTCCCTCTTCCTTGTGCACTGGCCCCCAGTTTTAGGGCCCCCTTCTTCTGATCTTGTAGTGTAAAATGTCTAACTCTGTTAGAGTATGTCTCAAATTACATTTAGTTCTAATTACATTCAGTTCTCTCTCTCTGCTTTAGGTGTGAACTCCCTGACAGATCCTGTCTTATATATATATATATTTATATCCCTAGTAGCTATCATAATGCTTGCCAAAGATTAGGTGCTCAATAAATGTTCAGTAAATTTTTTAAGCTGATTATAAGTCAATAAGTCTTTAACAAATGAGGATTAATCCCTAACTGATACATAGAACATTTGCTGAAGGACCACCAACCCTGGGCATAAGTTGTAAACACAAGTCTAGGATTGATTAAATGATACATTAATTCAGTAGAAGAGAGACCCTTTTGAAATGCAAATTACATCACGTTATTCCCACTCTTAAAGCCTTCCATGGTTTCCTTTGCACTTAGAATTAAAACTCAAAAGCTTTGAGGTAGCCAACATCAAGCTTGATTCAGCAGTCCAACCTCTAATCACCCCCCTCCTAACTCACCACATTTTAGGCACACTGACCTTTCTCTGTTTCTCAAAAGCACCACTCTTTTCTGCCCTGGGGTCTTTGTACCTGTTTTCCATCTTTCATGAAGACTCTCGCACTCCTCCTCTGGCCAAATCCCATTCATCCTGACCATCACAGTCCAAAGGTCATGTCCTGTGAGAGGCTTTTCTGACCTAGAATTCTCTGCTCACACTGCCTGATCTTTTGCATTCAAGTGCTCACTACTATTTACAATAGTATGCTTGTTTGCTGGTTGGTGTTTAACATCTGTCACTTTTCCATGTCACAGGAAGCTCACAGGGCAGAAATTTTGCTCACTATTGGCATTGCCTGGCACATGCCAGGTGCTCCATGAAGATTTTCTAAATAAACAAATAAATGAAAAAGGGAATATTCTGGATATTTTTGAATAGAGAGAGAGGTGGTTAGGTCTGTCAGCAAAATGTAGGACAGACTGGAGCAAGCAAGGATTAACAGAAGAAGGGAGAAGCATTAGGAAGCCCTTGCCTCTAGGTGAGGCGAAAGTATTTCAGATCAACTGTGATGAAGTAGGGATGGGAAGGAAGAGGTAAAAGTATCACTCTTCAGATTCTAGTCTTTTCTACAAGGAAAACTCAAGAGAAAAACCTCAAAGGATGAATAAAAAAGTTAAGGAAATTGGCCATTTTCAAATATCTGTGTACTAAAATCATAGCTTTCCTACATAATAACAACTAGTTTAAAAAAGATACAATGGGGGCGCCTGGGTGGCTCAGTCGTTAAGTGTCTGCCTTCAGCTCAGGGCGTGATCCTGGTGTTCTGGGATCAAGGCCCACGTCAGGCTCCTCCGCTGGGAGCTTGCTTCTTCCTCTCCCACTCCCCCTGCTTGTGTTCCCTCTCTTGCTGGCTGTCAAATAAATAAATAAAATCTTAAAAAAAAAAAAGATACAATGAATCATGGAACTTTACATCAAAAACTAGGGGTGTACTGTATGGTGACTAACATAATAAAAACAATATTAAAAAAAAAGATACAATGAAAAAGTATTCCAAACAAAAAACTTAAAATTATGAATAAACTACATAAGAAATGTATGATAGATCTTAAAAAAATCATAGCAAAGTTATAAAGAAGACTTCAGTAACTCTTCAAATTACCATATTCTTTAATAAGAAGCCTCAATCTTACTACAAGTGAATTATACCTACGTGAATCTATACATAAATGTAAGGCTATTCGTTTCGAAGTGCTCAGCAGATTTTTACAAAATCTGACAAAAATAATTTTGAAGTTCATTTGAATGAATAAATTTTTTAAAAGATTTTATTTATTTGAGTGAGAGTGTGCGCATGCGTGCATGCATGCACGGAGGGGGTTGGGGTGGTGGAGGAGGTGAGGGGCAGAGGGGTAAGGAGTGGGACAAGCAACTCCCCACTGACATGGAGCTGGACATTGGGCTTGATCCCATGACCCTGAGACCATGACCTAAACCAGAATCAAGAGTTGGACACCCAAACGAGTGAGCTACTCAGGTGCCCCTGAATAAATGTTTAAGAATAACAAAAACACTATTAAAAAAGGAAGCAAAGAGGAGGAAGCTGTTTTTCTATAAATTAACAATTTTAAGCTATAATAATATGTATGACAACCAGTGCAAGAAAAAACAAAGGGACTACTGAACCAAATGGAAAATCCAGAAATAGATCTAAGTATTTATAAAAGATTTTAATATGATAAACAAGATATTTCAAATCACTGAGGCAAGGATAAATTATTCAATAAACAATTTTGATATACTGTAAAAAACAGTAGAAAAATTAAAATTAAATCTGTATCTATACCAAAAATCATTTTTAAGAAGTACATATATTAAAATATAGTACATATACTATATATTATGGTATCAGAGAATATATTTAAATGAAACCATTAATATATTATGGAAATATTCATATGATCTTTTGATAGGAAAATACTTCCCATAATAGCACCACAGACAGAAATACTAAAGAAAAACTGATTTATTCAACTACATAAATATTTAAAATTTCTTCGTTAGAAAACAACAGTAAGGTTAAAAGGAAAATGGTAATCTAGAATAGTATTGGCAACATTTATAATAAAGTTTCATATCCCTAACAGATAAAAAACTCCTAAAATTCACATTTTAAATGGCTAACTTTCTCAAAAATTGGTAAGAATAAGCAATTAACACATACACACGTACAAGAAAAGAAATACAGACATTTCACAGCGTAAGAAAAAGTTTAATTTTACTAGTAATCAAAGAAATGCAAATGACAGAAGTAGCAAGATATAATTTTCACCCACCTACCTGACAAAACGAACATTAAATGATAAATTAACATCCATTAATAACCATACTGCTGGGGATGATAGAAATTGCCAAAACTTCCCTAGAGGGTATACATGTCAAAAGCCTCATATAAAACACATAAAAAGTATAAGCCTTTTGACTCACAAATCCCCTTCCAGAAAATTTTCCTCCCCAAAGTAAAAATATATAAATGAAATAATTTATAACTTACATTTATGCATTACATTGAGCACCCACCAGGTTCTGAGTATTGTAACTAAGGGGTGAGACCCAGGAGTAAATGGGAAAGATATTATAATCCCTGCCCTCAGAGAGCTTAACAGAGGGAGTAAATAAGAAATCAAATAAATAATACAAGAATTAGGGATCATTATGCTATGAAGAATATAAGCATGGAAGCTGTGATAGGGAAGGCTTTTTGTAAGAGGTGTCGTTTAAGCTAACAGCTGAAGGCTCCAAAGGATATGTTTACGCAAAGAGTCAGGCAGAGAAAACAGCAATATAAAAGCCTGTGGCAGGAGAGAGCCTGGCACATTTACGAACTGACAGAAGTCCAGGAAGGTGGAGAAGAGCAACCCCAGGTCGGGTGGGAGAACAGGAGGAGGGGGTAGGAGTGGTGTGTCAATGGCAGTGTGAGGGCTGAGGTGGGCACTGGGCCTCAAACAGGACTTTGTGGGGCATGAGAAGCAGTTTGGCTTGTGTTCTAGCTACAATGGAAAGCCACTGAAGGTTCTTATGGAGGGAAGAGGTGGGGTCTAATTTATACTTTAAAAAATTTCCTTCGTGACTACGTGGAGAATGGATTTAAGGGGGGGCAAGTGAGAAAGCAGGAAGACTGTTTGGGAGGCGATGACGAAGTCGGAAAGAGAGGTGATGCTGGAGACATGTGAATGGGACAGAGACAGTTTACAATGCTACAACATTTGGAAAAGACCTCCACATTCTGTGAGAGAGGATATACTAAATAAAATTATGAGCTCCTTATTAAAGCTGAGTTGTAAGAAACAACATTGGCATAGCAGGCACCTTTTGAATCTTAGGTGAATAAACTGATAAAGGAACAAACTGAAAACGTGCGGAAATAACTGGTGGCATCAAGTCTTGGGGAAGACCCAAAACCTGAGTTGGAACAGTACCCCTTGGCAAAGAAAGTCTTTTCTGCCCAGGGTGACCCCTGGTTCTGCTCGCCCAGGACATTTCTAGTGTGCTGTGTCTACTCAGTTCAAGTGCATTGTGTCCTTGTGTAAGGATCACTGTGTCCCCTTTCACTCTCAGAAGTGTTCCGGGTTTGAATGAGAAATTGTGTGGCCACTCCACAGTGTGTCACAGGTAAGAGGGATAAAGGGAGAACAGAAGTGCTATGAAACAGTGGAGAGACACTGACTGAGGACAGTGAGAGAGCTCAGAGAAGTGACCGCAGTCACCACAGTGAAGAAGGAGGTCAGGGCACCAGAATGCCCAAGGGAATGTCGGCTGGGGTCTCGAGCAGAGTGGAAAAGGCTGGTATCACCTGTGAGGTGGAACTCCTAGGGAGCCTTTGTGCACATGAGCACAGAGATGCACAGATGTTTCCAAGGCTGGACAGATGTTATCTATGTCACCTACATCCCCAGCCTTGATCTTTGAGTAGTAATGTTCATACTTTAGACTCAACAAAGAAAGGTTTTGTCATCTTTGGTATCATGTTTGTGGTAAACTTACATTTGTACTCTTTGAAAATGAAAAAACCATGCATAAAATTCCTTTAGTCAGAATACTCAGAAAATCAGACAGAACCTACCATTCAATCCTTTTAAATAAAACCAATTCCTTGTATCAATAGTCATGAATTTCATTTCTTATTTTTTTGTTTCTTCAACAAATAGTTGTGCATCAACTAGGATACAATTAGGATTGTATCCCTGTGAGACAGCATGAAACTGGTCCCACAAAGTACTGTCAGTCTGTCTATACTCCCACCTTCCTCCTAACGAAAAAGTCTGTAAATATACACCCACTTTCCAAAAGCCATTTTCTTTCACATGCTCATGCACAAATTCTCTCTTCTTCCTCTTCCAATCTCAGTCTCTCTTCAACAAGCACACATTAGTTTTCCTCTTTCAATATTTCTGTGTTTTCCTACATCCTCAGAGACTACGGCATCAGATGTTTTTTTTAAAAAGCTATGCACACCAAGATTTAAATGCAAGTGTTACAGAAGCTCTATTCATAATTTCCCCAAACTGGAGACAACCCAAATGTCCATCAATGAATAAATGAATGATGGCACGTCCATACAATGGAATTGTACTCATCAGTATAAAGGAACTGATATGTGGCTCTATATGACTGAGTCTCAAAAGTGCAATGCTGAGTGAAAGAAGTCAGAGTCAAAGCGTTTTTACTTTATGATTCCATCTACATATATTGTAGAAAAAGCAAAATTATGGAATTGCAAAATGGGTTACTTCGGGCTAGGGTTGAAGAGAGCAGACTGATTACAAAGGGGCATGAGGAAATTTTGAGGGTGATTTAAATACTTTACACATCTTGATTGTTACACGACTATATATGTTTTTCAAAATGCAATGATGTGTATGTGCAGAAAGAATAAATTTTATTGCATGTAAATTATACCTTAATAAACCTGACAGCTGAAAACTTCTGACAGATTAGTTTTTGTCTTTTTGAGTGCACAAACACTCACAGCAAACAAGAGAAAAGAAGAAACAAAAGAATGGAAGAAAGAGACTGATATGATGGAAAAGGGAGTGAGATTTTTGTTAACATTCTTTGTAAAGCAATGTTATTACTAGTTGACTATAACAGAAGTATGGTAATTAACTGCCTAAAATTGCCAACTACATGTCAAGGACATATTAGGGGAATAAAAGATCTACCATAAAATTTGAGAAGGTCCCCCACATAGGAACAAATAAAATGTTCTTAAAATAAAAGTTACATCACTATAGAATACAACAAAAAAGTCGATGCCTCTCTTCACTTATGACCCAGCTCTATTACAAACTCCCTCCAGGCCAGAAGACTTGTGCTTATGTGCACAGCGGTCTTAGAATAAAACAGACATGTTCAGGCCAACCCTCTACCACCACTACACATCATAACCTAAAAGCCAAGGACACAGTAGTGGGTAACTCTGTTCCCAACACCATCCTCTTTACAGACACAGCCATGCAAAGGCATTATCCAGTTCAGGACATGGACAGCAAAAAAGAGGGGTGACTTGTGTCTGCCATTTAGAGGGTGTAAGTAAAATTAATATACAGGATTATATGTGAAATCCACATATGGCATTAGATTCATTTTTCAATCAGAACGTGGAGCCACACTTGGAAACACTTGGGCCTGTTGGTATGCATGAGCCCAAAGACAGCACAGAAAATACTGGTATTGAGGTAAATGGCAATTTAGCTCACAGAAGGAGGCTGTCTAACTTGAGAGATGATTTGGCTTCTGGAAGGCCACGACTTGACTGTGTAAAATCCATCCCCGCTCAGTCCCATCTCCCAACTCCACCCCCAACCTCTCTTTTGAACACTGACATTAGTGTTCTGGCTTCTTGCCTGAGAACTTGAAAATGAAGGGATAAAAAGTGAGCTTAATGTTCTTTCCTAGGCATAAGTCCTCTTTCTTCTTCAACACAGGCCCAGAAGCTCCACTGGGGATTAAAGAGTAAGAATCCAGTATTTTTAATAGAATGATTTGAGGGCAGCATCATAAGGATTTAGTGGGAGCCATAAGAATAGGGGCCCCTTTTGGTCTCTGGGATCTGCTCCCCAGACTTTGGCCATGCTGTTTTCACATATGGGAAAATGCAGGTAGAATTTTCTTTCCAATCTTAACATCCTCTGGTTAAATCATATGCTTGCCTTTCTCAGCCACTTCTGTCCAAATATGTTTTCCTAATGAGGCATTATAGTCCTATGAAATCAAGCAGTTTTTCCTCAAAAAGTGTGTTTTGTTTTTTTTTTAGAAAAAACACAAACACTATTAGTTTCTGGACAATAACATTGTTATTTTCAAAATAGTATATGATGATACTCCCAAATGCTGGCAGCCACCAATTTTAATTTACTTGTTTCAGAAACACATTTTTGGAAGACGGTTCCCCACAGAATTTATAATATGGGATATGTTTCCAGGCTAGCCCATATAATTGTGTCTAATTAAATTGGGGGGTGGGTCTATAATAATACTACTGTAATGGTCAAAGAAAAATGAAACTGAAAGCTTTGAAATTATTGAGATAAAATGATATGCAAGAGGACAAAGCCCAGAAAGATTACAGAAAAAAAATCAGAAATTAAACACATCAAAACAAAAATCTAAAGAATTTTTAAATCTTAAATCGTTAAGAAAAAGTGACTAAATTGGAGAAAAAGGTTTTAGATAGACTTATGTGGAGATTTGGGGAGAGAGGGTGGTCCAGGTACTTTAAGGGGTTGAGAAGTTAATGGCATTGTTCTTTATTAAATTGTACTTTTTTTTTAAGATTTTATTTATTTATTTGACAGAGAGAGAGACAGCCAGTGAGAGAGGGAACACAAGCAGGGGGAGTGGGAGAGGAAGAAGCAGGCTCCTAGCGGAGGAACCTGATGTGGGGCTCGATCCCAGAACCCTGGGATCACGCCCTGAGCCGAAGGCAGATGCTTAACGACTGAGCCACCCAGGCGCCCCTAAACTGTACTCCTATCAAAATGAACAGACTTCCTTTTTGTTGGTGCTGCAGCCTGTTAATATCAGACTTCACATGATGGTCCACCAATGGGGAGGTGGACAGGAAGAGAAAAACTGTGAAGAGCAGTGGTTCTCCTGAGGCCAGAGAAGGTAGCAGATTTCTTGCAATCTTTTCTCGTTACATGAAAACAAAGTCCCTTCCCAGCCTATCCACACATTTTCCCAGGTGGCCTCTTTCTCACCTGTGGATTTACTTACTGATTATAAACTGATGATTTTAAACTTGTTCCTCATGCTCATACCATCTTTCTGAACTTCTGAACTTCAGAGCTACCTCATACAACCACTGAGCTGTCTGTCCCGCAGATGAATCAAGTGGCATTTGCCAAGCAAGTACACTCATTCCCCCAGGTGTCCCCTTCCCATCCCCCTACCCCCAGAAGACAAGAGAAAAACTCACATCCTCTCAAATTCCCCATCCAGCATCTCCCAACTCCGTTCCATCAGTCCCATCCCCAGCCCTATGTCAATAACTCAGTTATTGCAATAACTGATCTGCCTGCCTGCAGTCTTGCCCCTTGCAGTCCATTTTCTAGATGGCCAACAAAGTGATCACTGCTCGGTTCAAAATCCTTCAGGGCCTCTCCATCACGTACAATAGGGTTGCACAAGGGGAAACTGCTTGCCTCAGAGACAGAGCAGGGGTGAGAGGAGGTTGTGCAAGAGCGTGCAGGTTCAAACTGCAGATTCCTGGGCCTTGCCCTGGGACAATGGGATCTGAATCTTTAATGGAAGGGGAGTTGGTAAGACCTAGAAGTTGGCATTTTTAAGCAAGTTGGGGTGATTTTTAAATACACTTATGTTTGAAAAGCACGCATTTAAGAGATGATGTCTACTCCCCACGTACATGGTGCAAGGTTTTCCACACTCCCTCTGCCTGTCCATGCACACTCAAGCCTCATTCCCCTCCTCTCCCGCACTTCTCACTCTTCCACCTGCATGGTGTTGTTTCCTAGATTCCCTTGCATGCATCTCTGCCCTGCCTGGAATGCCCCTCTGGCCCCCACCTCCCTGGGGAACCTGATTCACCTTTCAAATCCCAGCAGAGCCTGGGCAAACTGAAGCAGAAGAAAAGTAATTATTTGTGCCAAGACTTCTGAGGGTGCTCCTGGCAATTCTTAGGCTGCATTTCAATAGCCATTTTCTATGTGCCCTTTGGTTGCCATTAAAGAAATCACCAGAAATCCTCTGTTCCCCAACCCTTATTTAAGAAGAGAACCAGTGATACCATTAAAAAACAGGACATAAAAATAAGCTCACACCTGCCCCCATAGACATTTACACTAGGGTTACATCTCAGCCACATAGAAACAGGTTTTTTTTTTTTTTCTTAATGGCTTTGTAAAAGGAAAGACCCTCAAAAAGCAAGAATAATCATTATTATTTGTTCTAAAATTGAAATGTATATTTTTCCATCCTTTTTATTTACAATATAAAGTGCTTTTCTCAGTAAATCAACAAATATGAGTATTCATGTCACCAAGTACTGATGATTAAAAATAATTACTTTAATGGTAGCTGGCCTGATGCCAAACATGATCAGGTTTTGCATTTCAAGCATGATCGTGGATAATTTACATCTCCTTTCTCACCAATACCCCACCACTCTTAATGGATTCTATTTTAGTTTTTATGAATTAATAGAAATTTAGTGCCTAATTCCCTATGTTATAGTCCACCATTTGCTTTTAGAATCCACAGAATTATCTTTTTTTTTTTTTTTAAGCAGGATGGCCCGACATCACATAATTCAAGTTTCTTATTTAAAATGTTTAGCTATCTGCTTTCCATGAGTCAAGACAGGAGGCACAAAAACGGGACAAAATGGAAAAGAAAATCAGGACCATGTCTCACATCTCCCAGGGGACTTCTTATTTACCACAAGGGGACTTTTGTGACCAAAGTGGCATGCTGTCTCTTTCACAAATGAAGTGCAGGACCCCTCAAAAGTCCCAGCCACAGCCTGAGGGGCCTGGAGTCTTAACTACATGGGGGCCTGTCAGAGTGAGAGAAGACGGGGCCACATCTTTTCCTGTATCTTATTCCTTTGAGGTCTCATTTATAATGAAGATACGAGAAAACAGGGTTACAAAGAATTGTAGCAGGTTTTTAAATGTTTGCATTAACAAGTTAACACTTTTACAAAAAAATGCAATATAATTGTGTTATTCAGAAGATAATTATAGGTTTATTAACAAGATATGTATTAATACATTGTGCCCTAAAGGCAGTGTGGTCCAGTAATAGGAATCTAGTTTCAGTCTGTACAATTTTTTCAATCGTATGTATCTCTGTGACACTCAATGGATAAATATCAGTATATGGTCATTTGAAGATAATATCAAAAGTAAAATTTTGATGTCTCAAGTGAATATATATGAGGACTGGATCCTCGGTCTCCCTACTAGACAGATTTGTAAACATAGGTCAAGTACATGCACCTTAAAATGTGTTAATTGTTGAAAAGATCAGGGAAGAAAGGGAAGAATTACCAAGGATTTGGTTCAAAAGGTGTGGCTATAGTAAGCAAAGAAGACCCAAAAATGTTACCAGGTAAAGAGGAGGCCCCGCTGGTGCTGGGGAGAGGGAACAGAAGGGTTAAATGAGCAAAGGTGCTCCAAGCATGTATAAACCCAGGGTAACCTATTGTAAACATTCCTTGCATAACTTGAGTTCTGCCAGCCAATGGTAGGCATGAAGAAGACATGGCTTTATTTGCTTACTCTGATTTATGTGTTACTTCCACTGATCTCTCTGACAGTGGGTAAATGTAACTGTAACTTGTATAGTGCATTCATTTGTAATATCTCCTTTGACCAACCTTATGAAAGCTGAAGACAACTTCAGAGAAAATAAGAATGGCACCATCTTGCAGAAAGACCTGATTGGTATTTGAGATGTGGGATTGGGCACATATTTTATAGAAATAAAATAATAAGAAAAAAATAAGTTCCCTTTGCTTTGGAAAGGAAATCAATGCATGTCAGGTTATTAGGTTGGCCACCAAGGCCACCAAGAAACGAAGCCCTTTTATATAATTACAAAAAGTTACTCTATCCCCAAGGATTAGTGGGTTCTTCCAGCTTGCATTGCTGAGAATATATCCTGTGGTTTGAAAATGGCCTTAGATAGTGACACCCCTTATTCTCCAGCCTGGCTAAATTGCACGGACTGGTGACCTCACTCCAGTTAGACAGTGTGTAACAAAGAAACCTTAGGCATATGTGATAGTTAAGGTGAAATAAATGTGGTACCAAGTCCAGCCACCTGTATCTTCTACCAAGTCATCTGTACCTTATACAGAAACTTCTCAATTTCTGGAAAAGTGACTACACACATACACACACACACACACACACACACACAATATACGAAGGAAGAGAAAGAATTTGGAGAAATGTGGAGAGAAAGACACACACACACACACACACACACACACACAGATACACACAGGCTATAACTACAGTACTTTCTGGTTGACTTTCCTGGGGATTCTCAGACTACTTCTGACCAAGGCACCAGTATGCACATGAGCCACCTGGAAGGTTATCCTAAGAAATATATCTTATGCAATAATGGCACTCACTTTTCCATTATTTACATTTTCACTCGACAAATATTTATTTACCATCTACAATGCTACAGGCATCATGCTAGGCCCATCATAAACTCATCCATAAGACATAGTCTTTAAAGAGATGACAACACAGTGGGGAAACAAACATGACAACAGACCTAAATTACAGTATGGTGTGGAAAGTGTCCTATGCCCAGTTACATACAGGGCAGGTGGGGAAGGGCTATGAGAATAGGGGCAGAGCTATACAGGGAGGGAGTGGTCCAGCAGAGGCAAAACTCATGACCTTTATTTATCTAAAAAGACCTTGCAATCCTAGTGGGGGAAGGACCTAATGAATTGACGAGAAAAGCAGCATTAGATAAGTATGTCCTAAGCTCATAAAGTGAAAGTGTAATTGTAATGGTTCAGGCAACCAGAGGAGCAGGCTTTGTGCAATTCAAGGGGCACATTAGGGGATGTGCTGGGAGGGCTAACACAGTTAGGAACCACAGCTGCTCTCTCAGCAGAGAGCCCTGTACTTTTCCTTCATAATAATAACAGTTAAAACGAATTGAGTTGTTACTGGCCTAGCATTTAAAATTATCTAATTTAATCCTTATAATAGTAAGTAGCCTGAGATAAGTACAAAGATTACACCCATGTTAGGAAAGGCCTCGGTGAAGTTTGCTGATTTTTCTTAGAGCTGGAAGTGATGGAGCCTGGATGAGAACACAGGCAGACACACACTAGAATCTATGAGGCCCATTCCTTGAGGCCATTCTGCCCCCTCTGATGACTTAGGCCACACCCCTGCTGGCTTTTCTGCTATTCTCTGAAGCAGTGATGTGGCACCAGGCTCAGTGGCTCAGCGGTGAGGACCTAGACAGTGACCACCCCTTCTGCACTATGCAGTTGGGTCAGCTGAGGTTCCTGAGCTCACTGTTGCTGCAGCTCTGTTAGAGGGGAAGAAGTGACTCTGGGGAACTCACCGGTATGTACATTAAGTCTATTCTCCCATCTCTTCTTCTGTCACCATGATCAAAGGTGGTTTTTGACAGCTTAGGCAGCATGTGTGTGTGTGTGTGTGTGTGCGCGCACACACGCATGCAGAACCAATTATGCTGCTGGCTACCTTTCCCTCCCTGTTCAGCCCGCTGGGTTAGGTGAGCCAGACGTTCTATGGTCCTTCAGCTCTCCTGCTAAAGAGCACCCTTCCCTGACTTCTCATGATTAAACTGTGAATTCCCCCAGAGAATTTTGTTTCCTTCTCTCTGCTGCCTAATTGCCTGGTTGCTTCAAACTTGGTGGCCCAATGCTGATCCAAAGGGCAGCTTTCAGGCCATGTGGGTAATGAAAAGGAAAAAAAAAAAAAGGAAACCACAAACGTACTTCATAATCAAGGCCATTCCTAATATACAGTGGAAGATTAGAGTGGGGATGAGAGAGCCCTGGATATTATTCAGGTCCATGACATATATAGGTCAGTGTAAATAACCCCGGGGCTTAAAATAGTTAACTTTTATGATGGGTGAGGCATCCAATTTAAGTGAATGGTTCAACATGCTTTGTTGTGGTTAGAGCCAATGTTTTATTGAGAACAAGGCAAAAAGATTCAGGTAGCAACTGTACCTCATTCCTCCTTCATGTAAAGAAAGTCAGTGGGAGCGCTCAGACTTCCTAGGAGTGTCAATTTTACCAATTTCAACAGATTTTCAACATCTCAGCAACTAGAAGCAGCTTTGGTGCCTTGCTTATGGATCTATGGTCTGAACAGTCAAGTTCAGCAAATACAGGGTTAAGTGGAAGAGAACTGATCATGCTTCATTTTTGATAGTTTAATAGCCTTACTAATCTATTAGTAACTACTATTACTAATCTCTTTCAAGTATATGCAATTAAAACACAATTCAAAGATACAATACGTGCAACTGATTAGTAAGCTGTTTGCTAATTGTTCATTTGTACTTATTAATTGTTGCCCAATACAAATGGTTTTAACCAGTCTAGAAAATTTCTTTCAACCCATCATTCATATCTAAACAGAAGCAAAAGCTTTTCCAGAGATACTTCTTTTAAACTCCTATAACTTCTTATAGGTTCAGATACTAGTTCCTGATCCCGGCAATGTGAAAGGAATCCAAAGTACATGTACGATCTTGCTTAAAATCATACTGTGTCTAGTGTTGGCTGTTGCCTTGCTTCTGTGACTTTTCTTGGACAACACATATATAGCTACCCACCCCTCACCCCAGTCCCCAGGTATCTCTTGTTTCTCTGACAGTTCCTACCAGGGTCATCTGCTGACCTTTGGCTCTAGTTGTTTATCTGGTGTCTGGCCTTCTAACCTATCCTGCCAAAAGGGCAACTGATTATCTGAGGGCCTCTTGCCATGATCATCTGGATACTTACATCCTTGACTGATTATACATTTTTACAATTTCTCTATGGCATTCTAGGCATTCCAGTTTTTCTGATATCCACACTTGGGTGTGACAGGGATAGGAAATATATCAAGTATTGTGGTGTCACTGATCTGCTTGAACTTGTGATGTCTGTTTGTGGATTAAAATGGAGTAATTCTCCACCTGCCCACCTCTTAACATTAGTTCTTTGCCCTTGAAAAATTTAATATAATTATGCTGATGAATTTACATAAAATGTTCCTGAAGTAATCATCATTTTTACAGCCTTCCTTGGAAAGCTTCTTTACCCTGCTTTAATTTTCTTGATAACATTTACAACTATTGGATGTTAAATTTTTTATTTATTTATTGTCAGTTTCCACCATTGGAAGTAAATTCCATGAGTGTTGGCATTATGTCTTTGGTACTTAGAACAGTGCCTGGCACGTAGTTAGCAGTCAACATATCTTTGTCGAATAAATGTTGAGTGGATGAATCAGCCATAGGTCAAAGAGGGTTTGCAATAATCTAGGAGAGGATATTGCTGATTATCAGTATAATATACCGATATTCCCTCTATAGTAATCTTTAGAACTAAGATCTCCAGGATGTTTTGCTACTGTCTTGCCTGATACTGGGACGTAGATGATGTATTGTGGCATAGTGGTTAAGGGCATGGGTTCTGGATTCAGACCACCTAGGTTTGAATCTGGTTTTAACTTTTACCATTTGTTCAAAATTTCTTGCAAGTTACTTAATTTATTTGTGACTCAATGTTGTTTCTTTAGAATGGGGATGATAACAGTGCCTGTTAAGGGTACTCAAAGGGTTGTTGTGAAGGTGAAATAAAATAATATACCTAAAGCTTTGCAATACTGATTTGCTCATGGTAAGCACACAATAAGTGTTGTGTATCACTAGTTAGGATGTGTTTGCAAATAACAGAAAACTCAAGTTGACTTAGTTGACTTAAAGAGAATTTATTTGTTCATGTAACTAAAAAGTTCAGAGGCAAGATGTGATTCAAACATGTATTGATATAGAGTCTGTTTTTCTGCAATCCACTCCATTCTATCCTCCTCCCTTTGGAGATGTCACAATTCCTGGCAGTAAGGTGTTTCAGTAATTGTTGACCTTACAGACACATTGTACACTGAAAAAGGAAGAAATTCTCTAGATAGCTCCTATGGAAAGTTGGGGAAGTTCTTGCCTAGAAGCAACACCTTTGACAGTCTCCTGACATTGTCCTGGGAAAATTGTATCACACACCCAGCTTGACCCAATCACTGTGGCCTCTGGGATTGGATACATTGATTGGCATAAGCTAATCATATATAATTTCTTGGACTAGAGATGGGATCAGTCTGCATTGAAGCACATGGACTTCATGGTGTAGGAGCAGAAACAGACCAAAATCAGGGCACTATTAACAAGAGGAAGGGAAAATCAATGCCAAAAATAGCAAAATTATTCTACTGATGAGTAAACTATAAAGAACTTCCTTAACTCCACCAATGCTGTAAAACAAGCAGGAGGAGAGGAAATTTCACCGTCGCCATCACCTTCACAAAACATTTATTTTGGTGAAATGGTTTACCTGATGCACTGTAATGGACAGAGTATCCCTCCAAGTTCATGCATTGCTAAAAAACTTTTTTCCCTACAATCTCTCCCTCTTCAACAGTCCTTCCATCAACAAATACATTCTGTTATTTTATATTTCCTGGAATCTTTTTGATTTCCTGTGTACAAAGTAAATTAGAAGATTTAATCCCTTATAATCTTGGATTATATTTTTAATTTTATAAAATAAAACTGTCTCTTGCAGTCAATTCTCTCATATAAAATAAAAGCCAATAGTAGTGAGTGAATTTAAAGCTTGAATTTTATGTGATTTTTTTTCCTTATGAACCTTATGTGACTATGTCAATTTGCATAAGATACTGAAACATAACCATAATTTTATTACAGTGACTACGGTTCATGAGACAATGTCAAGTATCTTGTTTTGGAAAATGTTCAGGCCATTTCTTATTCTTGCTTTTTTTTTTTAATGATATGCACAAAAGACACCACTTTCATTGTAACCTTCTGTATAAAACACTACTATTGACATCTGAGGATTAAGTTTTAATTGAAGTAAGATTTCAAATGGTCTATTATCTGTGATCCCTATATAATGATCACAAAGACATCCTAGAGCAGGCAATGAAACAGATAAATATGTTGAAAAGACAGCTAACAGCTCCATTTAGCTCACCCACGCTTGCCAAACTTGACACACACAATTTATCCCAGACGATGGAAAGGGAACATAAAATATAGCCAGATTGTGATAATGTATGTTTCTCAGATGCTGTTTTCTTGGGCTGAAAATCAGGTATCTCATATACCCAGATAACCCATATGTGGTATTAGATAGCTGTGGATGGGCTTTTTTGCCCAAACTCATCATATTTTTTATGCTTTAGCTTGGAACTTCTTTGAGAACAAGTTTAATGGTGAGTTTCTTATCTATATAAAGTCTTGGATAAAATGAGTGCTCACTTCTCTCCATCACAAAGAGAGTGGAGAGATCCATGACTAAACCCAAACTAACTCCCAGGGGAGAATTCAGGAGTGGATCCAACAAATATTTAACAAACAAGAATAATTTGTGACAGTGATTGTAAATGATAGGAAGTAAAATGTTTGTTGTAAAAGTGGCTCCAATGATGTTTCTAGTCTCTAGATATTTTAGATCTTTACTCAATAGTTTTGCCAGGGAAACATGCCAAAGGGAATTCTTCTCTGGATGATTTGAATTTGAGTCTGTTTTCAAAGTGATTCAATATCCTGGACCCCAACAGCCTATACATGCAATGTGTTCAAGCCTCTGACTGCTGTTTCACGTTGCGTGAGGGACTAGATGGCATCTGCAGCGTTGTCCATTTTCATTAGAGACAACATCCCTCTGCCATGTGTGTTCCCCTTTCTGACCCCCATTCAGTCAGCCACTTCCTACCTCCCAGCTCAGAACTTGCTCAGTCTGGGCTAAACTGAATCCAAAATATATAGAAAGGCGCTGTCAGCAAGAAGCCAGGGAAGGAAATCTCTTGCGGACATGACCTGAAATAGAAATACCCTGCCACTTCCCAACACCCCTGTTCCTTTTTACTTAGGACACTGGAGATACACAGAAGTTGAAAGAGTGTAGGTAGGGAGGTCCGGGGAACACGGGGCCTCACGGCTCTGGTGTGGGTTTTGGTGGTATCACTCTGATAGCTAAGGATGTTCGTGTTGCCATCACCCATCCCCTTGCCTCTACTTCTTGGGTCCAAAGATCTCACTATCCACACTCACCTAGATACCTAAATGAGTCAGGCTAGGAGCAAAATCTGGGATATAAAAAGCAGAAATTTCTAAAAAAAAAAAAAAAAAGCCTCCTCAGATAACTAAAACCAGTGAAAGGTCTTTGCTTTTGCTTTCCAAAGGAAGGCATGATAAAAGCAGTAGTTGAAACAGAGATGAATTGGCAATATACTGTACTAAATAGTGTGAACTTTTTATTACTATTAATAGTATTATTATACTAAAATGGTATGAACTACAGGCGACAAGGAAAAGTTATCATCTGGCATCATTTTCAGAGAGATCTGAATATTTGGTAGGAAGACTGGCAGCAGGACCAGGATAAGCCACTCTGCTTAGAGGTGGAGTTGGGTATGCAGACATCAGAAAAAGAAAAATGTTTTGTTTGGTTTTTTTTCCCACTTGCGTTCTTGAAGGAAGCTTACCTACCTCCTAATGAATTGTCCTCACCACTTTCTTGGAAAAATACTGCTGCCTCTCCTACTGCCTTGGCCACACCACCCTGCCTGGGAACATGGTTCTGCTCTTTGAGCTCTGAAGTGCCAGGATGCCCCCAGGCGAGCTCTCAAGGGCTGTTGAGTTAGCTACAGGAGTCCATAGCATGCAGCCAAGAGATAGGGCAGAGCAGAAAGAATAGGTTTCACCTAAACAGAAGGGAGTAAGGCCAATTTAAGGAAGGCAGCATCAGGACTACTAACTAGAGAGGGCTCTTCCTTCAGCTTGAAACCACTTTCTCCCTTCTCCACCTGGAAGATGCCCTGTCAGTTGCCAAAACCCAGCTCAAAAACCTTCCTCCTCCGCTAGGAGCCCTCTGTTGACATTTCCAGTCAGAGCTGGTGGGACCATTCCCCATCACAGCAGCTGTCTCCTGTCCTCTTCTCCTCTTTATCTGCATGCTCTCTCTACCCACACTGTGTACTTTTACAGGATAGAAGTCCTGCCCTATTCGTTGTTATGTTCCCTCAACCTGGAATAACAATAGTATTGATGAAGATGACAACAACGATGACGACCATGAAAGCTAACATTTAAATAGCATTTTCTATGTGCCAGCCATTGTTCTGAGTGATTCACATATTCTTACTCCTTAATCTTCCCAACAATCCTGTGAGGCAGCTTCTATTATTCTATTCATTTTACAAATGATAAAACCGAGACCTAGAATGGCTAAAAAGCTCTTTAAAACTAAGTAACAGGGCCACACAACTTCTGGGTGTCAGGACTGCTGGCAGACAAACTCCACATTTTGGCTCTGTTCTCTCTACTGCTAGAGCACATCACAGGGAGTCAACAAATAATTTTTTCATGAATGAATAAATGGACTGGGGAGGCACCTGAAACAATGCCATCTAAAAATGGTTTAGATAATTTTTTTTGTCCACGAGATATATGAAGACAATATCTTGTTCTCAAACTCTTGGTCTAGCAAAAGAATGATTTCTTGACTGATGAATTTCTTAGTATGAACAATCTTAGAGAAATCTAAACATAAATACTCTTTAGTTATTAATACAACATATTGGCACATATGTGTGTGCGTATTTTCAATTTAGAACATAAGGCTGCAATGAGTATTGAATCAAATAATTTCAAATGTAAAAGTCATCGACACTAACCACCAATCTTGTGTTTATATCCCTTCCACAAAGTATTCATTTATAATGATTATCCAGCCTTGGATTGAACTCCTCCAGGGATAAAAAAAACTCACTACTTTTCAGAGCAACCAACTCCCTCTTTAAAAAAAAAAAAAAAGATTTTATTTACTTATTTGACAGAGAAAGAGACAGCCAGCAAGAGAGGGAACACAAGCAGGGGGAGTGGGAGAGGAAGAAGCAGGTTCCCAGAAGAAGAGCCTGATGTGGGGCTCAATCCCAGAACACCAGGATCACGCCCTAAGCCGAAGGCAGACACTTAACGACTAAGCCTCCCAGGTGCCCTACAACCAACTCCCTCTTAAATGGGTTCCACTGTTGAGCTTCTTCCTTACACCAAGTTGCAGTGTAGCTGTAATTTTAAAGTTACTCTTCTAACCTCCTGGAGCATCCACCCACTGAATCTAGTAGCAGGCGAAGTTCTAGGCCGAAAGCATCTTTGGCTCTCTTTTCTCTATACTTTGCCAAGTTATTATGCATTAATCCCTATGTCATAAAGGAGCCAATCATTTAGATTTTTATCATGGTATCCATATCTTATAGCTTGATATTGTTCCATTTTCTTTGGTTTTAGGGACCTAAGAAAGAGGAGGATGAGACCTCTAAATAAAAAGCAAACAGGGTATCGGGGAGGCTCAGTTGGTTAAGCATCTGCCTTAGGCTCGGCTCATGATCCCAGAGTCCTGGGATCGAGCCCAGTAATGGGCTCCCTGCTCAGCAGGGAGTATGCTTCTCCCTCTGCCCCCCTCCCTGCCTCCCTGCTCGTGCTCTCTCTCAAAAATAAATAAAATCTTAAAAAAAAAAAAGCAAACGTAATATTACACTTAATCTCAGCCAAAAGGCCAAGAAGTTATAAAAACAAATGTGATAATAGGATCTGTAAGTCCTTAGAATGATGTTTCTCAAAATCAATCTAAATGTGCACATGAATTTCCTGGGGATCTTGTTATATGTAGATTCTGATCCAGTAGTTCTGATGTAGGGCCTGAAAGTCCGTATTTCTAATAGGTCCCCAGTTGATGCCAAAACAGCTAGCCCAAGGACTGCACTTTGGGTAGCAAACTTATGAAGATGTGAGACTAAATATGCAATAATTCTCCTGTTCTTGGCATTTTCCTTTAAACTAGGACACCTGCTTGTTTAAGAACTCAGATTTGTCCATTTATCTGACAACATAATTTCTCAAACTTTAATAAAGAATCACGTGGCGGAATTCTTTAAAAATTCAGATTCTTGGTCTGTCCAGATACACTGATTTGGCAGATCTAGAATAGAGCCAAGAAATCTGAAGTTTTTAACAAGTGTGTCCCCCACATATGATTTTGATGCAGACGGCCTTTGGCTCAGGCTTTGGGAAACACTGCCTGGAATGAATAAGTTAAGTGGAAACACCAGTTTTCTACATAGCTCATCATTCTTAATCATCAGAGTGAAGGATGTCAACTAAATGGTGACCATATTTTGTAGGGGTTGGTAATGAAGGCCCAGAGTCACACTGTTTGGTCAAACTATTCTCTCACAGCCAAAAGGACATGCCCCAAGAATGCCTCCCTGACTGGAGAATCTAGTCCATATGCTTTTGTTACAAGAAAACTTCAATAAATAATAACATCCAGAGAGCAAACCATGTAGTGGACATATGGATACCATTTATTATTGAATTAGCTGGGCCAAGGTGCCATTTATCTGGGTTCTGCCTCTTAGCAAATGGCATCTTCATAAAATGAAATGGTGCTACAAGGCCTCTGCCAAATTAGTAGCACTCTTGTTTTAATCTGGATGGTTAGACAATCATCCAGCTCCCTTAGGGCCTAGAAGAAAATTAGCTACATTTGAAAACACCCAAGGGCATCTGGGTGGCCCAGTCTGTTAAGTGTCCGACTCTAGATATCGGCTGAGATCATGTTCTCAGGGTTGTGAGATCAAGCCCTGTGCCAGGCTTTGCGTGGGGCATGGAGCCTGCTTGAGATTCTCCCTCCCTCTGTTCCTCCCCCACCTCTCTCAAAAAGAAAATAAAAGAAAAGACGCAAGACTATGAACTCACAACTCTGTTTTTCCAATTTGTTTTCTTTCCAGAGGATGTTGGGAAACAGGTAAGTAAGGTCAACATTCTCCACTAAGCCTTGGAAATAAACTGTTCAGGGGTTACCAGAAGTGGGGAGCATTGGAAAGGAAGAATGGGTGAGACATGCACTCTATGAATAATGGAGCTGCGACCAAGGAAATTTTCAGGTTGATTTCCTGAGATGCTGGGAGGTGGGTAGAATTTCTGCTGTAAATATTTCTTAGGAAACCAAGAATCCAATTTGCTTCCTGCTTAAACAGGCAAAATGTCACTGAACTCTAGCATATACTAGGTAAAGGGAATGGGTGGAATGTGAATTTTCTTATTCTTATACCATGAGCTCTTGGTTCATTCACACATGCTCATAATAATTATTCCTAAATGACCCTGTTGTGTTGAAAGCTTGCTAGGGTTGTGGTAAGATGATGAAATGAAATCTGTGCTGCCTAGGGGGAAAGCACTAAGAAAACACAAATTTTAAATGTGGAGTGTGTGCGTGTATGTGCATTTTTGTGCTGACTATGTGTTAAAACAAGGTGACTTTTGCTATCAGGATAACTGGCAATGTGCCAGTAATATTTGAAAATAAAATTGCTATGAAAATTATTGTAAAACACAGACCTGGGTGTGGGAATCTTTGTTAAACAACAAGCACATCCGCACATCAATAGTTTGTACTCTTTCCACTCCTGAGTCCTCCTCTATGAGGCAGGCCGATTGGACATGGTGATAGAGGATCAAAGCGGTTTTGGGGACGGCCATCCCATGACCTTTCCAAAGCAGACAAACACTCAGGGTTGCACAGAGACATAACAACATACAGTGACGTGGAGACTCCTGTAACAAGACACAGATGTAAACAACCAAAAACGTGCCCAACTCTGCCCCCTTAATTAGTGGTGGCTTCATCCTTTTCAAAAAAAATTTTTAACCCATATTCCTTGGTTTCATGAGAATCAGTAGGTTTCTTAAGAAAATATTTCTAAATCACTGATATTTTGGGACCATACAGTCCAACCCCTACAGTTAAGATTTCTGAAAGCTGAGGTTAAGTGGACTGTTCAAAAATCACATACAATTCATTGACTGCAAAACCAGAAGGCTGAGAATAAGGCTCTAAGACTGACACCCTCTACATTGGCTCTGGCCCTGCCCATCATCTAAGTAGAGGAATATGCAGATTTGTGTCATCCTGGTTATTTAACCTTGATACATTTATTTGGATGATTATATTTCTAACTCGTACCTCCTACGTCTTACATCTCCCCAGCCTGGGAGGAAGTAAACAGAAAACATTTCTTACGATATTTGCTGAATGAATGAATAAGTCTTATATTTCAGTTTTCAGATTTTCAGTATATTTTTACATCAGTGTATCCTTTTTGAATATAAACTGTGACTTAAAAAAATACACTGTCCTTTAAATCGCCATCTTCAGGCACATTCCCAATCACCACCAATGGTACCATCATGATGATGACTCCTTAACGCCAACAAAGCTGGCAATTCCAAACTATTCACGTTCTACATCCAACGGTCAGCTTCTCAGGAGGGAGGGCCTATTACAAATGGCAAATAATGCTTCATGGTGCAGTATTTCTATGGAGATGTTAGAATCCATTTTCTCCAAAGGTAGTCTTTCTGAATAGACTATTACTTGTGGCTGCAGCTAAAATCAACAACCCCAGATTATGTAAAAATCTGTCTTTCTCACTCCATACACACACGCACATACATGTGCACACATGGCACAAAATACGCTGTGTTTTCTAATCCTTATTTTGTTTTCAGTGTCTCCTCTTCTCCTTAAATTTGAGGGATTATTTTAATAATACATGATAGCTTCTGGCTGCTTCTTCAGTTGCCTTTCTAGTGCTCCTGATTGGTACCTGCCGGTGCTGGCTACCCCATAATCCAGGGCCTGCCTTATTTCCCTCAATAGTGAATGAGCAAAACAGTTTTAAGATAGAAAGCCAATGAGTGCAGTTTTTCTTTCTCTGAGTTCAGGGAAGCATGGTCAGGATTGTGCAGCCAGTGTAGAAGATGTCTCCACTCTTCCACACTCTTTTCCAGGTTAATCTACCTTGTTCCAATTGGACTAGAAACTCTTTAGCTGCCCCAGTTAACTCTCTTTTGGCTTCCTTTTGGCCCAGGTCATGGTGCTACCTCCAACCAAGCAAAATAAAACTGTGTAGAGAAAACTACATGGAGAGTGGGCCCCATGGGGAGGAAGGTTTCTGGTTTCCCACTCCTCCCATTAGCTCATGTGTTCCTGTGTTTGTAAAATGTATGTGTGGGGGTGGGGGTGAGGGTGGCACTGAAGCAAGAGGGAGGCATTGACATTTGATAATACTGTTTTGGTCAGATTTGCGTGACTGCTGGGAAACAATTTTGTAGCCTTGAAAGCCTCCACCAAGATGATGTCTTTTAACCATCTGAGTCAGATGCACTATTGAAGATGCTCTTATGATCCTCTGTGATTCTGATTAGAAAACCCAATGGAAAAACAAAATAAACAAAACCCATAATCCCTATGGATGCCAAAGGAAAGAACCCAGGAGTTAGATTTGAAATGCCAAAAATATTTTAAACTGAACTACTCAGTATCTGTACGTAATACAGGTTTCTCCCACTATCCAAAAGTTCTCTTTATGCCACTTCACTTTTATGAAGGACTTATCTTGGTACCTGTTTCACTAACTGAAGGAAATTCAAAGAGGATTTTCACTTTTAAGAAATGGTCATTGCGGGGCACCTGGGTGGCTCAAGTAGGCTAAGCATCTGCCTTTGTCTCAGGTCATGATCACAGGGTCCTGGCATCGAGTCCGGCAACCAGCTCCCTGCTCAACGGGGAGTCCTCTTCTCCCTCCCCCCCCCCGCTTGTGATCTCTCTCTCTCTCTCTCTCAAATAAATAAATAAAATCTTTGAAAAAAAAAAAGAAAGAAATGGTCATTGCTTCTTTGCTTTCCACATTTCAGCTTATGAAAGTTTTCACAGGAGCACTTTACTTTTGGATAGTGGGAGAAACCTATGTGTTGTATGCATACAGTCTGTGACTCTGAAAACATATGCTCATCTCTATGGTGACATCACATCAGTTTCTACTTATCTGTCGACAACCGACTGTTCTCAATATCCCAATGCAGGTTCTGATATAGAAAGCAGAGTGCTAAAAGGGGGAAATACTTGGTGAGGGGCCCACCAGGTCTGATGTGGTATAGCTCGGTATGCAGGGGAGCTGTGGTCTAATGAAATCTGAGAGCTGTTTCTACTCAGCTTCCTTGAAGTGCCTCCTCCGAATCATCTCATGGGATCCTTGGACCAAAAAGAAATGGCCTTGACTCCCACGACCTCTGCTTTGAAAATGTAAGCTTAAGGGGTCTCGGATGGCCCAGCTTTGGGAGCCTGTTTTTTGAGTTTTTTTTCTTTTGATGCCAAGCATGATAAAAGAAATGGAAGGAAAAGGAAAACAAAAAACAAAAAACAAAAAACAACCAAAAAACCCTCTGGGTTCTTTGTTAGGCCAGCATATTCAGGTCAGGACAAGCGGTTTGTGAAATGCTCCACCTGGCCCTCTGGAGCACCATCTCCACCCTGAGCAGAGGCCTCGGGACTGCTTCAGGTGCACGACTTCGCCTTACTTCATTTCTGGTCTTGACTCCTTGTTTGCCTGGAGAGTATATATGAGGCAATCATTGCTACTTGTCATGATGAGCCAGTGCCCTAGAGAACATTTCCTAACCCAGCTCCACCCTCCCTGGGAATGAGTTTAACCCTAGAAAGTTCCTTGAAAAGGCTCCAAAGGAGTCCTGAAAAACCACCACACAGAAGGATTCTTAGGCCACATGGAAAGAATTTGATATAGGACAGACACTCCCTCCTCTGTCTTGATAGGTGACTTAAATACATACAACACCCTTTTCCAATAAACACATATTTTCAGTGCCCCCTTTTCTATCCTGTCCCATGTGCACACATTTTTCCCCATTTATACAGACACACACACCCCATCACCAGGGCCATGTGGCATAATCAAACAGATCCAAACTTAAATCCTGTTGTGCCATATGACAGTTGCATAGCCTTGGACATGTTATTTAACTTTACATCCATCAATTTCCTCAGATGATAAGAATAAATATTAACAGCTCCCCCATATGGGAGGCTGTGGGAGTTGAGAGAATCTTGCCCAATGCTTGCTCCCACACCCTTCCCCCACCCCTTATCTTCATTTCTCCTTAAGTGAATCCTACACACTGTCCTCACAACCTCTCATTTTCAGGTCTTGCGTTCATCAACTGTCCTTCTTGCCTCACATCTGGAGGGATTTTGCCTTCTTGTACTGTAATTGTCCTCGTCCATGCCCTCAACTGCCTGTTTCTATACCTGACAGCTAGACTCTTAGGCAGTTTTCCTTTCTCTCCTCAATCTCTCCTGCTTCACTTAAAAAATACCTAGATGAAAATGGCACATAGCTGGCAGCACTTTCCTCAGCAAGACAGCTTTCCCACTGGATCTCGCACAGTCATCTAAATGTAGTCTTCACAGATTAAAATTGAGTGCCTCAGAGGGGCTCTCCCAGCAACCACTCAGCTGCTTTCCTCTTTGGGGTCCAGGGTCTGTGCTCCCTGAGTGAAGATCCCTTTGACTTCAACAAATTGGGATAACACCTATTTCAAATATATTATTTGATGAAAGCAGATGTCAGCAGATACTGCCTATGTAATTGATATTTGATTTATTCAAGATTTATGCATGCTGTGCCTTAGATTTATTAATGATAATCCCCGGCTCTTGTGTTTAATATAGTGGAACCAAAACATAATTTGCTGGGATCAGTCAGAAATGCATCAAAGTGATTAACTCTACATGCAAACCATTATCCAGTGACATCCCTACTGTGCACAGTGCAAAAGGAGGCAATAATAGAGTAATTGGCTTCACTTATGCAAGTTAGATATTTGCCATGATTGCTAGTAAAATTTGGTCCTTTTTATCTCTGATTCTGCATCTCCATATCACTTGTCATCCTTTGATGCTCCTTCTTCAGGCAGGATTTGCCTGAAATGAGCAGGCACATGCGTGCACTCTCCCACACACGCATGCATACACAAGATCCCACCCCAGCAATTATGTGTTAAGGAAGGTGCCGTGTCTTACTAACCAGACAGGAGGGCAACTGTCCTTCTCAGGAGATCCCCTAGTCAGGCACCACCTCTGGAGGGGGCCACCTCTTTCTCTCAGGGGAATGCTAGAGAATAGAAATTATATCCCAGCATCGCTACCCACATCTATGACCAATATCAACATCCAGACAGGATGCAAAATCATTGCCACCTTAGAGGAGATATCTGGAGCTATGCAAACAATTACCGAGATAACTTTTTTAGGGAAAATAGCTATTCATTTATGTTTGTGTATTTTTTGTTTTGTTTCAGCTAATTAAAACTTAACTGGATGGACAAACTTTTACTATAAGGCTATAATCCCTTCCTATTTTTGCTTGAAAATATTATGAATTATCAATGATAAGTAGATGACAGCAGTTATTTTTAAATTTTGAGAGTAAAAATAATATACACATGTGGCATAATATTCAAAATCTACAAAGATATGTGAAATGAAAAATAGAAGTCTTCCCTCTCTGTTCTATCTTCTATCTTCTATCTCTAGTTCCTCTTCCCAAAGATAATCATTGTAGTAGTTCCTTGTGTAGCCTTCCAGAAAATGTAAACAGTATACCTACATACATATGCGCCATGTGGTTTTCATTTAACACTGTATCTCAGAGATATTTCCTTGTTTGCACTTGGAAAGCTACCTGATATTTTTCCATTGCTATGTATGATCATTTTTAAATGTTTAACGTGCTGCCTGGCCTGGCAATACTGTACAGTACACTCAACACTTGAAAATCATCTAAAAATTCCAGCCTGGGAGTTGGGGCCACACTTTAGAATAAAGTAGCATCTTGTGAGGATTTATAATGAGAGGGAAACACATACTGCATCTCACATTTTACAGCAAAACTTGTAAATGGTCCTTAATTTCTCTGTTGCCTGGAATATGCCATCTGTCTCCAGGGCATATGGTGGGACATGTCAGTACAGCAGCATGGCATCTCGATGGGCGAGGTGCACCTAATGCCAGGGTTATATCAGGGTTTTAATGTATTCAGTAACACACTGGTAAACACTGCTTATACCCTCTACTTCATGGATCTAACATGATTCACAACTAATTTAAAATGAAGTCCCAGGATGCTTTTTTTGGTTTCTTCATGGAACAGCATCAATTGTTCTATACCAGTTTCTTTTTTGCTCCTCAAGCAGTATCAGAGGTATCTTAAGAACATACAGGGCCAGCTCACAAGGAGCATTCTTTTGCATTTTTAATGCCATTAGGGAATTACCCCAAGAATCAAGTAGGTATCTTTCAATGTGCTCTAGCTTATCTTTCTCAATCATTATGAACAATGCCCCACGTTCTGGATGGCATTCTGCATGGGCTGGGCCTGTCAGTAAATATCCCAGGCCTTGGTCGCTAAGAGCACTCTCTACTCTGCAAACCCGCCATGCTCCTGAGCTGTGGACACAGTAGTTCACTCTCTGGACTCATTTCTCTTTGTTGCTACAGAAGCTATTCCTGCTTCAGCAATCCAAGTGATCTATTTTTCCTGTCCTAAAAGTTAATTGATTCCTGCTTCTGAGTGCCATGGACTATGAAGAGCTATGTCTTTGCTGGGCAGCAGTCTATCAGACAAGGTCCAGCTGGACTCACTTGGAAAGGCTGCCATAGCTCGGCACAGCCAGAGGACCGTGGGCCTGAAGTCTGAAAGAAATTAGGACAAGGCTAAAAGTAGCCTGGGGGAGTGATTTCAAAATGTGAAGTATGGCTGCCAATCTTCACAGTGTAAATCTTCAGACTCCTAGGAGATAAGGGACCATCACTGGTACAGGGGGGAGGGACCAGTGGGGCAGTTTGCAAGATGATAACCATTATGGTGAGCTAATTCTTGAACTAATCCCAACTATACATGTTTCTTCTAGCTGAGAGGCCTCAAGAATTACAGTTAACCATGCTGGGTCCCGGTGTCTTATTCTGGGGCAGGGGTGGTGGGGGGGAGGTTTACCTTGGGTGTTATGGAGAGGACAGGAAAATGTATATGAGGAAATGCATATTAGGAAAATGACACATGATGCTAGCGGAGTGCTTGGCACCAATACTTGATGGAGAATGATATCAGTTACATTTATTACTATTCAATAAGGTCCCAACATTCAGGCCACTAGCAATTTTCTCAGGGAAAGTTCATGAAGACTTCAGATACCTAAACAATGCCCTAGAGGACATCTGAGGTCTACCAGGCCACTGCCTGATAACTATCTTCCACCATGGTCTTTAGGCTCATGCCCAAAAGTTTCTTATACCTCCTGTGAGCCAGTGATACCGACAATTCCAAAAGGATTATTTTGGTGGTGTTTACTGAATCTAAGTCCAACAACGAGACCTGAGGAGTGTAATAAAGAAGAAATGCATGGAAACCCTGAAACAGCAAATAGTTAATTATCTTCTAAGTACCAGGTGAAAGGCTGGCTGAGGCTACTTAAATTTCAAAAACCATCAGCTGCCTTCCTGGAAGTGAGTCCTTTTCTTCCAGAGAACACTGTTCATATTCAAGTTGTTGAAATGATACATGACATTGAGTTGGGTGCTTCAGGCTTAGAAAATCTCCTTTACTTCTGAGCCACTCTTCAACCAGAAGCAAGCTGGTAATTTGGGGATTATCCATGACATTCAATTAAGTCTGCACACTATCAGGCTATCAGGATAAAAAGATGATCAAGGTTCTTATGGGCCACCAAGTTACAGATGTTTACAGAAGGTTAGAGTCTGAAGGGATCTTAGATGTCTTGGCTTTCAAACTCATTTGGAATGGGTGCAGAGCAAATACATCCCTGTGCAGGTTACCATAATGTAATTGATGAAAGCACAATTATTCTCACTGAAAGGAGAGAAGAGAATTCCCCTTTGATAACTCTGGAATCTGAAACATCTTTGAAAACCATATCTGTTGCGCACCTGAGTAGCTCAGTCGCGTAAGCGTCTGCCTTCGGCTCAGGTCATGATCCTGGAGTCCTGGGATCAAGCCCTGCATCAGGCTCCCTGCTCAGTAGGGAGTCTGCTTCTCCCTCTGCCCCTCATGCCACTCATGCTCTCATTCTCTCTCTCAAATAAATAAAAAGAAAACAATATTTGTCTAATTTTCACCAAATAGGAGAGGACTTTAAAGTACAATCTTAAAGCATGGTCTCTTAAGCGTAACATCAGCCTTACCAGGAAGCAGAGTACTTGGGAGGTGGGGTCCAGCATTTGTGCTTTAACAACCTTCTAGGTGATTTTGATGCACATCTGCTCAAGTTTAAAAACCCATCCTCTAAGAGCCTTTCTGTGAATCCTGTAGGCTCATTCAATAAAATTCATCTTTGGTAGATGGCAAGGCTAACCTTCTACAGATCTCATTGAGATTCTAGTGTACTCACCTTGTTTGGGGGAGTGGTTCTCTTCTATACTACACACTTCAGCATTGCAAAGCACTCTATCATACTTTGGAAACAATTCAAACAGTGGTCCTTTTAGACAAATGGCTTATAATCTAGAGATTTTGATCCCAATAATAGATTATTTTAAGTGAATTTGGCCAGTAGCCCAAACTGTTGCAATGGGATCATACCCAAATACATGCTATTCCACAAAAATTATAATTTGTCAGTTATAAAAATAGAGTACACCTTGAATTTAAAGAGTAATTTTTACTTTTCAAAACAGTTGTCCCATGCTCTATCTCATTTGATAATGCCCTATCCCAGCACCCTACAACTTCCTCCTTCCCATTTGTTAGGGGTGAAAAATGAAGAACAGAGAAGTTAGGTGAATTTTCCTAGGCCACACACCTAGATAGTGACAAAATGAATATTCAAATCCCATTCTCCTGATATTTAGTCCACTGTCTTTTCTGATGTTCCAGGAAATACATTAGACAATTTTCTAAGATGTGAATTTATAAAAAGATTGCTTTCCTCTATGAAGCTTCATTCTTTTCTCTTCTGTTGTTCATAATTGATAATAATAAACTTCACATAGGGCCTAAAATCGTTGAATTCCCACTTCAGTGATTAGTTAGGGAGCTCCCTGCCCCATCCTGCTGACAGATGAGATGTGAGCTGTCATAACTAAGGCAACTGTTCCCTTCCGATCCTACTGGTGGGCATCTGTTTCCAGTTGTAACTGGCCAAACACTCCCTTTGCAGGAAAACTAATAACATCTTAACATATGGTCTTGAATCTGGGCCGCCTAATGACCTTGCATGGAGATTAATTGAAGGTGTTAATGGCATAGTTCCCAGTCAGTAATGTCAAAATACTGGCGTGGTCTCCTATGTATATGTTTTAAGAGGATTTGCTATTGATACTGAACTGGATTAACTTTAAATATTAAGAAAAATACTATAACTTCAGCAACCACCTGTGAAGAAAGTTTCTGTAGCTAAGGAGTCTGGATTAATGCTCCAAGCAGGGTACAGGATAATGAATTTGACATCCCCCTGGACTCCCTGGGAAAAATTCCCAGGATACAATCTTCTTAAGTAGCAGTATTATAGGGAGCAAAATTCTGTTGAGGGTGAAAAATTCATTCTATGACCTATAAGACTGTGCATGGAAAATGCCATTAGAGATTAGAGTTGATTTACGGGGGTTCTGTACCATTACCGCCCCTCCCCCATCTCACCCAGGCAGGAGAAATGAGCAAAAGACCAGTGAAAAGAACTGTACTTTGAACTACATTAACTCAAGTATTTACACAGAAGTGTATTCAATTTACAGGAAACTTCAAGCTTAGTTATCATAATTATCTCATGCTTTGATCCTGTATAGTCTCCCCTTCTATCAGTTCTGTTTTCTCTTTTTATTTCTATTTTAACTACCTTAGTGCTTGTGTATGTGTATGTTTATTATAATTCACCTGAAAGGCTTCTTGTGGAATATAAATTATAAAGACATAAAAGTAAACATAGAATAATCTCCTTTCATGCATATATTTACAAACCCATAAACTCTAAGGAAGAGTGAATTGGATTTTAAAAACATTGAGAATTACTTTTACTGGGATTTTCTTCACCCAGTTTATTCAGCTATTTTGGCCAAAGGAACCATATAAAATATGTCAAAACCATTCAACTGCTGGCTGTGCAACTGACTAGAAAGTAAAAATTATTGACTCAGAGCACCACCAATCCAATCATGCCTTAGGGAACAGACCGTTGAAATTATAATTTCACAACTCTTTTTTGAAGAATTACTCAGTGCCTAGTTCTTGGGAGTACTCTTTTTCTGTGCTCTTGCAATGTTCTGGACATGCAAGTCTCTATACATCATTGTATAGTATTTGTGTGTATTTTTTCTATTCCCATTTGTCCTGATAGACTGTGATCTTCCTGAAGGTGGACCTGTGTTCTATTTATTCTTTTCATACCCAATGTTTCCAGCAATGACAGATGTACAATAGGCCTCAGTACATATTTTTGTGGATGAGGTAATATAAATAAGGTCTGTGAGGTATATAAATAAGGTCTTAGATACCATCCTGATTGCAAGGAGGTTACAGTATTTTTAGTGGTATTAGTAATTACTTACTGAAACAAGCAGAATAAAATTAATCCATAGTATTACGGACCACATTACACATTTGGTTTCACAAACTCACTGAAACCAGCTAGGTTGTTTTATTTAGGCCACTCAGTAACACAAATTTTGCTTATTGAGAAACATTTTACAGCATATGAGAAAAAAACCCCTGTAAGTGCTTACATTCTTCCAAACTTAGCATTTTGTGCCTATGTACTTGTGCCAACAAGATTCCTCCTATGCACTTGGATTTTCCCCTAAAATAAAATTTTTCCAAATTCTTTTTTTTTTAAATGATTTATTTATTTGAGAGAGAGAAGGGGAGAGAGAGAACACAAGTGGGAGGGACAGGGAGAGGGAGAGAGAATCTCAAGCAGACTCCTCGTTGAGCGTGGAGCCTGACACGGGGCTGGATCTCAGGACTCAAAGATCAGGACCTGAGCCAAAACCAAGAGTTGGATGCTTAGCTGACTACACCACCCAGGTGCCCCCAAATATTTCTGAATTCTTAAAAAAAATCCAGCTTAACCCACTAAGTTCAGATAAAAGTAGAGAATGGAGTGAACTAGCTTTATCTAATTTTCCAAATTAAATAAAATGAAACAAAAAAAATGGATGGAAAACCAACGTATGTCTGATTCTCCACTTGGCTTTTCTGTTGGCCAAACCACTCAGGTAATTCAGCTGAGCAGGCTGAAATGCCTTACACATTTGCCTTTCAAAATCAGGCAGACTGGCATGCCACCCACTGGGCATCCCATGGCAAAGAGAGTCCCACAAACCATCAAACGAAGGAATGCTGAGTTGACTATCATTGCCATGCCAGGCTCAGGTATCTGTGGGCTGTGAAACACAAGTAGAGTAATAATGAAATTATGTGGCCCTGGAAATTGTGAATGCACTATAGACTCTTTCC
This sequence comes from Ursus maritimus, assembly GCF_017311325.1. Taxonomy (NCBI): domain Eukaryota; kingdom Metazoa; phylum Chordata; class Mammalia; order Carnivora; family Ursidae; genus Ursus; species Ursus maritimus. The sequence continues at coordinate 53,992,910 of NW_024426774.1, forward strand.
CCTCACTAAAAGGAGGCATTGAAGAGATACCTCAGTGGAAAAAGCAATTAGCGGTAGGGAATGAAATTCTTTACTTTTCTTTCCCCATTCTCTCTCTCTCAATCCTTTCAAGTCTCCCTCGAGTCCAATCTGGGAATTCTTGCAAAGGCTAAAGTCCAGCAGTTTAACAGCTATTAAACATGGTCGTAAAGTGAAGATGCAGCCTGCGAGTTGGGCTCTTGGCAGCATCAGAGGAATATGGCAAATGGCACAACTCTTTTGCTAAAAGGAAATAATAGAAGAAATGAAGGGGGGGGTTGTGGATAAACCAGATCGGGACTTGGAGATGACGACCCATGGAGCATACTAACCCACTCCAGTATTGCTATTTAGTACCTGTGAAGTCTACCATTATGCATTATTAAATTCATGTATTATTGAATCATGAATCCTTGTTCCCTGATAAGAAATGGAGATGATTTCTTAGTTTAAATTAAAGCCCTGCCTCCTTATTTAAATAAAACTGCATTACTGGCTGCCTAGCATGCTAATCAGAAAGCTGCATTAAGCAGGTAGGACTATATGAATTAAAAAATAATGAAACAAGACTTTTCAGCCAGACATTGTTCCCTCGCCTGCTTTTCATGACAGCGGATTTCCTACTTGGAGTTGATAAGACAACGGCAAATGAAGATAACAACATGAGAGGAAAATCATTCACTCTAATGGGCTCCACCTGTGCAGACTTCAGCTCATTTACATGGCTGCAGAAAAATTAGAAATCATGCAGCAATTAGTCTGTTCTAGATTATGCAGTGTGTCAACTGATACCACTCAGGAGAGCACTAGTGCTAAAATGGTTTCAGAAGATAAATCTACTCTCCTATACAAACAGTTTTAATTACCTGGAAAACGGCATTGCCTATTGAGCAATCTCCATTGTGAACCTGGGCTGCTCTCCTGCTATTGGAATCAGATGTTGGGAAATTCCAATGTTTATGTAATTGACTCATATAATATTTGATGACTTGTTGAAACTGAAATTGGGCCTATTGGTTGGGTCCCTAATTGTTCATCACAGGCCCTTTTAATGTCTCCTTCAGAGTTGGAGGGGTATAGGGTTTTTTTAAATGCTTCTGTTTACTGGTACCCTCTGCTTCTTGAACCTTAGCTCCAACAGCTCATAGTAAACCTGATAATTATAAAATAATTTCAAATATGAAGCTTGGGACAACAGATCAAGGAACTATGAACAAATCCTTATAAATAAAAATGTTAAGACCAGTAAGGTTTTAGATTCTTAAGATATGGGATAAAATCTTTCCACTCATTTTTTGGCTTTGAAGTGTATTTAAAACTTTCTTAGAAACCATGGAATTACATAGAGAAATAATATTCATGAAAATCCAGCTTTTGCATTTATAAGGGATCATTTGAAGATTTTGCTCTGATTTGCTTATAGAAATGTGTATTCACACCTACTTTATTTAGTCAATATTATTTTTGTTTTTGTAATTGTTTATTGGATTTGGAGGTAATGCAATAAAGTTGGGGTTAATGGAGGCATCCTTAAGAGAGAGTTTGGGACCATGAGTAGGGGTAAGCTCTTGGGATACTGGTAGAATGTTTGTCTTCCACCACTACTTTTAAAGAAGAGAGGGTCAAGACTCTTGGAAAATAACAGGTAAACACTTAGCATAGCCCACTAGAGTTTGCTCCTAAAGAAAACATAAAAAATGGCTTCTGGTTGGGGGATGGGAGTAGGCATGGAGCATGCCTTAAAAGGCAAACAACATGCATCTTCAGTGACAAAAGTGGGGTCAAACTTAGAGATGAAAAGGCAATCCCCTAATATAATGAGATGTTAGCCAAGATAACCTCTACTGGCCAAGAGAACTTTTCAAACTTGCTCTCAAGATTGAGCTCACGATTCTAATTCTGACTGAAAATACAGAGCCTCCAGGGATACTTCACATGGAACTTTAGTACACTGGTTTTCACTTTTTGTCCCAGAAGCACTGAAGGTTCCCTCCACAAAGGACTATCAAAGACATATAAATTTAGCAAATGTTGCTATACCCTCTTCCTGAATAAAAATGAATATAGTTTGCTAAAAGCCCTGAGATGTCCTGCAGTAAGGAAATTCATTGAACTCTGCATTTTCCAGATTTATCTGAAATAAATGAAGTAAAATACTCCTCCCTGCCCTTTTTGTACTGGAGCACTCATTCATATCCGGTGTCTAAGAAAATAACTTTGGGTCATACTTCGGAAGGGGAAGAATGAATTGTCAGAGCAAGCTTTGCCTATGTATAGGTCACAAAGAAGTTAGGACCACAACTTATGGGGCTGGAGAGCAGAAGCTGACTGCACCATCTGGATGGATTTTCTGAATCCTTCGGTTATTTATTTATTTATTTATTTATTTATTTATTTATTTTAAAGTTCAATTAATTAACATATAATGTATTATTGGTTTCAGCGGTACAGGTCTGTGATTCATCAGTCTTATATAACATCCAGTGTTCATTACAACATATACCCTCCCCACTGTCTATCACCCAGTTACCCCATCCCTCCACCCTCCACCCCTCCAGCAACCCTCAGTTTGTTTCCTATGATTCAGAGTCTCTTATGGTTTGTCTCTCTCTCTCTGGTTTTGTCTTGTTTCATTTTTTTCCTCTCTTCCCCCTCTGTTCCTTTGGCTTATTTTAAAGGCAATTTCCTTTAAACTCTTAAAGACTTACATGCACATACATATACACACAAGCACACACACAGAAACAGACACACACAACCCTGGACATACCAGGTGCATCAAAGTCCAACAATTTTGCAACTGAGGTTCCTTATGCGACTCACTGAACAGAAGATGTTTTGAGTGACCATTTTCTCATTCTCTCAAGGCTTTTATTTAATCAGTATCATTTAACCAGTATCATCCTAGATGCCTAGGAGAGAAGTTAATTCATTACGTACAATGAATACCTTAAGGCATTAGGGCATAATTTCTCCTGGAACAAGAACACAGTGACAACCTAGTAATATTTTTAGGATAATACACTTTTTTTTTTCCAGCAACACTTTTTCTTACTTCACCTTCCCTGAAAAAGAATGTAAAGTGCCATATAATATTGAATCAAAGAATGATGGACCTTTTAAATTGGGAGGGGTCTTAGAGTGCAGTTCCTTGTTCCTGTTTTATAGGTTAGGACAGTAAGACTCAGATGGATGGCCCAAGTTGCTGTGGTGACACAGTGAATCAGGGCAGAAAAGGATTGCAGTTCAGTCTTTGGATTTAAAACTGGAGTTTGTTTTGCCACTTCCCTATCCTATGGGGATTAGAACATTGCCGTTACCCAGGGCCCTTCAAGGGCAGAGAGGGCAGGGCCCCGCTCATGAGTCCTAGTCACAGATGTGAACTCACAGGTGTGATTTTGTCACCTCAGAAAAGGTCACTCAAGACCCTGAAACTCAGAGAGACACTGACAGCACTGAGAATAACTAGCCAGCCAGAAAGTCCTCAGGGGAACTGAGTGTCCTAGGAGAGCACAGAAAACTGGCTGAGAGGCAAGTGAGTCAGTATATTGAAGCCACAGTCCCTTCAGACCACGTGAATGGTACTAACATGTCAGCATCATTCTATTTCTAGAAGGATGTCGATAAAGAGAGGTCCGGCCAGAGAGTGTAACAGTGCATGGCATAGGAGAGTCTGAGTATAGGATGGGGACTTCAACTAGTCCGTCACCTACACAAGAACTGCACACAGCACTTCCCAAAGAGGGAAGTCAACATTGAAAAGCAACAACAAAATGCAACTAACCATTTTGCTTCTTGGTGCATCTATTTGATGGAATATGGAATATTACTCAATCACTAAAAATAATTTTTTTTGGTGTAAACAGCTTTTGTCTTATTTTATTCAATATACTTTAACTAATCATTCATAAATTTAACCTATCCTTAAAAATAGGTGCTACTCATTTTAGTATAATTCCATTTATGTACAAAACAAACCTTTTACATATTCACACTTAAGTAAGTGCACAGAAAAAAAAGCATTAAAGGATATATATTATTAAATGCAAACACTGGTAACCTTTGGGAGGGTAATATGAGGAGAAATCATAACATTTTATTACATGTATTTCAATAGGTTGGAATTTTTCACAACAAATACGTATTTATGGATTATTTAAAAACTAGAAATAAATTGGATTGAGAAATATTTTTAAGTATAAGATCAATGGAAAAAAATCTATGGATTTGATTAGTAAAATGTAAAATATCTGAATGTTAGAAAATGTAACAAAATCAAAGGCAAACTGGTAATTTGTCATCAATGTGACAGGAACATGTTTTAACACCCCGTTTGGGGTTGGAGAAGAGGTACTCTGTGATTTGAGAATAGATAGCACAAGTTGGATCAGCTATACATAATCCTTACAGAAACTTGATCTTGGTTATCATTGTTCTTTGCTTTTTAAATCTCTGGAGGTCACCAATGTGTGACAGTTTCCTTGAGCCACTGTTGATTCCACTTATTGGACAATCCCCACCATCTGCAATGGCATTTATAGCACATTTCATAATATCAAAGGGTTTCTACTTTTGCCTGCTAACTTTTGTCTTCATTTCCTCAGTCACTTTAGTGAAAGCACTTGTAGTAACCTCAAAATTTGCCTTCAACGTCCAGAATGACACCCTTCCTTTGTTTCCTTGCGACAGGCCCAGCGCCAAATCTTGCATCCTTTTAGTCAATATAAATCAAAGGGGCTGCAGAATACAATAAGTGGCAGAGGAAATACAACAGATCAAGCCACACCTTTGCAAATACTCTTGATTTAGTGAGGACTCTAGAGCAGGAGTTGGCCAAAGGGGTTCCCAATATGGTCCCCAGAGTATACAGTACAGTGCACTGTACTGGCTTCCATCAACTAAAAGCATTGTATAGGTCTCAGGATAGGGGGGAAATTACACATGAATTGTGAGATGTAAAGCCCAAGAGGCTCAGTCTTTCATCTTCTTCCCTAAATCTGCTCACTCCCTTGGTGATCTCATCCTGAACTATAGCTCTAAACACCAGAAAGTGCTGACTACTTGGAAATGTATGTCTCCAGCCTAGTCTTCTCCCCTGAACTCCAGATATACCCAAATGCCTACCTGACATCTCCACTTGGAAGACTTATAAACATCACAGACTTGCACGTCCCAAATGGAACTCCTGATCCTCTCACATATGCGTGCCTTTCCCATCTCAAAAAGTGACAATCCCATTCTTCCGGTTGCTCAGTCTTCTCTTTTTCTTAACCCCACCTTTGATTGAGCAGGAAATCCTGCTGGCTATTATCTTCAAAATATATCCATAATCTGACTGCTTCTCACCACTTACACTGCAATTCCTCTGGTTTAAGATCTCATCATTAATCACCTCAGTGACTGCAATGGTCTCCAACTGACCTCCCTGAATTTGCCTTTGACATCTACAGACCATGGTCATCATAGCAGCCAGAGTCCATCATGTTAGACCTTTAACAAAGGGTTCCCTGGTCTCTCAGAGGAAATGCTCACATCCTTACAAAGGCCAGAAGACTTCACTAGTCTGCCACCCACACCTTTTTCACACAATCTTGTAATCACCTCTGTCTTATTCACTCTGCTCAAGCTACACTGGCTTCCCTGAATATGTTTTTTGAACATGCCAGACATGCTTCTGCCTTTTAAAAATTTGTTCCTTCTCTTGCCTGCATCATTCTCCTTCCAGATACCTGCATGTCTAACTCTCTCATCTCCCTTAAGTCTTTGACTGAATGATAGCTTCTCGGTGAGCTCTTTGCATACCACACTATTTAAAATTGTAAACCTCATCCTGATATCCCTTATTTATTTCACTACTCTATTTCTTACCATAGCACTTACTATATGTGAAATTATAACTTTACTTATTTATTGTCAGTTTCTCTGCACTAAAATACAAGCACAATGAAGGTAGAGATTTTTGTCTCAATTTTCCACTGCTGTAACCTCAGTGCCTGGAACACAGGAAACACTAACAAAAATTTTGTTGAGTGAATGAATAAGGGAAAGAGAAAAAAATTTACACATATTTCATTCACATAAGATCAGACACTAGGGATAGAAAGACATGACAAATCAGTGCTATGCAAGGCAGTTAGTAAGTAATACTAACTTCTCTGACAAACATCTCCAAATCTCAATGCCTCATATAAAAGTTCATTTCTCATTCATACAAAGTCCATTATGGATGTTGCTGTTTGGGCAGGTCTCCTGAATGGCTCTCCTACAAGTAGTAAGTCAGAGATCTAGGCTATTTCCATCCACCATTGTCTATATCCTCTGAATCCCTGATTTACACCAGGCAGAATATAAGACAGGTAGATATCTATTGCATGAAAGTCTGGATGGGGGGTGCCTGGGTAGCTCAGTCAGCTACTCTTGATTTCGGCCCAGGTCACGATCTTGGGGTCCTGAGATCAAGCCTCATGTTGGGCTCTGCGCTCAGTGGGGAGTCTGCTTGAGGATTCTCCATCACCCTCTGCTCCTCCCTTCACTCACATGCTCTCTCTTGCGCATGCTAAATGAATAAATAAATATTTAAAAAATAAAAAAGAAAGAAAATCCATGTGGGATACTGCATGGGATAGGCCTGCAAGTGGCACACACATTTTTTCTCACTCTTTCCTTTGATCAGAACTCAGGCACATAGTCTCACCTAGATGTAAGGATGGTAGTGAGGGGACTAGAAAATGTAGCTTAGCTGTGTGCCCAGGGAAGAGTAGAAGCAGATATTGGTGAACATTATTAGCAATCTTTACAACACATTAGATCATATAAGTTGATAAGATAAATACAGGGTTCCTAATAGACCCTGTACAGGTAACTCATAGAAAAGAAAATCTATAAAGCCAATGGACATATAAAAGAATGTCTAACCTCAGCTTACAAATAAATGTGCAATAAATACTAATAATTTAAATGAAATCACATTTAGTTCTTTTCTAGTTCGCTGAGAGTTTTCATTATGAATGGTTAAATTTTGTCAAAAAAATTTCCTACATTTATTATGATATATTTTATTTTCCTCCCTTAGTATTACTAATTACACTGATTGACTTCTGAATGTTAAAATAACCTTGCAGTCCTAGGATAAAGTACACTTGATATATTACCCTTTCTGTATATATATTTATTTTTTATTTTCTCTTTTAAACTATGATTTTATTTTTGTTTCTTTGAGTATGTTTGACACACAATGTTACATTAGTTTCCAGTGTACAACATAGTGATTTGACAAATTTATACATTATGCTAAGTTTACCACAATTGTAGCTACCATCTGTCATCATATACCAGTATTACAATATCACTGGCTATATTCCCAATGCCATGCCTTTTTTCCCATCACTTATTCATTCCATAACTGGAAGCCTGTATCTCCTGCTTTCCTTCACCTACCTTGCCTATCCCCCTACAACTTCCCCCTGGCAATCATCGCAGTTTGTTCTCTGAATTTATAGGTCTGATTCTGCTTTGTGTTTGTTTTATTCATTTGCATTTTTCCCTTTAGATTCTACATGAGTAAAATCATATGGTATTTGCCTTTTCTGCCTGACTTATTTCACTTAGCATAATATCCTCTAGGTCCATCCATGTCAGAAGTGGCATGATCTCATCATTTTTGTGGTCACGTAGTATTCCATTGTGTATGTGTGTATGTGTGTGTGTACACACACCCCACATCTTCCTTATCCATTCCTCTATCAACAGACACTTAGCTTGCTTCTGTATCTTGGCTATTGTAACTAATGCTGCAATAAACATAGAGGTGTGTATATCTTTTCAAATACTGTTTTCATTTTCTTTGGGTAAATACCCAGTAGTGGAATTATTGGATCATACGGTATTTCTATTTTTAATTTTTTGAGGAACCTCCATACTGCTTTCCACTGTGACTATACCAATTGAAATTCCCATCAACAGTGTACAAGAGCTCCTTTTTCTCCATATCCTTGCTAACATTTGTTACTTTCTGTCTCTTATTTTAGCCATTCTGCCAGGTGTAATGTGATATCTCATTGTGGTTTTGATTTGCAATTCCCTGATGATTAGTGATGTTGAGAATCTTTTCATGTACCTGTTGGCCATCTGGATGTCTTCTTTGGGAAAATATTTACTCAGGTCCTCTGCCCATTTTTCTAATTGAACTACTTATTTATTTTTGGCATTGAGTCATGTAAGTTCTTTATATATTTTGGATATTAACCCCTTATTAGGTATATTATTTGTAAATATCTTCTCCCATTCAGTGGGCTGTGTTTTGTTGATGGTTTCCCTTGCTGTGCAAAAGTTTTTATTTTGATGTAGTCCCAACAGTTTATTTTTGCTTTTGTTTCCCTTGCCTTAGGAGACATACTTAGAAAAATGTTGCTACAGCTGATGTCAGAATAATTACTGCCTGTGTCCTCTTCTAGGATTTTTATGGCTTCAGGTCTCACATCTGTCTTTAATCCATTTTTTGTGTATGGTGTCAAGAAGTAGTCCAGTTTCATTCTTTTATATGTAGATGTCCAGTTTATCTAGCACCATTTATTGACAACACTGTCTTTTTCCCATTGTATATTCTTGCCTTTGTCATAGATTAACTGACCATATAATCATGGATATATTTCTGGGCTCTCTATTCTGTTCCACTGATTGGTGTGTCAATTTTTATGCCAGTATCATTGTTTTGATTACTACAGTTTTGTAGTATACCTTAACATCTAGAATTGTGATACCTCTAGCTTTATTTTTCTTTTTCAAGATTGCTTTGGCTACTTGGGGTCTTTTGTAATTTCATACAAATTTTAGTATTATTTGTGCTAGTTTTGTGAAAAATGCTGTTGTGAAAAATGTTGGTGTTGATAGAGATTGCACTGAATCTATAGATTGTTTTTGGTAATATAGATATTTTAACACTTCATGAGCATGGACTATCTTTCTATTTGTTTGTTTCTACTTATTTGTCATCTTCAATTTCTTTCATCAAAGTTTTATAGTTTTCAGAGTTCAGGTCTTTCACCTCTTTGGTAAAGTTCATTTTTACATATTTTATTCTTTTTGGTGCAATTGTAAATAGAACTGCTTTCTTAATTTCTCTTTCTGCTACTTTGTTATTAGTATATAGAAATGGCTACCAATTTCTGGGTATTAATTTTTTATCCTGCAGTTTTACTGAGTTCACTTACAGTAAGTACAGTCGTTTTTTCGTGGAATCTTTAGGATTTTCTATGGAAAGTATATGTTATCTGCAAATAGTGAGAAGTTTTATTTCTTCTTTACTAACACAGATGCTTCTAATTTCTTTTTCTTGTCCGATTACTGTGGCTGGAACTTCTATGTTGAATAAAAGTGTCAAGAGTGGACATCCTTGTCTTGTTCCTGATCTTAGAGGAAAATCTCTCAGTTTTTTACCAGCGAGTAAGATGTTAGCTGGGTTTTTTTTATATGGCCTTTATTATGTTAAGGTATTTTCCTTCTAAATCCACTTTGTTAAGAGTTTTTAATATGAATAGATTTGAATTTTGTCAAATGCTTTTACTGCATCTTTTGAGATGATCATATGATTTTTATCTTTCATTTTGTTGATGTGGTATATCACACTGATTTGCAAATATTGAACCATGCTTACATCTCCAAAATCAATCCCACTTCATTGTGGTGAATGATTGTTTTAAGGTATTGTTGAATGTAGTTTGCTAATATTTTGTTAAGGAAAATATTATTTTTCATCCAAAAAGATATGTATATTTTTAAGATCACTTATAGTTTTAGTTGCTATTATAAATGGTATTGTATTTGTTTTCTATTTCATTATTACTAATACTTGAGGTATTTTTACAAGAGTTGAAATGATATCTACCAGCATGTTACAGATTCCACTATTTTGTTTCTTCTTTTGAGCTTTCTATGTTGATAATTATATCCTCCACATATAGCAACAGTTTCGTTCCTTCCTCCCCACACTTGCTCATTTTTTTCTTCTTCTCTTATTTGAGATCTTTGATTCTCTGGTAGTATGATGAAAAGTAGTGAGAATGCAGGTATTCTTATCTCATTCTTAAAGGGAATGTGTGCAAAGTATCTCTCAATGTACGACATGGATAAATAGGGTTTTTTTTTAGTTTTTACCAAATTAAAGAAGCTTCCTTCTTTTAAAAAAAATATTCTGCTTTATTTAGGTTATATACATACAACAAAATTTCCTAATTTTATATGTATACTTTTAAAAATAATGGCTTTATTGAGATATAGTTCACATATAATAAAATTCACCTATTGAGAGAGTACAGCTCAATATTTTTTTAAGTATATTCGCAGAACTGTGTAAACATCACACAAATTTAGGACATTTTCATCACTCCTCCCCAATAAAACCACACCAATAGCAGTCACTCTTAGATATTACCATCCCCCCCACCAAACCCTCTAGGCCCTGACAAGCACAATGCCTATTCTGGACACTTCAAATAAATGGAATCATACAATATGTGGTCTTTTGTGATTGGTTTATTATTTTTATAATAATTTATTATTATATTATGTTAGTCACCATACAGTACATCCCTAGTTTTTGATGTGAAGTTCCATGATTCATTACTTGCACCATGCAATACGTGCCCTCCTTGTGATTGGTTTAACATAATATTTTCAAAGTTTATTCATATTACAGCATGTACCAGTACTTTATTCCATTTTATTGCTGAATAATATACAGTCATATGAATATACCACATTTTATTTATCCATTCACCAACTAATGGACATTTGGGATTTTTTTTTTCCATTTTGAGCTATTATGAATAATGCTACTATGGACATTTGTGTACAAGTTCTTGTATAAACATGTTTTCAATTTTACCCAAGACTGGATCTCCTATGTCACAGGGTAGCTCTATGTTTAACCCTTTGAGGAACCTCCAAGATTGTTTTTCAAAGTTTTTACATTCTCACCAGCAGTCTATGAGGGTTCCAATTTCTCTATATGTAAGTAACAGTATTTGTTATGATCTTTTAGATTATAGTTATCCTAGAGTGTGTGAAGCAGTATATCATTGTGGTTTTGATTTGTATTTCATTAATGACTAATGATGTTGAGCATCTTTTCATGTGCTTATTAACATTTGTATATATTCTTTGGAAAAATATCTATTCAAATTATTTCCTCTTTTAAAAATTATATTATTTATGCTAATATTGTTGAATTGTATGAAATGTTAAGATAATTTAGATACTAGAGTTCATGAGATATATGATTTACAAGTATTTTCCCCCATTTTGCAGACTGTCTTTTCACTTGCTTGATGTCTTTTGAAGCACAAAGTTTTTAATTTTGATAAAATCCAGTTTATCTCTTCCATTGTTTCTGTGCTTTCCATGTACATGGATAGGAACATGGAAAGCACAGAAACCAATGCCTAATCCAAAAGTTATAGTCTTAGGTGTTTCTTAACATAGGTCTTTGATCATTTGAGTTAAAATTTTTGTGTACAATGTGAGGGTTCCGGGCCTATGTGTATAATTGGTGAGGTTTTCAGATACACACAGTAGGGTTAATCCTACCACAGTCATGATATAGACCATTTATTTTCACCACTCAAAATCTTTATGTCCACCTGCACTCAATCACTTCCTCCAACTCTGGTTCCTGGAAATCACTGAATTGCTTCTAGCCACTGTATTTTTTTTCTTTGTACAGAATTTCATATAAATGGACTCACAATATGTAGTCTTTTGTATCTGACTTCTGAGATTTACGTGTTATTTCACTTATCAGTTATGTTTTCCTTTTTATTGCTTATTAATATTCCACTGTATAGATACACCACATTTGTTTATCTATTCGCTCGTTGACAGATATTTGGATTGTTGTTAATTTGGGGCTTTTATGTAAAGCCAATATGAAAATTCAGATATAAGTCTTTGTGTAAACATATGTTTTCCTCTCTCTTGCTTAAAACCCTGAGAGAAACAGATTATTTTGATCATACGGTAGTACACTTTATAAGAAACTGTTAATCTTTTGTCTAAAGGGCCTTAACACACCTTGCATTCTGAGCAGCAGTGGATATAAGAGTCACCCCATACCCTTGCCAACTTTTGGTGTTGAGTATATTTTTAATTTCAGCCCTTCTAGTAAGTGTGCACCAGTATCATATTGTGGTTTCAATTTGTATTTCCCTAAAGACACTAATAGTATCAAACATTTTAATGTGTTTGCCAGCCACTCCCTTATCTACTTGGTGAAACATATTCAAATCTTTCACACATTTTCAAACACACATTTGTTTGTCTTATTATTGAGTTGTAAGAGCTCTTTATATATTCTTGATAAGGTTCTTCATGCGATGTGTGGTGATATTTTGCTAGACAGTTTATTTCAGTATGAGTCTTGCCTTTTCATTTTCCTAACATTCTTTTTAGATGAGCAAAACTTTAATTTTTATTAAGCTCAACTGATCATTTTTGTTTTTTATGGTTCATGGTTTTAATGTCTTACATTGGTCTTTGCTTCACCCAAGATTATAGGAAAAATTCTCCTATATTTTCTTCCATAAGTTTTATACTTTTAGATATTACATTTAGATATATAATCCATTTTGACTTAATTTTTATGTGCAATGCGAACTAAGAGTAAGATACATTTTTTGAATATGGATATCCAATTGTTGCAGCATAATTTGTTGAAAAGACTATTATTTTTCCATTAAATTACCTTAGTGCTTTTGTTAAAAATCACATGATAATTTATATACACACCTGTTTCTGGAATCTCTATTCTGCTCATTTTTCGTAATGTCTATCTTTATGCAATTTCCACACTGCTACTGATGTTCAGTGGAGCCTCTAAATTCCATCTTTCTTACTTTTCATAATTGTTTTTGATCTTTTAGATTCCCTGCATTTTGACTTGATGATTTTAGAATGAACTTTTTAATTTGTACAGAAAAGTTTGCCATGATTTTGATCAGGATTGTACTGAATCTATGTCCATTCAAATTGACATCTTTATGATACTGAGTTTTCTAACCCATGAGCAAGGTATATCGTTACATTTATTTCAGTGTTCTTTAATATTCTCAGCAATGTTTTATAGTTTTCAGTGTACAGATTTTGCATATATTTTATTAAGTGTATTCTTGTTTCATATTTTTGCTGTTATTTTAAATAGTTCTGTTTTCTAAGTTTCAATTTCTGGTTGTTCTTTGTTAGTATATATAAATATGGATGGAGTTTTCTAAATACTGATTTTGTATCCTGTGACCTTTGCACACTTACTAACTAGTTCTAAAGCATTTTTGCAGATTCTTTAGGATTTTCTACACTGGCTACCGTATCATCTACAAATAAAAATAATTTCCTTCTTCCCCTACAATCTGTGTACCTTTTGTTTTTCTTTCCTCATTGCACTAGTTAGGATCACCAGGATACTGGTGAATAAAGTGGTGACAATGAAATTTGTGCCTTGTTCCTAATTTTAGGGGCAAAGCATTCAGTCTTTTGCCATAAAGCATGATGTCAACTGTAGATTTTTTAAATAGATATTCTTAGACTGAATAGACTGAAAAAGTTCACTTCTGTTTGTAGTTTTCTGAGAGATCTTATCATGAGTGGATGCTAAATTTTGTCAAATGCTTTTCCTGTATCTACTGTGATGATTGTCTGGTTTTTATTCTTTAGTCTGTTGATATGACAAATTACACTGTTTGATTTTCAAAGGTTGATCCAGTCTTGTATTCCCATTATAAATAAACCCAAAGTAGTCATGATGCATTATCCCCCTTCATAAATTGTTGTATTCAATTTGCTAATATTTTATTAAGAATTTTGCCTCCATGATGATGAGGCATATTGGTCTATCAATTTCTTTTCTTTGTCTGGTTTTAGTACCAGGATTATGGTGGCCTCATAAAATAAGTAGGAAAGTCTTCCTTTTACTTCTGTTTCTGGTAAATTTTGTATACAACTGGTATTATTTCTTCTTTAAATGTTGGTAGAATTCACCAGTGAAACCATCTGGGCTTTTGGTTTCTTAAAAAGGTTTTAATTATAACTTAAACTGCTTTAATAGATATAGGATTATTAGGATATCTCTTTCTCCTTAAGTGAGTTTTGGAAGTTTGATATCTTTCAAGGAGTTTTTTCCCCATTTCATCCAAGATGTCAGATTTATGGGCATACTATTCTTGCTTATAATATTCTCTTATCTTCTTAATGTCATGTGGTGTCAATACCCTATTGAGGATTCTACCTGATACCTTGTGTAATACGAGGTCTTTTTATCCTGCAGGTTGATATACAAAGTATTCTCAGCTCCCTCTGAGTTCTGGGGAATGTGCTGCCTACATTTTTCTAGTGTTTCTTTCCCTAGCCTCACTTTTTTCTTCTCATACATGCACAGATAAACAGCCAACTAAAGACCTGAAAGAACTTCTGCAGGTCTCTAGACCTCTCTTTCTGTCTCTGCAATTTCTCTTCTCCAGTATTCTGCCCTACAAATTCTATACACCTTGACCTCCCCAAACTATGATCTCTATCTTTCCAACTCAACTTGACCACTAGACTCTGGTTTCGGTTCCTCTTCCTGTGCTGAAGCCTGGCAACTGGTTCAGTGGAAGGCTGTGCTTGTTTCTCTTCCCTTAGAAATCATAATCACATGTTGCCTGTTTCTCAATGTCTGAAAATCCTTGTTTCATATATTTGAGCTTATTAAATCATGTTATTTACATTTTCTATATCTTTGCCTCTCTTTATATGCTTAGTAAATCTCTGAGAATGATGAATTTAAAACTCTAAGAACTATTAAATCTAATTCTACCAGCAACGAACAAGTGGAATTTGAAATTAAAAATACAATAACATTTACATTAGCACAACCCAAAGATTAAATACTTATGTATAAGTCTAACAAAATAAATTTAAGATCTATTTGAGAAAAACTACAAAACTCTAATGAAAGAAATCAATGAAGAACTAAAAAATTGAAGAGATATTTCACGTTCATAGATCAGAAGACTCAATACATCAAGATGTCAGTTTATCACAACTTGATCTACAGATTAAATGTAATCTCAATCAAAATCCCAGCAAGTTATTTTCAAGGTATTGACAAATCAATTCTAAATTTCATGTGGTGAGGCAAAGACCCAGAGTAGACAGCACAATATTGAAGGAGAAGAACAAAGTTGGAGGACTGACACTACCTGACTTCAAGACTTACTGTAAAGCTATAGTAATCAAGACACTGTGGTATTTGGTGAAAGAACAGAAAAATCACATCAATGGAGCAGAATAGAGAGCCCCAAAACAGACCCAAATAAATATGGTCAACTAATCTCAGACAAAGGAGAAAAGGCAATACAATGGAGCAAAGATAGTCTTTTCAACAAATGGACATCCACATGTAAACAAAGAAAAAAGGAAGAATCTAGACACAGATGTTACACTTTCACAAAAATTAACTCAAAATTTATCACTATTCTAAATATAAAACACAAAACTACAAAACTCTTAGAAGATAACATAGGAGAAAACCTAGATGACTTTGAATATGAAAATGACTTTTTAGACATAATAACAAAGTCATGATTCAAAAAAATTGGTAATTAAAATTAAAAATTTATGCTCCGCAAAAACAATGTCAAGATAATGAAAAGACTGGGAAAATATATTTACAAAAGACACATCTGATAAAGGACTATTACTCAAAATACATAAAGAATTCTTAACACTCAATAATAAGAAAACAACCTGATTAGAATAGGGCCAAGGATCTCATCAAAGAAAATACACAACTGGCAAATAAGCATATCAAAAGATGTCCTACATCATACATCATCAGAGAAATGCAAATTAAAACAAGATACTAGTACACAACTATTAGAATGACCAAAATCCCAAAACACTGACAACACTATATCCAGGAGAGGATATGGAGCACAGAAACTCATTTGTTGCTGGTGGAAATGCCAAGTGGTACGGCCACTTTGGAAGACAATTTGGCAGTTTCTTACAAAACTGAATATACTTATACCATACAATTCAGCAACTGCATTCCCTGGTATTTATCCAAAGGAGTTGAAAATTCTGTCCATATAAAAACCTGCTCACAGATGCTTATAATGGCTTTATTCATAATTGCCAAACTCTGAAGCAACCAAAATGTCCTTCAATGGGTGAATGGATAAACAGTGGTGCATCTAAAAAATGGAATATTATACAGCACTAAACAGATATGAACTATTAAGCCATGAAAAGACATGGAGGAAATTTAAATGCATATTATTAGGTGAAAAAAATCTGAAAAGGCTGCATACTATATGATAACAGCTATATGAAAATCTGGAAAAGGCAAAACATGGAGAAAGTAAAAAGATCAGTGGTTATCAGGGGTTGAGGGGAGAGAGGGATGAATAGGTAGAACACAGAAGATTTTTAGAACAGTGGAACTATTCTATGATACCATAATGATCAATACAAGTCATTGTACATTTTTCTAAACCCATACCATAGACAACACCATTGTGCCCTAATATAAACTATAGACCTTGCGTGATAATCAGGTATCATGTTGGTTCATCAGTTTTAATAAATGTGCCACTAGGATGAGGGATGTTGATAATGGGAGAAGCTATGCATGTTTGGCACCAGGGAACATATGAGAAATCTCTGTATCTTCCTATCAATTTTGCTTTGAATCTTAGAATTTTGAAAAAAAAATTAGGTTTTGATAAAAGAAAACAAATGTTCAAAACAAAAGCAAACACCTCAAAAATATAAACAATGAAAAAGAATAAAACACACACACACACACACACACACACACACACACACAATTTCCCTTTCAAGTAAAGTACTTTCTAGGTATAGTTTAATAATTCTGTGTCAAAAATGGGTCAGAGGCACCTGGGTGGCTTATGTTGGTTAAGTGTCCAACTCTTGGTTTCAGTTCAGGTTGTGATCTTAGAGTCATGAGATCAAGCCCCACGTTGGGCTCTGTGCTCACACAGAGTCTGCTTGCAATTCTCTCTCCTTCTCCCTCTCCCTCTGTCCCTCCTGCTTGCGTTTTCTCTCTCTCTCCCTCTCTCTCTCTCAAATAATCTTTATTTTTTTATTTATTTGTTTTAAATATTTTATTTATTCATTTTGAGAGAGCAAGAGAGACAGAGAGAGCACAAGCAGGGGGAGATGCAGAATGAGAGGGAGAAGCAGACTCCCTGCTGAACTGGGAGCCCGACATGGGGCTCAATTCCAGGATGTGGAGATCATGATCTGAACTGAAGGCAGACACTTAACCATCTGAGCCACCCAGGCGCCCCTCGAAAAATAATCTTTAAAAAAACAAAACCAAAAAAATATATCAGATTCTTCTGTGGAGAGAGAAGTGTGCATGGTTTTTTTGTTTTGTATTGTCTCAATAAAGTCTTGATTTAAAATAGCACAGAGAGCACTATATAGCTACCTCTAATTTACTCCAATTTGAAATAAACTATCTGCCAGTTTGCAGATAACTATAGTTCTTTTGTCACTTATATATGCAAAAATTATATTGTTAGATACAATATACAAATATATTCATTGTTGATATACCTTCCTGATTTATTGCTCATTTATCAGTATATAGTATCTCCTTTTTTTGAGATTTTCTTAAGAGCTATGTTGTGCTGATATTGTAATTGATGCTTTTCTATCCTAAAGAATGCCAAGATTTATGCAAATTTTTATCTTCACAATAAGTCTATTATCATCTTAAAGAATCATATAAGTGTATAATATGCTTTTCAAATTGCCATTATCTTCTTCGTTGTAAAATTCCTTGTGTAGCATTTCAGAATCTTTCATAATTCACAGTGATATTAGTTTTTTAAAACTTTCTCTCATTGTTTTACACATTTTTCCTTGATTCAAGCTTTTGCCCTCTGGTAAAAAATGCATTTAAAAATTATTATACCTTACAAATGTATATAAAGAATGCCATTAAACTTGCTGACAATGCCCTCTCTCTTGATTTTGGGGTCTTCCAAATTATTGAAAAGTCATTTCCATCCAAGTGGAACTAAGGGTAGTTAAATGTTGATAAAATATTTGATGAAACACAGAGAGAAGTGGGACAGATTTGTAAAGGCTGTATTTTTTTCATCAAAAGTTTTTTTTTTAAATTACTTATTTGTAATTGAACTATCTTAGCTTTGCCTGTCTTTACAGTTCACCAAGAAATTCCAATCCACATCCTTGAACAAATGGATATTAGTATGTTTCATTTTTTTTCACCCTGGTTACCATGATTCAACTATAGCACTAACGTTACTGAGTTTTTCATAACATAAAAATCTGAAGCTTTCTTATTAACCCCCACGTATAAATGTGTTTTACTTTCTCAGCTTTAATGAAGAGATGGTATATGTAACAATAATCTCTGTGTGTAAGAATAAATAAATTAGAAAAAAAATCTCCTCTAATATTTTCAGTAAAACTGGTACTTTGGGAAGATATGCTGTGTTTGTTCAGCATAATGTCATGTAGACACACAGCATGTGTGCATCTATGGGCATATATGCAAAATAGTTTTTGAAAATGATGGAAAACACGGGGTGAAATATAAAGTCCTCAAGTTGTCAATTAAAACACATCATGATGTGACTGTCACCGACCAAGCCAGCTTTGCCTGGTAGGTGGCCCTACCTGCACTCTGTATTATAGACATATTGCACTACTTGTTATTCATTGAATTACCATTCAGACCTCCGTGCCTTTGCACATACAACTCCCTTTGCCTTAAATGCCCTAACTCATTGTCCATCAGGTAAAACCTTATTCACTCTTCAAGTCTCAGCTCAAAGTATTCTTCCTTATGAAAACGTCCCTTATTCATTATCCCGAGCAGAAATAAGAATTTTCTACTCCTATTTTTCTTTATGCCAAGTTCACATTATGCCAATTACCTCCCTTGTGTTTTAATAGCCATTATTTTTAATGAAATGTATCTTTTCACCATTATCCCCCAGTGGTTATCATCTAGCATGGTACATATTATTAATGCATAAATATTTGCTGACTGAGGTATTTTGGGGCTCAGTCATTTAAAAGACACAGGAAAATTCCTTCTAAACACTACATTTCTTAGGTTATATTTATTCTTTCCTTAGAGAGACAAGGACTGGGCTTACAGAACTTTACACTAAACGGATGTGAAAATTCCCATCCACATCTTGCAAGACCCCCTGAAGTCCCAAGCCTCTGCCACTGTTCCTCCTCACTGACCTCTATCTTCTCTGAACTGTGAACATAGGAACCTTTAAAAGAGGCTTCAAAAGCCCAGTTTCCCATTGAGAAAAACCTGGCAGTCATGGAGTGAGAGAATACATCACTCAAAAGCTGCATCTTTACTTAGTATTAAAATAAAACTCTCTTTTGTTGGTTGGGGAAAAATGGGGATGGATAGCTATTTCAAATGTTACATAAATCCAACAATAATAGTTTTGCTCATCTGCCACATGGTCTGTCTTTTGTATTCTGTTGAAAGACATCAGAAGATGAACTGGACCCTCAAGGATAGTGTGCAAAAGGACAGACATTTAAACCTGGGGAAAGGTAACCAGACATACTAAATGTGTGTGTGTGTGTGTGTGTATGTGTGTGTGTGTGTATATGTATACACACACACACACATACACACACACGTAAAAGTGTATGTCTGAATGTAGGTAGGTATAATTTTTTTTCCAGTTTTCATGTCCTTTGGTGGCATTGTTTTTAGAACAAAATAGACATAAATTTGAAGGGTGACTCCACTGTATATTTGCCTCTTAAACATGAACAAGCTAGGAATGACCTCTTTAAGTCTCATTTTTCTCAACTCTACAAATACCCTCCTTTCTCATCTCTAAGACACCTGTAATAGCACACACACACACACACACACACACACACACACACACACAATTTCTTCCTTGTGAACATACACAGTAGTCTAGATGCTCACTGACTTAAAAATGCATACAGTAAGCTAAGAGAAATAACTCAACACTCTCAGAAGAAATGTAGCACATGACTGATTTACTCACTGTGCACTGCAATGGGGAATGAGGCTAGAACCAATCATCTTCCCACCCCAAGAGGCCTCCGAGGTATATGAACAGAGTACTAAAAGCACACTGGAAAACACCAAGCTAGTCCAATGTCTTCTATTTCAATAGAAAACAGCCTCAGACAAGTGGCATGTGTTGCCCAAAGTCACAGCAAGCCAGAACTAGTCCTGAGACTTCAGACTTCTATCACAATGCCCATTCCACTGAAGACCAAAGGATATTAAATCTGATTGCATGAGACTCTCCTGACGGGCTGACAACTCCCATCTGTCCCCAAGATCCACTCTTTATTCTCTACACCCTGTGTTTTCCTGGGTAGAGGAGAGCTGATCTTTATGGACTGCTTCCTCAGCTTCTGGCTTCTAACTGGTTTCAGTCAATGAAGAGCACCAGCAGGAGATGGGGGTCCTGGGGTAGGAGAATATGGTTGGGGTTCCTTCCAGGGCTGACTTCTGTGGAATTATCAAGAGTTGACTGCATCCTTTGCCTGAAGGTCACAGCTCCTGTCAGGTGACCTTCTCTACTTGCTCCCCTCTCTCTGGGTTCTGATGACTGCTTCTACCCTTTCCTCCTTGAGACTAGGATGATAACAGCACTCCATTGTTCCTAGCCCCAGAGTACTATATTATCACTTTTGGTTTCCTTCCACCCTGCTGGCACCTTCACAGAGCATCTTTATTAAACTTTCTTCAGGTCACCCAATTTGAATGTGCCATTGATTTCCTGTTGGGACCATAAATGATAAACTGGGAAGCTTTCAAGAAGTACAGAGACTGGGGAGGTTTCCAAAGTCTCCCCAGATGATTAGCTTACAGCTAGAACTGAAAACTTCTGCACAAAACTGTGACGATAATGTTTGTTATTTAGTCACTACTGTGTGCACACACACACATGCACACACATTCACCTTCACAATGAGACTGGTACACCCTTTACCAAAAGTAAGGAAATACGAGATTCTGGTGATCTATGGTTTTTGAAAACTACCAGTGAGGCTGACGAATGGATTGATAAATGTGCAAACACTTAGAATCCAGCAGCTTTGTAAACACATTCAAAATATTTACTTTCATGCTGTTTCTTTCTTCTTTTTCTAACACCCAAATGTCAATTTTAATGGAAGCCACATCTCCACATATTGATTGGTTCATCTTGATTTTATTAAGGTTCAGTTTGGCTGCCCAGGAAGCTTTTCTAGTGTTTGAAACATTATAAAAATGTCTATTTGGGAGGGGCAGGGAGGGAGACAAGGTAGGTGGAGGCAAGTAGAAAAAAATCACATTCTGCCTAAAGTAAAACATAGTTTGTTGCCAAGATTTCATTAATTCAATAAATAAAAATACAAGTAAGCTCCAACTTCAACAAGCTCAAGTTTCCCTCCTAGCTGTGAAACCACAGCACCCCGATGGCTTCTAAATGTGTCAACACATGACCTTCCCATCCAAACTCACCAGTGGGGAGAACATGATTTATGAGGGTGTCTGACCATCCCTGAAAGTGGTTTTAAATAGTCTTATAATAAGTGTAGTTCCCTCATCCAGTGGTAAATGATTGTGGGTTCTCAGAGAAAAGGGTGAGTTTCTGGGGAAGAAAAAAAAAAAAAAAGACCCAAACTTGGACAAGATCCGCAAACAGCTCCATGGCACCTTATGGTGTGTGAGCTAATTACTTGCCCTAAGTTGCCTAGTAAACGGTCTTTGTTTGGGAAGGTTAAGTTTCACCTCTGTTCCAAAAACTCAGAGCCAGACAGGGAAGGGAAAAAATGATGGTGTCTGTGGTGAGGCTGGCAATGCTGCCCGCCGGCTGGTTATTTGGAAAGGTTTTAGAAGATGTGTTATGAGGCATAGTAATGTGTGTCATTTTTCATAACTGAAGTCAAAGGATTTAGCAGGTTGAGTCTGAGGACTTGGATTTGGCAGTGGAAAATACCAAATACTGTGTGAGCTTTACATCCCACCTCTGCCTGAGCTCTCCTACCATCCAAGACGAAGGAAGAGGACACTATTTTTTGGATTGCCAAATGCAACAGAGTTAGAAGATGAGAAATTTGGCTCACTCAACTCTAAAGTCATTTTTATGTAGAAGAAAAGTGAGTTTTGGTTGTTGAAGAAGTCCCTCAGTTTAGAAGTTGTTAATGGAGAACATGATGTTTTTGAAAAGAATAAAATAGGTCAAAATGGTGGCATCTCCTATTCTAAGAAAGAGGAATTGACCCCACAAGAAATACAATATGCAGTAACTTTCCCTTGAAGTCTTCTTTTTGTTCTGGTTCCTTGGAAATTTGTGTTCAAGGGGAACTAAGGATATATCCAGCCAAAGATCCTTAGTTCCAAGTAATGGAAACTCATTCGAAATAGTGTAAGCCAAAAAGCAACATTTCTCATAAGCACACAAGCGTATCTCATGGAAATCAACAGGCCAAAGGGAGGTCAGTCTTAGGAGAGGCCAGAACCAGAAGCCAGAAAACTACGAAGAATCAAGGCACCTGCTCTATGTAGCTGTCTGCCTCTCTGGTCTCCTGCTTTACATTTTCACTCCATTCTGATTCTCTCTTCTTGTCCTGAAAACTGGCTTTCTCTCCTTAGGTCCAAAGTAGAAGATAACCATTCCACAGTGATGTCTTCCATTCCTGATCTGCTCAAGTGACCAGCCAAGATTATAAATGAGCTATTCCTTAGAGAGTGAGCTATCCCTTATGTTCCAGACTCTAAGTAATATGCATATTGTATAAACTCACTTAATCCTCCTGTCTAACCTATAAAGTTTGTCCCCACTTTACAGATAACAAAATTAAGGCAGAGAAATTAAGTGACTTGTTTGAATACACATAACAAATGAGTAGTAGATATGGATTTCAAATCCAGGAAATCTAGCTTCAGGGTCTGTGCTCTTAACCATGGCCATTTTGCCCTCTGAGTCTCAATGCCATTTCCAAGAAGATAGAATGTGGTTGGCACCTCTCAGATTGGGTGCAAATCCTACTCTAATCAGACCGAGCCAGGGTGGTGGTGGATGGAGCACAGCAGGACCATATGGTACAACATGAGTTATAGGGCCCATCTCATAGTTCCAGTGAGGAATCAGTTTTCACAAACTGGGGGTTGGGGATTAGAGAGAGACCCCAAAGTCTTCCATATTACTCTACAAAAATGCTTATGCTCTCTGAGCCAAGTCATGGGATAGTGTGGCAACACAGGATTGAAGGCCATTAAAATTTGTCAGGCAGAGAAGATGTTACTGGACATGATTGCTTGTAATGAGGCAACCCTATATGTAACTGGTTATTTTACTTTTTTCTATAATTCTCTAAAGAGGAAGATTTTAAATTCCCCACATGGCAATTCAGACAGACTCCTGCAGTCCAGGAGTTCTTCTCCCAGTCTAACCTCAATGCCTCTAATTGCAGCTGAAACTGATTTCTTTGTCTTGCTTTCAGGGTAAACTGTACAAAAAGGAAAATATGAGGCTATTGTGAAGTAATTCTGTTTTTCTGGCTCAGTATCACACTGACTTAATTAGAAAATTTTATCAAACGACTAATAACAAATGCATTAAAAATTCCTGGAATTATGTGTCTGGAAAGAGTTTCATTAATTTATGTTATATGTATGCATATATAAATAAGTACATAAGTGAGGAGAGCATTCCAAAACTCAGAGAACACTGGCTCCATAACAGAAAGGATAAAGAAGATAAAACTGTGAACTAAGAAATAGGCATTTTTTTTTGGTGCATATTTCTGACCCTCACCCCATAAATGCCCTAATGCATGAGGCATTGGCCTATGTGGAAATTTTGATTCATTCAACACTTTTCTAACACAAAATTCCATTGAATGTATATAATATTCTACCACAGCAAATGGACGAAGTGAAAAGAAAAATCAAACAAGATATGCTCATTTTACTTTAAATTATCCAAAAATGTTTTCAGCTTATTCTCTCCTTCCCAAACTTGCTCAATTTTTGCTACTAATAATCTTTTTCACCCTTCACACACCCCAAGTCTTTGAGCAGTCCTTATATGTCCTCTATTGCAAATGATTAATTGATGGTTTGCTCCCACCCTTACCCCCCAACACACACACACACACGCACGCACACACACACACACGCACACGCACGCACACGCACACGCACACACACATTTCTTGAGTCCACCTATTCCTTGCCATCTTCCCTGCAATTTTGGTTTGGGTCTATACCACTCCAGGCTCAAGCTATAACAATAACCAGCCTCTTAATCATTCTAGGCTTTGTTTTCACTCTAAGAAAACAACAATGGCAGTAAGCTTCCATAGGTAGCACACCCACCATGTTTGTTTGTTTGTTTCTTTTTTTCTTTCTTTTTCTCCTCCGCCACCTTCTCCTCCTTCTCTATAGGTAGCACACCCACCATCTTCCTATCTTCCTTCCCTCTTTCCCTCCTTCTTTCCTTTTCTTTTTCTCCTCCTCCTCCTCCTTCTCCTCCTTCTTCCTCTTCTTCTTTTTAAATCATGGCCACTCATTACCTTGTAGAATCAGTGGAAGCTGCAACCCAGAAGCCCTCTGTGACCTCTAGAAAATTACATTTCACTCCATACCTCCAGCTGTGATGTCACTCCAACTCTACTGAGCAACCTGCTCTCCTTTTCAATTCCTCTTAAGAATCCCATCTGACTTTTAAGTGATATGGAACAGCGAAGGTTCAAATGGATGAGCTATAAACTAATCGGCTGTTTACCTGAGGTGAGAAAAAAAAAGTCTTCAACCATGGATAATCCCACGAAGTTCAGACAAGAAAAGATAAAGTAACACTTTTCTCTGTTCCATAATATGTTCAGGTTGTCAATACTCTTACATACAATCTCTTGTTCAGGGCCAAATAGCGCCTTTCTGAGGCTGGTATGTATTAGTCTTGTCACTATTTGACAGATGAGGAATCTGGAATCTTCTGATTCCAGGTCCATTCCACTCCATAGCTCCTGGGATTGGAACCTATTTCATAGGCACCAAAGCCCTGGTCAAGTGCTCCAGAAACCAGGCTACAAGGCTTTACCCTAGAGATGGCTGCACAAGTATACACTACAAATATTTGATTCATTTATTCGACAAATATTGAGCTCATGTGCCAGTCACTGAGCTAGTACTTGGGATATTTATAACTTTTCTTCCAGTTTTCTGGGGGTATTTGCTGAAAACCTAGGCAGGATTTGGGGGCTGAGAGTTTTAAGGGTATTGAATGACAGGCCACAGCCAACTCCTGACAGAGCAGGTTTTGTGGCCGTGACCGTGCAGTCTTGCCCACTGATGCCCTTAGATGTATATGATACCACTGGTTTCTTTTGGATATCTCCTTCACTGACTCCTTCACTTTTAGCTTCTCTATTAGCCAATGTCTCTCCCCCAACACTTCCTTCATCTGCTTTCCTGCCTTTCACTAATATTCAGGGTTCTCCTTGCCCTCCTTTCTTCCACTTATGAAGAAAGCTCACTGAAGCTCTCCTCTTCCAATGTTTTCACAAAGCACAGCGCTCAAAGGGGGCAATATTTAGCTCGTATGTGTGAGTTACTAACTGAATTTCAGACAATTTTTCCTTGGTTGACATGGTAAGGTTTAGCTACAAGGCCATTTTTGGCTGAAGTTAGGCTTCTTGAGGTGGCACAAGATCCCTTAAAGAGCCCACACCATTCTGTCTCCTCCCAAAGCCAGCCCTGAAGGAAAGTTTCAGTATACTTTGAACAAAGAAGGGCTTAGGACTCAACCTGAGTCGTCTGCAAAGTTGACTCCTGGGGTTTGTTTTAAACCTTAATCTGCCTCCAGCCCCAAGTTCTCTGCCATCAGTAGAGAAGCACTTTTCTTTGAGACTTAGCAAGCTTACTGTGAACACACTGGTCTTGACTTTCATTTCCCCAGACATAGTAGTACAATGTAAGAGGGGTTGGGCTGCACAGCTGGTGCCATCCTGTGTATGTAGACGGTGACTTGGAAAAAGACACCCTCTGGGAATACGAGGAAGGGCCATAGAAAGGAGGCATCGTTCAGGCCAGCTTTGTGGGGTAGTGGGTGCAGCATGCCAGGATGAGGAATCAAAAGACCTGACTTTCGGTCTCTGCTCTATTCCTTCTGGGGCTGACCTTTCCAAGGTTTTTCCGTCTCTGTGTCTCATGTTGCTCATCTGCAATTGGAGTATTCCAAACTCTTAAGTCTTTCTGCAAACTCTTAGATTCTGGGATTCCTTGGACTTTGTTCTTAATCCTGTCTTTATGACTCTAGTTTCATCAAAAACTCTCTGTGAGGAACAAGGTCCAGCTGTGGGAGGCATCAGTGAGAGACACCAAATCAAACTGAGGGCGAAGGGAGCAGGAATGAA
>NW_024426774.1:54019396-54027956 GCF_017311325.1 Ursus maritimus
GGCACGGTGAGCCACCAGGGCTAACAATTCTCACTTTTCAGAGGTCTGGCAGGACACAAAGAATATGTGTGGGCCTGGTCTAGGACAATAGGACATTGCGAAGCTTGCTATAAACTGCAGAAGGTGTGCCCTGCCCGAAGGCATTTAAATCCATATCTTTTAAGCACAGCACTTATTAAACAAAACAAATCTGTGGGCTGGCTTATACCCCAAAGCGGCAAGTTTGAGACCCCACACCACCTCCAGAATTAAAGAAAACACTTTTTTTGAGGGCAGCCAACTTATTTGTTACCCCAGCCAAAAAAATTTTTCTTTTCAG
This sequence comes from Ursus maritimus, assembly GCF_017311325.1. NCBI lineage: Eukaryota > Metazoa > Chordata > Mammalia > Carnivora > Ursidae > Ursus > Ursus maritimus. The sequence continues at coordinate 54,019,716 of NW_024426774.1, forward strand.
AGCTTCAGGTCAATGGATTTCATTTCAATCAGATGCTTCCCACAGAGAGACAAACGGGATGAATCGGACAGGAAAGAGCTTAAAAACTTATAGTCCATCTGAATCACACTAGCCCCCAAGTATCAACCTCAAGGTTGGGTCTGCTGCTGAACCAAAAACCTTGTCTGCAGCCAAATTATCCCCAACTGCCTTCTAAACCATGCAGTCCCTTGGAGCTGGGGAGAGTCACACAGGAGTGTGGCTTTTCAGTTGAGAGAACAGCAGGCAAGAAATGGAGACTTCTGCTAAGCCTCATTAACGTTTTAATAGAGCTTAAAGCAACGGTTCTCTTTGAAAATGCTTTATTCATAATTGACCAATTGTCATTAGATATAGTTACACTCCATGGCATCTTATTAGAAGGAGCTTGTCTGAATCCCCCCCCCCAAGTACTCATAGTAAATTCCTAACAGATGATGTCATAACAGGCTGTTACAATCCATAACATGTAGATAACATTAAAGCAATGTGTGTGCCTTTTTGATACTGAAACATCTAACTTTATTATAAAGCTTGCTATAAAACCTGCTATGATGTATTTAATAATGTTAAAGTGTTTATTCTTTAATATTAAAGTCACACTGCCCCTGTGATGCCTGTTACTCCTGCCACAAATGAGAACTGCCAAATCTATCAGCTTGACTTTTAAACACTTCCTTAAGAGATTTCTTTCTTCTTTCCTCTTCTTCATTATTATTATTATTTTTTTGCTATGAAAAAGCAGATGTTCTAAAGCTCCAAGTAACTGAAAACCAGCAATATATGCTCAAAGGCTGAAACCTAATATTTACAATAAGCTGATCCAATGAGAAATGTCTCCCCAGTGACCCTGGTCATGAAGTGGGAACTCGCATGGTCATTGGTCCTGGCTGAGGCAGTTGTCATTTATCAGAACCCCACGCACTGTGATTTTCCTGACTTTCCTGACATCACCAACTCCCCACGTACTTGATACAAAAGGCAAAATAAATATGAAACCCATCCTTACTATATCACATTCCACTGGCTTTACAATCACATATAAAGCAGTTTATTATGGATTCCATAATTTATGTGAGAAGATTTGGGTTTTTGGGTAGCGATGGCCCTACTTTTTGTCTCTATCATTATAACAAACAATAAACTGCCCAATAAACTCTTCAGGTAGGAGTCACTGTCATAAATATGTATTTCTAATTCCTGAGAGCTGTAGATATTTATATGCAGACCAACGGGAAAAAACAAGAGAACAACTGGCATTCCTTACAAGAAACCATAAAGTTCAGACTGTGGTAGGGATGTGACTAAGTGAGGTACTAAACTGCCAACCTTGGGCTTCTGGGGAATATATGCGTATGGGGGAGAAATTAGAGCCTCCCCCAAGAGCTTTTGGCCCAAATATGTTCTGTATATTCTATCAGTTACAGATGAATTTGGTATAACAAAGTCCTCTTTTAAAATGCACACATTCCTCAGAAGGGTTAAGCCTGTGGGTTATTATTTCCTTACTTTAGTAATTTTTAGAAGATTCTCTTTAATTCACTCTACCCAACATTTAGTGAGTACCTATTATGTATAAAATAGAGCACTATGTCCATTAGAGGGTATACAAACAAATACTGTCCAAATCCTCTCAATGGCTCCTCAGAGACTACAGGTTCTCAACAAGGAGTTTTCTCAAGTTCCTGAAGTAAGAGGCTCCTGCTCCTCCATCCCTCAGAACTCACTGGATCTTTCTCACTGTTCCTGTGCCCTGTACCCACTGAGACACTGGATCTCCAATTTTTGTCCCAAGTCCGCCTTTCCATCTGGAATTTCTTAATTCCATGGCTCCACATGTCTACTCTCTCCCTCTTCTAGAACCTTATTTGGACCAGAGACCGAGGCTTCCATTTCCCATGCTCCATTTGTCCAGATGGAAAAGAATGTATTTCTATGGGTCCAGCACTACTCAGACTTCAGGTTATCGTTAGAGGGAGCATTTATTCTCCACTCTACTAAATCCGTGCATGGGATTCCAGATAGACCAACCCCTGTGGTTTTCCTCCCACTCCTCTAATTTATTGACCACTCCTGACCCCACTCCCAAAGGATTGCTATATTAACTGACTTGAGTTGAGAAGAAAAAATGGGCATACATGGCTAGGCCAGTCTTCTACTTTCTGGACTCACCTATCTGCAAAAGGATGCATCTATCTGTCTGGGGCCATGAGTAAAGGGCCTCACCTGGGGGTGAGGCCTGTGATTTAGAGAGGTCAGGTCAGATTCAATTCAGCAGAATGTTTCTAGTCCATTTGGTCCCATATTTAAGCCTCATTCTTTACTCCACTTTTAATTAATAAAAAGCTAATGGTTTGGATCTCTGTCTAACTTCTGTGCTTACCTCTTATCTGTTCTGAATGTGTATAAGGAAGAAGGCTGTTACTCTTTGGGTTCCCTAAAACCCAGCACTTTGACATCTCTTATGCTATAAGTGGTACCAACATCACTCTGTATCCAGGTTTGCCTCCTATATAATTTACTTGGAGACATTTTCCTTAAAAACAGATGCAGAATTTTTCTATGGCCTGCCATAGAAATTCCACCTGGTACACTGCCACCCAAACCCACTCCTCATGGGAGAAATGCCTCTTCTTGGACACAAGTAGGCAGAGTGATCTGATTCATTTTTTACTAATGAAATATTAGGGAAGTAATACTACATTTCCTTTCTCAGCAGTGTCTGCAGTGATTTGAATGGAGAATCACCTGAGGAAGCCCCTCAGCCAAAGTGTAAGTAGTAATGGTAGCATTTAGGCCTACCTGAGCCAGATATTTGGAGACAAATCTCATAATGCTGCATCAAGGATGGAAAGTTTGAATGCTCCTAGAGACCAGGCAAGTAACATAAATGACTGAAGCTTCTGAGTATAAGAAAACCGCCAGCTCAAATATGATAACTGGCAACTGGTATTTGGCCTTGGCATTAAGAAGTAATACGGAGTAGAAGGGACTGAAGCAAGCCATACACTGTGGACACCAAACAGCTTCAGCCAGTGTGCAGCAAATGAATTTATTTCGGTCCTTTTTAAAAAAGAGGCAGTCTCTACTGAGTGTGCAAATATTGTCTCCATACAGAACACGGTTAATAGACCTTTCTCATTTTCAAGCAAAGCAAGTCATAAATGTGCGTTTTTATGTAAAAATGCACTCCCTTCAAAGTTAGCAATGAATTAAGAAAACAAGATGAAACAACAACACTAACACCACCACCACCACCACCCTGTGTTGGCCCTGATTGCGTAGAAAGCTTGTAATTGTTCTCAGGCCCACACTGGCCTAGGGTGTTCTTTGCCCTCTGGCCATCATTGAGTTTGGCCTTCCCACTCCCCTCCTAAAATCTGGCATTTTAAATCACCATGAAAACTTTCAATGAGGTGAGCATAGACTCATTTTCAATAGAATGAATTCTGCTTGCCTAAAAAAGGCTTGTCTTGCAGCCATGAATAGCTGCTAATACCAGCTTTAATGTGCAATATAACTGGTGCCTTCTGATGTTACTTTTTTCAAAAGTTGAATTATACCAGAAGAAAAATATGGAATTATTATAAAATTCAGGCTCTTTCAAAGCACACAATTTTCCACCACGGACTCTAGTATCTTTAAAGCCCAAAACACCTGAACAAATCTGGGAATAAAACTATACCTTTCAAATTATAATGTTTATCAGAATTGCAGGTGTCTCTCCCCTCAGCCTCCCTCAGGTTTCCACCTTGAAACTTAGCAACTTTATCCTCCTTACAAAAACTTACTCCTCCAAGATGAAATGGATTCAGTAATCTGGCCCAAACTGAACCTTCAGACTGTTTATCTTAACAAACCTAAAAAAGGATGAATTCCCCAGTCCATCCAGTACCTGATGACAAACCCCTCTAGGTTTTACTTAAAAAAAACAAGGAAATTTGGTCTGAGTGCTAAAGAGTTCATGTGTATAACTGGAAGTAGGCAGTGTTCTTTTGGGATCTCATTAGGGACCTGGTGCCATTCACATTAGAAGCTGCTCAGCCCTCTGGCTTGTGAGGGGTCCCCGCTGCCCAGGATGATGGGGTTTGGCAAAAACAAAAGAACAGCGATGACTTGACTCCCCTGCCACCTTCTCAGAATGTCCACCAGAGAGGAGAACTTTGTAGAGACTGGGTCCTTATATACATTAAGTCCATGGGGACAAAACATGCAGTTCGGGGGTAAGAAGCAGATACACTCAATCAGATGACCGGGCCAAGAAATGGGGTTATTGACTGACATGAGCTGGGTTCCTCATTTGGACTTCAGATGAGCTGTTTGGCTCAGTGCACCTGTGTATTGGTCTTCAGGTATATATTCCTGCCCTCAGAACCACACGTTAGTTGACATAATTCAGCTCTTGTGAAGAGCTGTGCTGCTTTAAGATGCTCAGTTCTGCAGATACATTTGTTTGTTTCAGAAATGGATTTTTGGATACTGAAGCCTTCACACCCCCTCTTTGCAGCCTTTCTCATGGGCAAAAAGGAAGTTTGGGTTTATAACCCAGTTGCATCTGAGTGGATAAATGTCTGGCTACCCAAAACCCCAGAACAAAACATGGTGGGACAGGCGAGGAAGTCAAAGACTTTTCAGTTCAATTCAACAGAGAAGTATTCAGAAATTCCTGTCTTAAAAGAGTTGACAGCTCAGAAAAAAGCGCATTAGCATACGTTGAATTTGGCGGTTAATGACAGTGAACACACAGCCTGGCTAGCCCGGAAGGGCCCTACCTTACATCTTTTGCCCCCAGTGTACGTGTTACTCAAAGAAGTGCACTTGCTTGGACAACAAATAATACAGTCACCAGATGTGAGGAGAAAAGAAGAAAGACTCCCAATTTTTTCCTTTGGCTCTAATTGTCTTCCCAAGCAAATTGCAATAGCAATATTGTTTTATGGCTCCAAGAAGGTTCCTCAAAGTCCTCTAGAAATGGGTCTGGTATTTGTGCCATTGCTGGTCCCTGAAGGAGCAGGGTAGCTCTGTTCTATAAGTGTAAAAGTCCTCCCTATTTTCCTGGCAGATGTCAGAGTAGGGATGTCATATTTAGCAAACAGAAGTAGAGGACACCCAGTTACCATTGAATTTCTGAGAAACAATGAATTAATTTTTTAGTATAAAAGATTCAATTCACAGACCACATCAACCAGTAGGTCAGTGGCTGTGCTCCATGAATACCCTGTCCTGCCTGCGGGCTGCCCACTCAGTCACTCCTTCGCCAAAGCCACTGGACATCACAGGGAGCCTAGAGGAGCCCCTACCTTCCCCACCTTCCTCCTCCCAGAGTCAAAACATTTTCTTTTCCTAGGTGGAAGATAAAGGGTTGCACAGGGTGGCCTGCTCCTGGAAGATGGTGAAATGAGAAAATGATTTTCTGGGAAGAAAGAAAAATACAACCCTTTGGAGGAATGAGCAGCTTCTTGGATGGTTCAGAGCTCTGACTGGAACTCTCAAGCCTTTGTCCTTGTAATTCTTCATTCTAGTACTAGAGCAAGGGGATGTGGAGGCCCTGGAGGGGAAGGAATCCAGTGAGTTTGGGGAGAAGCTTCCAGTCTTCAACCTAACATGCCTTCGGGCACTGTAGTCTCAGTGGTCTGCCCACGTGGCTATGCATTAAAACTTGCCAGGATAGGGGAGGAGATAAGATGGCAGAGGAGTAGGGGACCCCTTTTTCAGCTTGTCCCCTGAGTCAAGCTGGATAGGTACCAGACCAGCCTGAACATCCACGGAATCAGCCTGAGATGCAGGAAGATACATCTGGATCTCTACAAATTAACATCTCCAGCGCTGAGTATTGAGGTACGAAGCGGGGAGCCATGAAACCGCGCACAGATATCGGAAGATAAAGGAAGGGCGAGGGAGCCGCCACATTCGGGCTCCGGAAAGCGGTAGCCACCTGCACGGGGGAGCGGGCGGACTTGTGGATCGGCACCCGCGAGAGAGCGGACTGAGACCATGAGCCAGGAACGCACGCAACCAGACTCAGGGGCGGAGCTTCAGAGCGTGCAGGGGGGGCTGGCGGCTGGCAGTGTTAGAAACACAAAGGACAGAGACACGCCGGCCCTGGAAGTGAGGGCTGGGACGCCGGGTGTGGGGTGCACATTGTGGGATGCTGCAGGGTTGAGCAGCACCAACAGAAACAGAGTTAAAGTGGCCAGAACATCAGTGGAGAACAGTCCGCGATCCCTCTGTTCTGAGACAGAGGCTGAGATTCGGCCACTGCTGCTCTGACTCTCAGAAGAGGCACAGCACCGCCAGGGAAAGCTGCCAGAGAACAAAAGCCTGGGAAGACCGGCTCACAGTGTGCCCATTCCCATCCCCCCTCGCAGGGAACACGGAGACTCTACCCAAACAGGGTTGCCTGAGTATCGGAGAGGCAGGCCCCTCTCCCAGAAGGCAGGCTGAAAAATCAAGAAGCCCACATCCCTAAGATCCCTATAAAACAAGGGCTCACAGCCTGGGTCCCGGTCAACAATTTGGGCTCTGGACAACCCCGCAACCTCTCCTCATCAGAATGACGAGAAGGAGAAATCCCCCCCAGCAAAGAAAAGACAATGAGTCTGTGGCCTCTGCCACAGAACTAATGGATATGGATATAACCAAATTATCAGAAATGGAATTCAGAGTAACAATGGTCAAGATGATGTGTAGACTTGAAAAAAGTATTAACGAAAATGTTAATGAGAATATAGAGTCTCTAAGGGCAGAAATGAGAGCAAATCTGGCAGAAATTAAAAATTCTATGAGCCAAATGCAGTCAAAACTAGAGGTTCTGACGGCCAGGGTAAATGAGGCAGAAGAACGTATCAGCGAATTGGAGGATGGGTTAGTAGAAGAGAAAGCTAGAATAGAATCTGGACTCAAAAAAATCCACGCTCAGGAATGTAGGTTACGGGAGATTACCGACTCAATGAAACGTTCCAATGTCAGAATCATCAGCATCCACGAGGGGGTGGAGAAAAACAGAGGTCTAGAAGAGATATTTGAACAAATCGTAGCTGAAAAGTTCCCTAATCTAGCAAGGGAAACAAACATTCGCGTCCAAGAGGCAGAGAGGACCCCTCCCAAGCTCAACCACGACAAACCTACGCCATGTCACATCATAGTGCAATTCACAAATATTAGATCCAAAGATACACTACTGAAAGCAGCAAGGGCAAAGAAATTTCTCACGTACCAAGGCAAAGGTATCAGAATTACATCAGACCTGTCTACACAGACCTGGAATGAGAGAAAGGGTTGGGGGGGGGGCATTTTTAAAGCTCTTTCAGAGAAAAACATGCAGCCAAGGATCCTTTATCCAGCAAGGCTGTCATTCAGAATTGATGGAGAAATAAAGACCTTCCATAATCGCCTGTCATTGACCAATTTCGTAACCACGAAACCAGTCCTACAGGAGATATTAAGGGGGGTTCTATAAAAGTAAAAAGGCCCCAAGAGTGATACAGAACAGAAAGTCACAATCTATAGAAACAAAGACTTTACTGGCAACATGGCATCATTAAAATCATATCTCTCAATAATGAGTCTCAATGTAAATGGCCTAAATGCTCCCATAAACCCCACAGGGTTGCAGATTGGATAAAAAGACATGACCCATCCATTTGCTGTCTACAAGAGACTCATTTTGAACCTAAAGATACATTCAGAGAGAAAGTAAAGGGATGGAATACCATCTTTCATGCCAATGGACCTCAAAAGAAAGCTGGGGTAGCAATTCTCATATCAGACAGATTGGATTTTAAACGAAAGACTGTAGAGATACCGAAGGGCACTGCATTATTCTTAATGTACCCAGCAAGTGGATATGACAATTTAAAATATATATGCCCCCAACAGGGGAGCAGCAAGATACACAAGCCAACTCTTAACCAGAATAAAGAGACATATAGATAAAAATACGTTAATAGTAGGGGACCTCAACACTCCACTATCAGCAATAGACAGAGCACCGGAGCAGAAAACCAACATAGAAACAAGAGCTTTGAATGCCATACTCGACGAGTTGGACCTCATAGATATATATAGAACACTACACCCCAGAACCAAAGAATACTCATTCTCTTCTAATGCCCATGGAACTTTCTCATAATAGACCATGTTCTGGGACACAAAACAGGTCTCAACTGATACCAAAAGATTGAAATTATTCCCTGCATATTCTCAGACCACAACGCTCTGAAA
>NW_024426774.1:54029951-54179652 GCF_017311325.1 Ursus maritimus
CCAAGGAACTGTTGAAAAGGAAAAACAAAGCTGGGGGCATCACAATGCCGGATTTCGAGCTGTACTACAAAGCTGTGATCACAAAGACAGCATGGTACTGGCACAAAAACAGACACATAGACCAATGGAACAGAATAGAGAACCCAGAAATGGACCCTCGGCTCTTTGGGCAACTAATCTTTGATAAAGCAGGAAAAAACTCCAGTGGAAAAAGACCGTCTCCTCAATAAATGGTGCTGGGAAAATTGGATAGCTACATGCAAAAGAATGAAACTTGACCACTCACTCATACCATACACAAAGATAAACTCCAAATGGATGAAAGACCTCGATGTGAGACAGGAATCCATCAAAATCCTAGAGGAGAACATAGGCAGCAACCTCTACGACATCGGCCAAAGCAACCTTTTTCATGACACATCTCCAAAGGCAAGAGAAACAAAAGATACTATGAACTTGTGGGACTTCACCAAGATAAAAACCTTCTGCACAGCCAAGGAAACAGTCAAAAAAACTAGGAGGCAGCCCACGGAATGGGAGAATATATTTGCAGATGATGCTACAGATAAAAGACTGGTATCCAAGATCTACAAAGAACTTCCCAAACTCAATACTCCAGAAACAAATAAATCATAAAATGGGCAGAAGATATGAACACTTTTCCAATGATGACATACAAATGGCTTACAGACACATGAAAAAATGTTCACAATCATTAGCCATCAGGGATATTCAAATCAAAACCACACTAAGATACCACCTTACGCCAGTTAGAATGGCAAAAATTGACAAGGCAAGAAATTACAATTGCTGGAGAGGATGTGGAGAAAGGGGATCCCTCCTACATTGTTGGTGGGAATGCAAGTTGGTACAGCCACTCTGGAAAACAGTGCGGAGGTCCCTTAAAAAGTTAAAAATTGAGTTACCCTATGACCCAGCCATTGCACTACTGGGTATTTACCCCAAAGATACAGTAGTGAAGAGAAGGGCCATATGCACCCCAATGTTCATAGCAGCATTATCCACAATAGGTAAATCGTGGAAGGAAACGAGATTCCCTTCAACAGATGACTGGATTAAGAAGTTTTGGTCCATATATACAATGGAATATTACTCAGCTATCAGAAAGAACGATTTCTCAACATTTGCTGCAACATGGACGGCACTGGAGGAGATAATGCTAAGTGAAATAAGTCAAGCAGAGAAAGACAATTATCATATGATTTCTCTCATCTATGGAACGTAAGAACTACGAAAATTGGTAGGGGAAGAAAGGGATAAAGAAAGGGGGGTAATCAGAAGGGGGAATGAAGCATGAGAGACTATGGACTATGAGAAACAAACTGAGGGCCTCAGAGGGGAGGGGGGTGGGGGAATGGGATAGACTGGTGATGGGTAGTAAGGAGGGCACGTATTGCATGGTTCACTGGGTGTTATACGCAACTAATGAATCATCGAACTTTACATTGGAAACCGGGGATGTACTGTATGGTGACTAACATAATATAATAAAAAAACATTAAAATAAAAAAAAAACCTGCCAATTCCACAAATCAGAGAAAATTCACTCAATGTGCTGAAATCTCTGGTTCAAAAAGTTTCATCACCAGATCTAGAAACTACAAACTAGAAAGAGCACCTGCTTCTAGCAAAATTACATAGTGAATAAAGTTCCCTTTCCAAGTCATCAACCTGGCTTTTCTTTCCCCTTTCTCTCTTCTGATGGCACAGCTTTCCCTACTGTTCTGAGCATGGCTTCCAGTATCATCACAGGCTCCTGGGTACAGGTGTTTGAGGTCAGTCATGGGGTTCCCTCTTGGTGTTGAACTGAGGGATGGTGAATGTAAATGTCATTCTACCAACAGAGGGGCGTTTTGTTCCACGGAGAAAGTGGTGGAAGAAACAAGGGGGCAGAGAGGTCCACATCATCATGAGTATTATGGCATGTAGTCAATATTTACTCCATTGATGGCTGGGAATGTCCTGAGAACCTAGGCCCAAGGCAGACTAATTTGAAAGTGGACCCTTCAAGTAGTAATGAAGGGAAAAGTTCTGCTTGATTCCTGAATTTAGTCTCAGAGTGGTCTGGGGAACTATTGCTTCTTCTTCTCTTTTTTTTTTTATTTCCTTTATGTTTTGTGCAGAGCTGGTCACCACTGAGGAATGAGGAAGGCTATCAGTGGGAGAGGCTCATTCTATTCTTTGCAACTCCAAAGCAGCACCACGTGACAACTAATATGGTGATATTAGTTGGGCTCAGAATCGTGAGTGAGTTTCTCTGCAGCACCTGTGTCTTCTGCTTGTGACTCCACAGCCTAAACTGGTTTAAGAGAAAGTGATCCAAGAATGAGACTGTTCCCAGAATGGCTATATCTATCAGAAAGGACTTGAGCTGCAAACACAGCTGGCCCAGCTTCAACTCTTGGGCTTCCTCCACTGGGCCCTCTGCTGCCCAGAGATTGTGGCTAGGGTTTATGGTTGCAGAAAGCCAGCTCGCTATATATCAACCTTACAACTTCTAGAGCCCAAGGGTCCTCTTTGCCCCTACCAGACACTTTTCATATTTCCAGCCACTTTCAAGGTCTAGCCCCTCCCAATCCAACACTCCAGGCTGGCTCTCCTATGATTCACACTGCAAGCCTAGAAATGTCTCCTTTTGGCACTAAGGGGAGAGGTGTTGAAAGGAAGCCTGAGCAGATGGGAATGAGATTCCATTATTTTGTAAATATCTGAGTGGCATTTCTTTTTAACGCGATTTGAGAGTTTTAGTACATTTAAAAATTTCCTGACCCTAATTATAAAACCGATTTTTATTTAAAGTGCACACATCTCGCTTGTAGTTAGCAAAGTTTTGGGCTCCAATGTTCGCTGCTGCATGAGAATTTCATCTCTCGTGCTGCTTTAGGTCTGTTAGTAACTGGCTTAGCACTGGCCAGTTTCCCTCCCTGGGTAATGACAGAGATGCTAACACAATAGCAAAGCTGTTAATCCCAAACATGTTACTAATAAGGCAAGCTGCTTCACTCAAGGTTGCAGAGAGGAAGGGGAGATGAATGTAGAAATGCTAATATGCCAACTCGCACTCTTCCTCATAACCACAGATTTGCGGATAATGAGGAATGTCCTGTTTTTCTCAAAATACCACTGCACTTAATCAACTCAGAGCTTCCTCACTAATCACATGCCATCAACTGATGTTTGGTATTTGGGAGACTGTGAAGGTGAACAGTAAATGTGAATGAGTTCACTCTGTGGATGGCACCTGAACGATTCTTGCCAAGACTCAACTTTCTTCATCATTTCTGACATGCTTCTTTGTGTGGTTTATTGACCTTTTAGACACATGGTAGACTCTATAGCTATTTAGTTGTGAAAAGAAAATCAATAAATGTGTGAATGAAGCAAACCCTTCTCAACCTGGTCTATAGTCTCAAAAAAAGGAAGTTGGATCTTGTACGATTTGTGTCGAAAGTAGTTTTGAAAGCATAACATGGCCAAGTTCAAGAATTCTAAGGAAGTGGATGGAAGAAAGGAGAGAAGTCATGGAAACAGATTCTTTCCTCTCCCCGTAGAACATGTGCAAACAGCTGTGGAGAAACCACACAAACTCGAACTTTGATTTAGACATAAAAATTGCACTCTGGACAACTGATTTAATTTTTACATAGCCTCAGTCCTAGCTCAGAATCTCCCTGTTAGTAGCCCTGGACAGGTTCGAAATTTGGTAGAATTCATCCTCTGATAGATGTGCTGGTGGCAGAGTGGTATTCACTGACCAAACTGATTCATCTTGTTTGATATGTAGGGTAGTTCTGGAAAGCCATAAGAAATTCTTCAAATTAGCCATAAATCAGAATAACTTTGAGAGCTTTAAAATAATATCACAGCCTGAGTTAACCTTGGGAGATCCCGTTTCAATCAGTTTAGTCTGGGCTCTTGAGAACTATATTTTCCAAAGCTTTACAGATGATTCTGGTGTTCAACGCTGTTTGAGAAGAATTTCTGTATTTTCCAGACTTTCACAGATGAGTTAAATTTAAACAACAAAAAGGGAGATTGAGTTAGGGTTGTCAACATTTTACTTTACCAGCTAAGGAAAAATGAACTGTTACCACCATGATTTCATAAAGGAAAGGACAGATTAACACCAAGGACAGATCTCTAAACACAGTTAGCTTTGTAGAAACTCACAATGTTGCCACACCCATGGTTATAGCAGCATTATTCACATAATGTGCCAAAAGGTGAAAGTAACCTGTCAACTGACTGATGAATAAATTTTTAAAAAGTGATATATACACACAATGGAATATTATTCGGCCTTAAAATGGAAAGAAATTGTGTCACATGCTACAACATGGACAATCCTTGAGAACATTATGCTAAGTGAAATAAGCCAGTCACCAAAGGACAAATAGTATTTCACTTACATGAGATGCCTAGAGTAGTCAAATTCATAGAAACAGAAAGCAGAATGATGAATTCCAGGGACTGGGGGTAGGGACGAATGAAAAGTTGTTATTTAAAGAGTGGGTATGGAATTTCAACTGGGTAAAATGAGAAGTTTTGGAGATGGATGGTGGTGATGGTGTACAACAAGGAATATACTTAATGCCACTGCACTGCATCCTTAAAAAATAAAATGATAAATTTCATGTTATACATATTTTACTCCAATTCAATTTTAAAAAGTTTACTAAATTGCCTTTATTTTCTCATTTTCTTGTACAAGTTGGCATTTGAAAGCCACTGCCCAGGATGAAGAGAAAGGAAGCTGGGCCTGTGGGTGCAGCCCAAGTGGCTGAGTCCAGTTACCCAGGAGCCACTCAGAGTCAGAATGCCTCTAAACTGCCTCCAGATGTTGCAACAACTTGACCCACACTGGATGATGGAGACACACTTCCAGATTATAAAACTCATTACCTATGCCCCATGAGAAACTAATCTTCTCAAACACAGAAGTATCCTAGGTCAGGGGTCAACTTGTCCTTAAAAATACTTAATATCTTTTGTGGGCAGAGATGTCCAGATTATCATACACCCAAGTAAGTTCTTAAGAAACCAGAGATCTGGTCCTAAGGTTTGTCTGAGCAGGCAACGACACTGGGTGACATCTCTTTCTTTTTTTCTTCACAAAGCAATAGAGCAAAGCAGAAAAAAACTGCACAGAGGTTAAAAGCAAAGCAATTCGATACCCATAGGAAGCCACTTACAGACAAGATGTTCTCTGGGACAGAGTTAATTGTTGGTGAAATTACAGGATTACATGAAGAGCAATACTGCTCTTTACTATAGCAGTTGATTCTTATTTACTTATGTATGTAACACACATATACGTATATACTCATGCACACACATATTAAATGGAAGTTTATGATGACTGGTTAGTAAGGTTTAAAAATTCAGATTAATCTGTTCTTAGCAATACAGACCCTGATAGCCTACAAGGCAGGCCATATAGCTGGAATTTATAATCATGGAATTTTCGTACTGCATTAAGAATCTCTGTGGGTGATAATAGAGCACTAAAATAGCTAGCATTGCATTGATGTTTCTCACTCTCTACATTTGTTTAATTCCTTTGCCAGAGACACATACTTAACTTGTCTTGGTAGATTTTTGTAATGTGTCTTTCAAATGGAAAAACTGTATTCAAGCATTCCAATTTTATCAAGTGGCAAAACACCCAGGCTGTTGGCCAGAATGTGCATGTTTGTTACTGCATTCCATACCCAGATATCTCAGGGCTGAAGAATAATAACAATTTTCTAAAATGTTATTGGATCCATAATTCCGGCAGCAGGTTAATTCACTTAGCCATTTCCATTAAAGCAATAATTACTGGCACATAACCTTAGGAATCATTATGCATAGTGATAATCAATTCCAGTTGAAACAGCCTTCTTAGTTCAATAAATGTTTGTTAAGTACCTACTGTGTGTAATGCTCTATTTCTTACCTTTGTCTAGCACTTCAGAAATATGAAAATCATGTTCATTATCTCCTCTGATTCTGACAAACTCAGTGAGGAGTATAGCAAGTTAACATACAAAGAAACCGAGGCACAGAGAGATGAAATGTTTTGCTCACAATCTGGAATCTAGTAAATGATAAAGTCACAAATAAAATACTGGTTTTCTCAAGCCTATTCCAATCTTCTCTGTGCTGCCCCACATATCTCTCCTCATGGTCAACACACATTGTTGCTATTTATATTGAATTGCTCTTTATTATTTCTCTGAGTAATTTTTTGGTGACAGTATGTTTTTTTTTTTTTTCTGGAATGCTCTGTAATGTCACTAAGCAACATGCCATGTAATTCAGGTAGTCTGATCTTCATAAGTTTGGCTAACTTGGCTACCAGTAGATACCATCCAAGTCTTCTGTTTTTCCTGTCACTAATAATAGTTTGCATGCCTCTTTCTTCCAGGAGGAAAAATGAAAGGAGAAACTTTGCTTTTGCCTCAATGCAGGCAGTGTGACATGGTGTCCAGAAAAGTCTGAGAGTCAAGGGACCTGAGTAATAGCTTCGGTTCTGCCACTGGCTGCACATGATGCCACCACAGGCCTTAGAATCCTATCAAATAAGAATTGCATTGCCTTTTCTGACCTCCTTAGAAGGCTGAAGTTAACAACAAAAATGCGAAGAAGTTGAAAATAAATAAATTTTACATTAATGTAAATATTGCCAAGTCTTTTTAGAATTTCTACTAACATTAAATGTGGAAAAAAAAAAGAAACTTCCTAATGACTGTTGTGGGTCAAAACAGATTCTGATTACATCTCTTCATGTCTATAGGGTAGAAAGTATAGATGGGAAAGAAGGAGGAGGTAGGATATCCCCTTTCATTTCAGGGACCTAATGTCTTTGTAATACTTTGAGATAATAGAAAAAAAAATATATATGTCTCTGCCACTTGTTCTTGGCACAGAGTTCCTAAATGCTTATAATTTCCTAAATGATAAGAGTACTAGGAGCAACTTTTGTTCTAATGAGGTGACTGTGGGTGGACTCCCACATGGCCCCTAAATAGGGGCTGGCCACCAGAAAAAAAAAAAACCATGATTAGAAGCTTGGAATTTTCAGCCCTAGCTCTTATACTCCAGAGAGAGGAGAGGGGCTGAAAAGGGAATTAATAATTGATCACGCCTACAAGACGAAGCCTCCTTAAAATCCCAAAGTAGAGAGTCTGCAGAGCTTCCAGGTTGGTGAACACATCCACACCAGGAGGCTGAAACACAACAACCACACGGGGACAGAAACTCCTGCACTTGTGACTCCCAGACCTCACCCCATGTATCTCTTCATCTGGCTATTGATCCATATCCTTTATCATAGCCTTTAATAAACTGATAAACGTGTCTCCCTGAGTTCTGTGAGCTGCTCTAACAAATCAATCAAGCCCAAGGAGGGAACCTCTAACCTATAGTTCCGGTTGGTCAAAAGCACAGGTGATAATCTGGACTTTGACTGAAGTCTAGAGAGGTGCAGGGGCAGTCTTGTGGTACTGAGTCCCTAACCTGTGGGATCTGATGCTATCCGTGGCAGATAATATCAGAACCAAGCTAAACTACAGGAAACCCAGCTGGTGTTGCAGAGGATTGCTTGGTATGGGGAAATACTTCCACGCATTTAGTGACCAAAAGTGTCAGAAGTGAAGTGTTTTGCATGACTAGTAGAGGAGATTACAGGAAGAAAAACCTAGTAGGAAAGACCTAGGCTTTTCCCTATATAGAAGGAGAATGAGCTGGATTTCCCTCTAATAAATCTATACCTAGATTCCATTCTCTAAGGATGCAGAATATACTGTGTGTATTCACCAGATTCAGACAGGATTTCTCTATTTCCGGTATGTGTAGAAAAACCTGGACTGATCATTAACATGGGCCTCAGTGAAGATAAAAATAAAACTGCTTGAGAATAATAAAGTGGTAAGAACAATATGTAAATATTTATATAGAATAAAGTAAAAAGGATCCTGATCTCAACCTCCACTTCTGTTCATTAAAGAACTAGTGATAACCTTTAATGAAATGTGACTAGAGGAATCAAATCCTCTTTTAGGCTCTTCTCCATGTCCTATATCTTACTGTTTCAAGCCTTTGGCACTGATATGGTTGGGTTTTTCGTCTTTTGTTTTGTTTATTTGTTTACTACAACTCCCTTACTAATCACAGAAAAAAAATAATGTGTTTTTTTCTGTCTGCATTTGCCACTTTTTAAGCACTAAAACTTTACCAATTTACACCTATTAACAATTCTACTTCCCTCCAAGATGCTCTGCAAATGATTAGAGACTGCTTGAGTACTTGTTAATAAAAACTGTGGCATGACACTTTAGATCTATGTCTCTCAAACCCTAGCTTTTTAAAAATCTGTCTTCTTTTTACCTTATTCAGTGTCTTCTCTGTTATGCAGTACTGGGAGGTACATTTTAAGTTCTCTCTTCATGGAAAGAGTTATTTGCAGCTTAAAGTACCAGCTCAAAAAGATCACCCACTGCATTGTACCATATCACCTCCTAAGTTACACATTCAGCTCACCCCTGGTACCCATTGCTCAGAAGAAGTTCAGGGACATAACGATTTAATTACCTTATGTTCAATATTATGAAGTGTCTACTATTTCTCTCAAGATAGATCTGTACAACAAGAGAAAGGCCTTTGATGGCCTGGGGTTTCTTTGGGTTGAGAATCATGTAAAATATTGGCCAAGATTTTACCTCTCTAATCTCCCTGCTTTTCACAGCTTGGTTTAGAAAAGCACATTCCCTCTGCCCAGGGCTCCAGCCTGATGAGATTTGTCTCCAGTATTTGGATTATGAACAGGTTAATTATCTGCCACTTATTGCACTCGTCTTTGTGAATGTCCATAAGGTAACAAGAGCACTGCTTTTTCTCTGCCCACTGGACCATGACAGAAGAGTTGTTCAACAACTCATCCTGTCGGGTCACTTCCAAACAAAGAACTCTCTCAGGAAGAAAAATTCCTAAACAATGTCTCCCTCAAAAAAAAATATTCAAGACTGTATTATTTGATCTCTGGTCTGATACCAAATTTGCGTAACTCTAGGAAAGGTAGTCTTAAGCAAACTGTTTGCCACAAATTTGTCTCTTCAAGAACAGAATGACCTGTAATGTGACAAAGAAGTCCATACTCCACTGGCTATATCTTTCTTCAAGGTGGCTTATAATTCCTCTCTTAGAGAGTAAGTCTCAAAATATAAAAAAGTCTGACACTTTTCTGTGATGTCTTACCTTTGGAATGCTGGCACCCTTACAGAGAGATGCCAGATAAGAGGCTCAGGAAAACTGAAAACAATCTAAAACAGGCAACACTAGGATTGTGACTAGGTAAAAGATGATCTGGGCCCTGGATGAGCTGTTATGCAGCTATGCAGAAAGCTGACTGCAATGACTTGTAATCACTGCTCTGGGGCTAGGGGTTTCTTGGATCATGAGACCATGTGCCAGAAGGACTTAAAGGTGGACCCAGTGATCAGGTGATTTCTTCGAGTTTTAGCAACTTTCCACTACAAGTGGGAATGATTTGATAGATCTAAGAATCCCATGTCAGATTGGGTTTATAAGCATAGGACATGAGTTAACTCTTTGCAGAGAAGTTTGTGGAAATTTCCCGTGGAAGAAAAAAGAGGTAGGCACTCTAGGTACACTATAGATAGAACTACCAGATGTGCTGCTTTTCCATGGATGCTTGAGGTTTACACTTGTTGCCTTGACTTAATAATGATTCCTCTTTCATTTGGTTTGGCAAATGAATTATATAGTCACCCTACCTATATGATATTTCAATATTATTCTCTAAAAGTAATGGGTTTTTTGACTTGGCACATGGTTGGTCAGGCAAATCATGTGTTCGTGTTAGAAGGTAATCCCTCTGGTTAGGCAGTACTGGACTCAAAATTTAAAAGACAATTCCAGCTAATTGAACCCCAATATATGAAGCCCCAAGGGAATGTAAACCAAATATTTCTGAGACAAAATTTTCTTTTTTAAAAAAGATTTTATTTATTTATTTGAGAGAGAGTGAGCAGGGGGAGGGCAGAGGGAGAAGCAGACCCCCTGCTGAGCAAGTAGCGTGAAGCAGGGCTCAATCCCAGGACCCTGGGATCATGACCTGAGCCGAAGGCAGATGCTCAACAGACTGAGCCACCCAGGTGCCCCTTCTTAACTTAGTTTTACCTTCACTTTACAACATGAACATGGAGCTAAAGAATTCTAATCGAAGAAATAGCTGAAGAGTCACTCGTTACCTATTAGCTATAGACCAGGAACAACATACAACTCCAAAAGTAGATGGGAAGGACTGGAAACATTATAGATGTGTAGAACAATGATTTCCACAGAGTGCCATCTTTTGAATACTCAAATCTGTAATTGTTGCACTCTATGCTGTCTCAAGCCAAATTAATGAAAGAAATGCCATTTGGTGCCATGTGCAATCCCCTATTCCCAGAACTCCCACTGATGCAGATACATAAAGATCTTATAAGAGACTACTCATCCAATTGTCTTCATGTCTAAAAACAACTGACATTAGCTGAGAATTTCTCATTCAAAATATATTTTCAGTTGATATATCATAAATTTTCATCATTGGGTATAATTCTCCATTTTACTGGTTATTGCACTGACTTTAAGTAAATAACGGGTTAGCTTTGCTAACATAAAAAGAACCTAACTTTGATTTCAAAATAAAAAATATATTTTTTATAAGACTGGCTCTGAAGAAAAATTGAAGGAGGGAGGGGTACATGTCCTACAGCAAGAAATTAAATTGGATACAATGATGTTAAAAAAAAAGTTTTATTAACTTTAGATTAAACAGACATGAGGTATTCAATTAAAATGATTTCTGAGGTTTTAAAACTATCATGTTCTGTGATTAATACAGTAAATGTATGTTTGATTGAAATATTAAGCAGAAGGAAATAAATAACAGAGTTTTAAAAATATATATTCTCATTAGTAATGCAGGGATGAAGTAAAAAGTCCAGTAAAAATATGGCTTGCTTCTAGGAGATGAATAATATTATTTACGGAACTCTTTTGAACAAGTCAGGATGTTCTCATTTGCATATGTAGCCTGATTGGTGAATTATGACCCAGGATTCCAAATCATTGTTCTTTAAACTTGAGCCCAGAAATATAAGGTACCTTGTAGGCCAACATCCTTTCTTCTGCCTGTTTTTCTCACTCTGATGTAGTATGGACTTGGAGGTGGGACATTTGGATGAAGTAAGGTTACAACTTCATCATGTTGAAACAACTGGATGAAAAGCAAAAGAATTTGTCAACTGGCTATTTGGTGTTATGTAGGGTTAAAAAAATTTTTTTTAAGTCATTATCTGATTGGATTTAATTCATCCATCCATTTGAGGTTTTTCTTTGACTATGTAAATGAAAACCACAGCCAATATGGGTAAGCACTAGGAAGAGAAAAAGCAATGGTCCAGTTCAAGAAGAGAGCAGAAGGCAGAAGCAATATCAAATTTTAGTTGTAAACTTGCCTACAAATAGGTCAAAGAATCTCCAAACAATATGCAAATAACACATATAACTTTAAAGTTCCTGTTCTGACACTAAGCAGTTGTTTGACTCTGAGCAGGTCCATGTGGTTTCTTCAATCTTTGGTGTCCCAGTCCACCAAATACAGGCATTTTTGCACTTTTTAGTCAACCAATATTCTCTGAACACTCACCATGGACCAGTCAGAAACTGTAAGATGCCTTAAGAATTCAATGGTGACCAAAAAATAGGCACAGCCTTTTTCTCATGGAGTAACCCCCTCTAAAGACAGACATAGTTGACTAAGGAATAAACAACAACAACAAAAGCAAAAATTGCAAGTGATGCATGTGCTTCTGCACAAAAGAATATGTGCTGTGAGAGTCCTTAATAGGGGAGTGACCTTGTCAAGGAGGTCAGGAAGAGGTGTTGAGGTAGGATCTAAAGACTACTAGGTGAAGGAGAAGTAGAGGGAACAATTGCAAAATAGGAAATAGCATGTGCAAAGGCCAGTGGTAAGAAGAAGCAAGATAAATAAGAGGGATTGAAAACAGGCCAGTGTGGCTGGAGTCCAGAGAGCAAAGCTGAGTAGGATGGAGGTGAGGCTGGAAAGGTCAGGTGGGAGTCAAATCATGTGTAGCTTTGAGGATTTTGCTTTTTCTAAGAGCATTAAAAGGTCATTGAGAGGTTTGGAACAAAAGGATGATACTGTGCCACACAAATTCCCCTTGCTAATGAAGAATCTATCACCCCAGCTCCTGAGACTTTTGCCAGAAGATAGTCCACAGCTGTCGCATCCCTTCAGGAACTGCCTGAATTGCAGAGCTACAGTACACAAGGTTGTGCCCCTTTCTAGGGCTCACATCCTGACCAGTGCAGGGGTATAAAAGCCCAATCTACTCCTTCTTACCTTGGGACAGACTGTCCCATCTTCTGAAATCGCCAGTTTTGGCCAAGGTTTCAGTCGAGACGTCACTGCAGCTCAACTTCTCCCTCTGCCCAAGCTTACTTCTCCTCCCTTCCTTTCCACAAGAAACACCGCCCAATCAACTGCTTGCATTCCCATCTCCATCTCAAGTTGGCTTCCTTGGAAACCCAACCTGTGATAGTCTGGAAGTAACATGGTGAGTGATCTGGAGAGGGTTGGTGGTGAAAGTGGCAGCCCACATATATAACCAAAGATGGTGGCAGTTGGGTCCAGAACAATGGAGAGAGACACAGGGAGAGTGGGCAGATTTCGAAGACATTCAGGAAGTAAAATACAATGGGATTTGACGATGATACGGACATGGGGAAGAGTGATGACATAGAGTGAGAAATCAAGAATGACTCCTCAGTCTCTGGTAGACACAGATGAGAACACTGAACAACATTAGGTGTGAGGAAAAGATCAGAAGTTTCAAAGAAGGCATTGGCTATAGAATCTAGATCACTGGAATATGTGTCTAGATCATAAAGGAAGCCACAGATGTGGATGGGATCTTTAGGGAAAGAGAACAGACTTTGAAAAGGGCCTATGTCTGAACCTTGGGGATTAATCTTAATGTTCTTCCCAGTTCTGATATTCTATACTCTCACACCATCATGAGCTCTAGAAGCAGGGTTCATAACCTTTTAGAAGTAACCAGTTCTTTGAGAATGAGAGGGAAATCAGGGTCTACTCCCAGGGGGGAAAATGCATTTTTGTTCATATACACAAAATCTGTGCAGAATTTCAAGTCCCACACCTCTAAGTTTAGTGCTAGACTCCTTAGTGATTCACAGTCTCCAGGTCATGAACTCACATTCTAGACAAGCCTCTGCTTTTGTAATCCTATCATTTCTGTGGCATTTGATACAAACTGTGTTTTGATGTTTTAAGGCCTTAGCTGTTAGCCATCTTGGTTGATGGTCCAGCAAGGGTTTTTAAGAAGCGCCAAGTACCTGAATACCTGAGCTTCCATGTCAATAGGCAGAGGTAGTGCTTACATTTACCAACCGTCATATTCAGAGTCGCCTTGACTCAGAGAAAGAAGAGTAGGTTTATGCCATGAAACAGGGATTAGTAAACTTTTTCTGCAAAGTGCCAAACGGTAATTATTTTAGGCTTTGTGGAACACATATGATATTTGCCTTATATACTTCTTTCTTTAAAATACTCCTTTCAAAATGTAAAAACCACTCTTAGCTCACAGGGCATAAATAGATAGATCATTGGCCACCACTGTAAATGCTGACTCCTGCCACAAGACAACTCTGCAGCCAGATCAATAAAGACTGCAGTTCCCTTGCCCCTGAGCCTCCTAGCACTTGACCTTGGGGATAGATATTCTTTAACCTTTTGAAGCCTCTGTTTTCACATCTGTAAAATATATCTACCTCTTTGAGTTGTCATGAAGCCTAGAAATAAAGTTTAGTGAATATTCATCCATATACCTGGCACATGGGGGTTGTCCCATAAATGGGTGTAGTAGGAGAGACCACAGAGTTTTTAAAATTTTCTTTTGCATTACAATCTGTTGATACAACAGATTTTTTCCCTCCACCTTATACCTGGAGACATGCTTTTCTGTAACAGAGTAGGTATCTCCTCATCTTGTTTGTCAATGACAGGAAAATCCACCTCCTTCCAGATCCTATTCACTGCTGACCCAGAAGCAGAGGGAAGACCTGGAAAAATGTCTCACTTGCTGTCATTCCTTGCTCTTGCGCCTTTGCCTGGTTGCTTTTGCCTGGTTAGAACTGCCTTTAGCCAGTTCTAACTTACCTGGTCCACCATGTTGCTATTCTTGCCAAAAAAAAAAAAAAAAAGTCCCATACTGGCTCTAGTATGTGTTGCCACCAAGGCAGAATCCTCCTCTCTAGTCCATACTGCATAAAGTTGGTTATTTGCACAGATCCAGGCAGAATGAAGGGGGCTGTCCCATCTCATACCACATGGACTCTTCCTAGCTTCCGCTTAAGGCCTCAGGAACCCCAGATTTCTTCCCTCTTTCTTGTCTCAAAGGGGATGGTCTTAATAAGCCATACAAGTTTGATTCACCCTCTGGGAAAGCTTCTGCTCCCTTACTCCCTTCTCTATCAGCAAATTCTACTGTGCGCCCTTGCACTTCACTGGGCTACAAATATTCGTCAGATATCAGCAGCTCTGCCTGCTCCTTTAGAGCATGATAATATCGGGTAAAATCCAAAACTGCATACTCTTTGGAAAGGCAAATCCTCCCAAATATTGCTATAAATTCCTAGTAGAGAAAGCAGATTTTCATTCTCAAGGTCATTTTAGCCTACGAGCTCTTGCTTCTGCATGCATCTCATTGATGAAAAAGTGAAATTCTTTTTTATTTTACACATACCCACATATACAGTCACAAAAAGTATTTGTGTGTCTGACAGATGTAAATGAAGTTTTGGAGGAACTGTAAAGGGAGTTTGCATTACAACAATGAGCATAATTTTAAATTAAGTACTAGAACCTCTCATTCCTAAACTCTGCTTTGCCCCATTCCCAGGTAGAAGCTTCGCAAGTTACCCCATAAAGAACTTAAGCTCTTGCCACATTGCTCTTCCCTCCACTGTGCTTCTCTACCCATCTATTCTTTTTTCTCTTCTTCCCCTTCTCTCACAGGAATCAAACATAAATTTCTTTCAGTCTCTCAGACACAGCGCTTTAAGCGGCTTTTTAAAAATGTGCAATTCCTTTGTAACTGTTGCCCTCAGGTCTCATCTTCTACTCCAAATGGCTCAGTTATTTTCCCCAACCAATGAAAGTTCCCCGACAGATTATGCTAGTAGCTAAAACAATGAAAAATTTCAGTTGCTTACACAGGTTACTTGGCTGAATTGCCACTTTGATATTCATTTTTAGGCCTTAATACTTAGCTTAAATCAGCTAATCAGATGAATTGAAAGGAAGAAGGACCAAGAAAACAGAACTGAGAAAAAGTCTGTTTTGTTTGAGGGGCGAGGTCAGGGAGAAAGCACAGAGGCAAAGTTTTTGGACGTACACGGGTATGGCTAATACAAAAATTAACAAGAAAATGCTGCTGGGGGATGGTAGGGATACAAGAGGATGGGAGAGCACAGAGAGGAAATTTATCTATTTTGCCTGGGGCAGGACCTCATTTTAGGTGTTGCATAAGTATAGTTAAATCCTCTGGTAGAGCACACATTCATGAAGACAGGGGAGATCCTCCTTTGATGTGGAAATAACTACTGAGAAAATCCACAACCCTCCCTGCATGAATCTCCTGATGTCACAGCTGTTCCGAGAGCCTGCTTTGGCTCTGCCCTGTGTGGGTGTGGGGACCCAGATGATGAAGGTTGGAATGTAATTGATTACTAAGACTATACATGTACAAAGTTAATGATGCAACATTGGGGAGCAGGGGGCTGGGGGACAGGGTGGAGGTCATTTTTTTTGTTATTTTCTGGAGACTGCTTTGGAATTTTCCCACATTTCTCTCTGTATAAACAACAGACATTAGCATTTTCATATGTCTTGAAAGTTAAAGCAAGATGTGGGAAATTCAATTGTTGACGAATAGAGTTCTCTAATTGCACTCTTCAGAGATTTCCAGTACTTTTGGAAAATGTGTATTGATGAAGAGTGTAATATATTTATTGGTGGTGTTCCATTTCAAGGGATGGCCTGATCTCCAGTCTATTCTCCCACTCCAATGCATCTGCTTGGATAGGAAAGCTCCCATTGGCTTCAAAGGGTACAGAGAGTAGGACAAAGATGCTGAAGGATGGAGTCAGATCAATGATTTTTTATCATCTTCCCTAGTTCTGTATCATCACTGCAGAAAGTGAACTGCTTCTGGGAAACTGATATATTAAAAACTGTTCAAAAGAGCTAGGAGCTGGATCTGGAATTCTGACTGGCAGTGCGTACTGCATAACTAAATATGGTGCCTGGTTAGCTCTCATCTATTTTCAGAGACAGTACTGACTTCAATTAACATGTGCGCACTTACAGCTGTGCAAGTCCCTCCCTAACACTAAACCACACACACTAACTGGCAGCTTGGCTCAGAACAAAAATCAAATTCACCTTTACCATAGCCTTATGCAAAAACTCATTATCTTTTCTATTATTTTGAAGCAAGGTTTGGGAAAACCCTTATTTTCCAAGCATTAAATGCCTTTGCTTGGACTCTGAAGATTTCTGCAGGCAGTAATGCCTTTCATTGTGGCCCAACACACCATGCTCCATCCAGGTCTTGCTGACTCATTGATCTCACACCCAGGCATAGTAGATAGAATGTAGGAAAATGTCTATGGGGGCAGCCAGGCCCTTGCTAATGAAACCAAAGCAATGACTGAATGACTAGAGAACTAAAACTTTACTTATTTCCAGGAAGCTCTTCTCAGACATTAAGCAGAGAATTATGGGGTGAAGGTAAGGAATGAACTGAAGAAACAGGGAACATGATGCCCAGCCAAGTTCCCTAGCTGGGGTCCAGCAGAGCTCATAGGCCCAATGCATTCAAACTGACCACTGACTAAGATGTAGGAGGGCTTCAACTTTACGGAGCAATTGGCGTGATGCTAGATGGAAATCAATACCTGCAACCTAAAATTTTGGTTTTTGTGTGTTGTCAGTTGAAGTTTGATCTCCGTTTCTCTTTCTTGGAGTGATTTTCCTTCTGCAATCAGCATGATGAAAAAGAAAATATTGCTTATAAATGATATCAGCACATAGTACTGGCTGAGCTGGAGAAAGCTGGCAGTTGCAGAAATTCTGTTTTCACT
The DNA here is from genome assembly GCF_017311325.1 of Ursus maritimus. NCBI lineage: Eukaryota > Metazoa > Chordata > Mammalia > Carnivora > Ursidae > Ursus > Ursus maritimus. The sequence continues at coordinate 54,047,214 of NW_024426774.1, forward strand.
TTACATTAAGTGGCATTAACTACACTTCTACATAACTAAGTATAACCAGACGGTTGTGGATCAGGATTCAACTCTTATTTCAGGGGCACTGGGGTACAAGTGTGAGCTGTCAGGTCAGGGGGCCAGGCCCTCTTGGTCATCTCTTAGCAAGGACCATATTATTTAGCCCCAGGACCTCATTCTAGAGCCAGAGATTGTCAAGTGCCTCCTCTTAACCAAGAAGTAAACTAAGCCCAGAAGAGCCCAGAGGCACGTGGTCTACCAGGTAAGCCAAAAGCCACTTCCCCTCTAGCCCAAAGAATGAGGTGTACGAAATGTGTCTAAGCCAGAGAGACCTTTTTTTAAATAGACCTTAGGGCTGGCCTTGAAAACGAGGTTACTACCAAGTTTGGATTTTCAGATTTTCCCATTAAATCTAATAGTGTTACAGACCAGTGCAACATATAACAAGAATGACCAGTTTATAGTTCTACCTGTGAATGAGGAGACACAGGCTCTAGTCAATCCCAGGTAATGGGAATTTCTCAGCACCTCTCTGCTAACCAAGATGACTTGACAAGGGAGAAAGAGCAGCACTTTAGCCTCCTTGCTACCATTAGTCCTCTAGGATGCCTTGAACAAAGTAAACCAGTAATTCTCTGACCCTCTCATGAATCACTGGTAACATGGAGGGAGCTTAGCTGCTGAAAAGTAAGGGCATAACCTAGTAGAACTTTAAGTTCTTCTGAGCTTAAAGACCTGAGATTCAAGGTATATTTTTTGTGTGTGTTTCTGACGGCAGAGACCTTGACTTTATTCCAGTATCCTCAGTAGCTGATACATGACACAAAGGGCAATCCATGTTAGACTGAATAATTAAATAAGCATAATTATAACATTCAAGAAAAATATATTCTTACAAATAGCCCACAGTGCAGCTACCCAATTAAGATTTTTGTTGTTGCTGCAAAGAATGAGATTCAGCCAGACAGTCCTGCATACCAAGGGGCCCAGCCAAGGGCAGAGTTTTTAGAAGCAATGAGAAAAATGAGGACAGGTGGGGTTACTCCTACCTTTCAGAGATCTTGGGAGCCTGAGAACACTGGCAAGTATGCAATCACTCCCAGAAAAGCCAGGCTGTCTTGTTTGTGCAGATTAGTGAAGACTTAAAGCTATCTGAAATGATCATTTTGTAGGTATGGACTGGGCTCCTCCCTCCTCAAACCTCTTAAGCCCATGGCCCTGTAATATCAGAAGAAAGATGTATTTATTCACTCCCTGACCATGGAGAATTTTGTGTGATCTGGGTACAAAACCAGCAGGGAGAGATGGAGGCTCTTCCTTGATATTTAGATGCAATGTAGGTCCTTGGAGCTGTGATCTAATCTGTGATAAAAACAGGGGATCTGATACCAAGCAGACAACAGAAGGCTTGACTATCATCTGAGGAACTACACAGGGTCCAGAAAAGTCCAAGGTAGCAGGGTTTTGTCTGGAGAAATGGGCTTCAGCCCATGGAGACAAGACATCAATGTGTATGTCATGCTCCATGCTCCCTCTCTGCCCCACCAGGGCTCTGACAGTGGCTGGGTAGCCTTTCAACCTCACTCTAGCTCTCATTGGGTTCTAATAATACTGTTCCTCCCTTGTTTCTTCAGGCCTAAGGGCAATAACGACTTTCACTGTTGCTAGTCCCTGGGTGTCTCATCAACCTTTGTGGGTACCCTTTTCCCTGGCTACACCTCTGGAAATAGTCCTTTTATTCCATTCTGTTCAACTAAACCTTTTTGACTGTCATCTCTTTCTGGCTGGGATGTGATATAGGGAAGCTTTTACTAATCAGCACAGATGGACTGTATAGGTCAGCAAAGAACATAGGTGGCAGGTGACACTTTGAAATTCAAAACAAATATTTGCCATATCACCTACGGATCTCTGAGATTCTCAGGACTGGCCTACTACTAATAAAATCATGATTTTTTTTTTTTTTTTTTTTTTTTTTTTTTTTTTTTTTTTTTTTTTTAATAATAATTTCTTTTTATTATGTTAGTCACTTATGCATTGCTGTTACTGCTTTCAGGGCTTTTTGCATTCTGGTCACTACAGGGTTTTCACCACTCTCCTTGCTCTAAGCTAAGTGCTCCTTATTCTCCTCAGAACATACCTGTGTGTGCTGTACCTCCATCTGAAGCCCCGTTCTTCTCTTTGGAAATGGTACACGATAAAGAAAAAAATGTTATGCTCTGAAATTAAATAGGTATGGATTAGATACTGGCTCTGCCAGTTATTACTTGTGGAACTGAATTACGGGTCCCAATTCTTCACTCTCTTACAATAGAAAGACACATCCACACCCTTGCCATGACCTCATGTTGGGTAATACAGACTTCCTTGCTACAATACACTTTAACTTTGGGGTTGGCCATGAAACTTGTTTTGGCCAAAAACATATTGGCACATGAGACTAGAAGGTACTTGCAGTTTGGCTTGCCCTTTTGTGCTCCCATGATACATCATGAGAAGAACATGTCCTAGTTAATGGTGATTCCTTCAGCCTCTGCCCCAGAATGAGTCATATGAAGCAGACCACATGCTCCATGTAGCCACAGTCCAAGGAAGATACGGTAGGATTAACAGCTAGAGGCCAGGGCCTAGAGAGCAGAACCTGGACACCAGCCTAGTTCAGCTGAGTGATAACTAACCTACAGATCCATAAGCATGAGAGTAAATGATTACCATTTCAAGATACTGAGTTCTGGTGTGGTTTATTATACAGCATTATTGTAAAAATAGCTGACTAATACGTAATACTTACATGAACTTGAAAACTAAGGCAACCTCTCAAAACTTTAGTTTCCTCCTCATAAAGTGATAATAATTATAATAAATACTTATTTTACAGAGTTATTGTAAAGATTAAATGAGACAGGGTGGTTTGCATAGTGCCTGGCACAAAATAAATGTTCAATAAATGGTAATTTATTTTTGATTTGTAATCGCTGGAAATTGCATGCAGCCTTTAGTGTTCATTCAGCTCTCCCTTCATGAACAAAGTGTTTGTTGAGCAATACAGCTCCCACAAGGACCATCTTTCTCTGAAATTCCATCCTATTATTGCCTATATAATTCATTTGGCTTCATATCTTTTCACCCACTATTTTTTAGTATCTACTATGTGCACTAAGTACACAATTCAAGATATTGTACTGAAAGAACGACATTTATTTAATACATGAGGTGTGTCAAACACTGTTAGGCACTTTCCATGTCATTTAAATTTCCTAACAATTCTATGAAGTAAATACTGTTTTTTCAATAAAATACCCCAGTCTCTTGGCCAATAAGTAGTAGAGAAGGGTCCAGACATCTGTCTTTTTGCTGCAAAGGACTACTAACTCTTCAGTCTCTTAGAAGAAATGACACTAAATAATCATAATTCGAGGTAGTTATATGCACCCTATCATGAGGTGAATTGTGTGGACAGAGAAAATAGACATAACTCCATGCCAGATGTTTATCCAATACCGTTAAGGTAGTTGCTAAGCCCTGGGATATGGAAAATAACACAACCAATTCTTATTTGGGGAGAACCAGATTCTAATAACTGAGCCAGATCCATGGAGGATAACTTTAATATAATCTGGAAAATAGTGAAGCAACCAGCATTAGGTTTGGAGAAAGATTCCTGGAAGGAAGAAGATTTGAGCTACATCTTAAAAGACGATTCATATTAGGCTGAAGAGATAAAGGCAAAGGCCTTTCAGGCAAAGAGAAGAGCATAAGCAAAAGCTCTAACTATACAGTTATGCATGATCAATCATTGTCAGTGACCTGAGGACAAGAGATGTCTCCTTTCTAACTCTGTCTCTACATGTCATTCAACACAAGGCTGAGGACATAAGAGGAGCTCAACAAAATTTTTTCATTTGATTGAATGAATGCCTCCTACTCTCCTCTGGGAGATACAGAAGGAATAAGTGGTACCACAGTCTCCCTGATTTTAAGCCCAATGCCAAGTTGCTGCACAGACAGTAGAGTTAAAACATACAGCTAAACACAGGCAATATTTTTAAGTAGCAGGACTCATCAGTGGTATGATTAGAAATGGGAGTCTAGCTTGGCTGGTGCTGTATTGATGTTAGCACACTATTTCTCAAGATTCAGTGACCCTGGTGTCTAAAGTTCCCCCAAAGCTAACTTCAACACATTCAGGAGACAATTCCAACAGAATAGATGAAGAACATGAAGGCACTCCCCTAATTTCAGCAGGGAAAGACATCTTGTTCAGATGACTTCTTTCCTCTCATGAGTATATCCAGTCATCACAGCCTGTGTTCACTTGGATTATTAAATAACCTCAGTTGCTACATAGGAAAAATTATCTTTAAATTGCACTTGTAAATTTCTTTGACTTTAGGGGGACTTTCATTTTATAATTGTGCATTGTTCTTGTTTCTGATGCCTTAACAGATGAAAGCTGTCCATAGGAGATAGTTCAGCAAATGAGTTATCACATCGCCAAACAAAACTATAGTCCTTATCAGCTGTGAGAAAATAATTCAATTTGCCTTTAAATGAAATTTTCAGAATAGCTTATACATACATCGAAACTATTTTAAAATCTGAACTAAGACACTGTGGGAACTCTCATAAGGGATGTGCAACTGATCTGCAGTTCTGAAAAATGAAGCTATTTTCTAATACTGTTTATTTTTTAACTAAAGTACTAAGTATCTCATTCAAGTGGCAATAGGTGGTTAATCCTCTATAAAAGTTCTTGGATGTATTCCTTCTAAATGCTAACTATTAAGAAGAAAACATTATAGGGTTTCTTAGGAAATCAATACTTTATTATGCAATAATTGCATCTGCAAATTTAATGTTCTCCATAAGGCCCAGCAGAATGAAAGAGGTCACTGGGTGAGATGGTGCAAATGGTCCCTGTCTGACCTGGAAAATCCTCTAGAATTTGAGGCCTAGTAAAGTGCCGAGATGTCATTAAAATATTTTCACTAGTACAACATTTATTATGGAAACCAAATTGTAAGAACATCTGTCTGGATGACACTTTGGCCCAAAGTTGGATCTAAACCTGGTAACAGTTATAATTGAAACTGGCTTCATTTTTCTCCCAAGATCTTTGATTTTTCTTTTGCTTCACAGAGCAACTTACTTCTCAATGCTATAGCAGTTAACTTTTGTTTTCCTAAACCTTCCTGGGCAAAAATCCCAGCTCTTCCAGTTTTCTACCAAGAAGTCACGGAAGGTGGGAAGGAAGGGAAGGAACCCTCAAGGAGATAGAGGAGAGGTCAAAAATCACCCTTCCAAGAATTTCTGGGTCACTATCTAATTGATATGCCTATTGGCAGGCCTCACCTTTAAGCCTGTTCTGACTTCACAGGCAGCTCTTATTCTGCACGCAGCCAAGTGTAAAGACTCGAGGCATTGAACACGGAACCCAAAAAAATCTAGCCAACTCTACGTAAAGCACTCAGGCTGGGGAACCGTACCATAGCAAAATACCCCAAACAGTTGTTTTTCCATTATGATCCTCAGCCTGGCATTTATTATCATTTTTTATTGCACACTTTTAAAGGCAATGGTCCATTTTACTTAGATCATTAATTTGCAAAAATCATGAGATATGAGCAGAGATGGTGTTTTTTATGGGCCATGCTACACCTCTATTGGACCCCAAAGGAAATGAGGTGTGAGTCTTAGCACATTATAAGAAGAGGCCCTGGAACCACAAGCTCCATATTCTTCCAGAAATAGAAACGATCAGAGTAGTTTCACAAGAATAATACAGTTGGATGAATGGAGTGATGCATGAGTAACTGCCAGTCTAAGTAAATGGATGGACAAATAATACAGTGAAGTCTGACCAGCACTGGAGTGTAGCCATACGACTCCTTGATGTAGAGTTTGGAGATCTTGGGCCTACTTCTGCCCAGTCACCTACTAGCTGTGTAACTGCTGTAAGTAAACCTCTCTGAATGTACCTCACTTCTGCATCTGTAAAATGCTAATAATAATACCTATTTCATTAGAGTCGCAGGGCAGAAGAGCTCCATGGGGGTCATGTCATGGCTTGTAGAGCCAGACTGCCTTTGTTTAAATCTGAACTTCTCTCCCTTGCTTGCTCTGTGACCTTAGTTATTTTATCCTCTCTCCATTTGTGTTTTCTCATTAGTAAAATAGGGATAATGTACTAAGCTCCTAGGAATAGAGGTGAAAATTAGATAAGTTTATATATGCAAAGTGTCTAGAAGAATATCAGGTACACAATAGGCAGATACAAAATAATGTTACTATTTGTGTATATATATATATATATATATATATATACATACATATATATATATAATAGTGTATTGTATATACAATGTTATATAGATATACTTTACATTAGTTATTAAGATTATATAAATTGTGATTCTCAGTTGTAATCAAGAAAGACAAGTCTAGTTGATTTAAGCAGAAGGGGATATTAGAGGATACTAAGAAGATCATAGAATCTTCAGGATAATCAGGGAACCAGGCTTGTTCATGATATAGTCAGAACGAAAACACCCAGGATTAAGACCCAATTACACTCCAGAACTGTCACAGTGAAAGACTACTGTCCATCTCTACGCACTAACTTCCCTTAAGATTGGAATCCAAGAGCTTTATCATTGCTATCTGAGAAGTCTTTGTAACCAATTTCAATTTCTCTTTGCATAACTGCTGCTTCTTATTTCTCCAAGTCATAAATGGGATGGCTCTAATGGATAGAACAAAGGCTATTTGTCTGTATCTTAGCTACAAAGGAGTCTGGCAAACGTAGTCTTCAGCCTTCCAGCCTGCATGGTAGAGAAAAATGAAGAAAAGCTAAAAGAAAGTTGGAGTGAGCCAATCTACAATGTCTGCTATAAGGATTTTTAAATAAAATACAGTTCTGGCAGCCACTTTTTGACCTAATAAGGTAGAAGTGGAAGATCTTTGGTTTGTTTTTCAGATTGGTTAGGAGTTTCCAAAGGTAACTAATAACTATACTTGTAACACTATCATGTTTCCACTAAGCATAAACAAGTAGAACTAACCTAATTGTTGGCTCCCTGCCTGTGACTTGGGGCAGAGGGTTGTTCCTCTTCTACAAGCATTCTGCGCCGTATGTAGACAAATGAGATAGTCTTTCTTGCATCTGTATTCTCTGGAGTAGTAGACATAGACTGGCATGATCTGGAAAGGCATGAGCTGAGGTCTACTCCAGAGAAGTGCCCCTGGAAACTTTAAAAGTATAAAGTACAGGAGTGCCTGGGTAGCACTGTCGGTTAAGCTTCCAACTCTTGGCTTCAGTTCAGGTCGTGCTCTCAGAGTCATGAGATCGAGCCCCATGTTGGGCTCTGCACTCAGGACAGAGTCTGCTTAAGACTCTCTCTCTGCCCCTTCTCCCTCCTCTCTCTATCTCAAATAAATAAATCTTAAAAACAAAAAAAGAAGTATGAAGTACAATGATCTATGAAGTACTGGCTGCTTGAGGTTTTGAGGATTCAGTAAGCCTGAGGACCATTAATGCAATTAACCATATTTTGAATCAATAAAATGGTAATTACCTGCAAGGCATATTTTAGATATGGTCTGAATATGGATGAATACAGAGAGTTGAAAAATATGGCTTCTAGTTCTCTTCTAACATTGCTGCATATTCTGCAAGTTATTCCAGTTCTCTGGGCCTCAGTTTCCTCCTTTAAACTCTGATCTCCTTTAAAATAAAAACTCTGATCTCCTTTACATTTTTAAAGTTTTAATTTCTATGTTTTGATGTAAATATTTACATATTTGAATATTTCTTATTGACAGAAATATTAAGTTTGACAATCTTAAGTCCCGTCCCAAAGACTCTAGAAAACAAAGTGCTACAAAGTCACACTCCTTTTAAAGTATATGAAAACCATACCAATTATTATAAATGAAAAAAATAGGTCAGCTTGATCATAGTTACTGTCGGCATATTTTACTTTACTGCTCCAGAAATAACTTTTGCTTGCTTTCCTGCAGTCAAGCCAGTGAATGGCCACTTACATGTGGGAACTGCATCCTCTTTGTTTCTAGTTAATGTTGAATAAGCTTATATAATATACCGAAACCATACATTATGAAGCCTATCAAAGCAAGAAAACCTTTCAAAAGTTTTTGTTTTAGAGACTGTTGAAAGCCATGAAGGTTAACTTGATTCATGGGGCTTAAAGTTCAGAATATACTGAGTCTCCCTGACAAAAAGTAAACCTAAGGGGCGCTTGGGTGGCTCAGTCAGTTAAGCATCCGACTCTTGATTTTGGCTCAGGTCATGATCTCAGGGTCGTGATATTGAGTCCCATGTTGTGCTGGGCATGGAGCCTGCTTAAGATTCTCTCACTCCCTCTCCCTCTTCCTCCCCACCCCCCTGCTTGCATGTACGTGCTCTCTCTCTCTCTCTCTCTCAAAAAAAGTTAACCTAAGCCAACTTCCTCATAGTCTAAATTCTACATAAGTATCCATGCTAATACAATAAGAAAAAATAGTTTAGATTCAATTGTTGGAAAGGGTAAGAAATTTCATTATTAAAAATTATTTAATTTTTTCTGCTAATAAAGCCCAAGAGAATCTACTGAAAAACTGATTACTTCTAACAGAGTTCAGAAGTAGCTCAAGTGACCATTTTTCAAACAGTGATCAAAATCCATAAGTCTACAAAAAAGTCAGTAAGTTTACAAAATAAATAGATCCTGTGGTGAGATAATGTATGAACATTTAGAGATGCTCAAAAGAGGATTGGCCAACATATAATGAAGCAAATAAAGAGTTGGACTAGTTCAAGGAATGGATAGGCTTTTTAGATGGAAGAGGTCTTTCAAAGCACATTAATTGGACAAGTTTTATAAACACAGCTATCAGCATGAAAGAAAGGACAGTAAAAAATGATGCATTACTTTCAAAGTAAAGTTATGCTTTACTGGGCACTCACTATGTGTTAGACACAACAGAAGTATTATTTACAAGAGTCTATAAAAACACTATCACTCCCATTTTAGAGGTAAGGATGCACAGGTGAAAACGAAGAGCTAAAATGAAAACCAGGCTGGTCCAACTACAAAAATCCTCAACAAACTGCCTAACAACCATAATAAAGTGCTTCTAATTAGAACTTTTATCTTTGCAAAGCACTTTCACATTGGTTACCTCATTTGAGCTAGTCAACAACCTTGTGTAGGTAGACTAATTCTTCAGCTAATTTTCTGGATGGAAAACTGAGTCACCAGGAGATTAACCTGGTTGCATAACAGTGGAGCTCTGTAAAGCTACAGATTCCCAGTCCCTCTTCCAAAGCCTAGTAAATAAAAATATCTGGGAATGGAGCCCTTGAGCCTTCATTTTTCAAACACTTGCCCATTTAATTCTCAAGCAGATGCACTGAAGTCCCCAGATCAGTGGTTCTCAGAGTACGGGCTCCCCACCAACAGCACGGCATTATTACTTGTCTGAAATGCAAATTCTCAGGTCTCCCAACCCCAAATCTACTGAATCAGAATCTGAGAAAAATCTGGGTTTTAACATACCCTCCAGAGATTCTGATGTACACTATGGTTTGAAAATCACTGATGTAGATTAAAAGAGGTGACTCAGCATAGTGATTAAGACAACGGACTCTGAACTCTGCCAACTTAAATTAAATCCTGTCTCTGCCACCTCTTGACTGGGATCTTTGGCAACTGCTTCATGTCTCTGGCCTTGGTTTAAACTCAGAAAATGAAGATGATTGGGTTATAATGAGGAACAAAGGACTTAGAATTAGTAAAGAACTAATAATAGTCTCTTACATTGAGTAAAAGCTTGAATGAAAATTCAGGTTCTTGTCCAGGATTAAAGCTGTGAATGAGATGAAAAAGAGTGAAGAGGTTCCAGAAACAAAATCCTTGAGGAGACCAGCTCTAGGGGTTTCAATCCAGAACACAAGGTCAACAACCCTGCTCACATATTCTAAATGACTGTGGGGGAGGAAGGTAAAGAACAATGTGAACAAGCAACCCACCAGGAGACTGGAACATGCTTTTGCTTGTAGGAGCCTTCACGGTCTGCTAAGAAGAGCGCTGAACCATTGGCTTACCTGAGTCCTAGCTGTGGGGCCTCAGGCAAGTCACTCAACCCCTCTGGGCTTCAGTTTCCTCACACAAACAACTGAGATAATAATAGTGATCCGACTTTCTCCATGGAATTGTTGAGAATCAAGCAGAAATAATAGATGTCAATATGTATTTGAAAAGTCAAAGACCTCAGGCAAGTGTTCAGGATTATTATCATAATATCCTCTTCCAGTCTAAGCATCTTTTGACATTGCATTAACCCCTTCCGGTCCAGCATAAGAAGATAAAGAATAGTGTCCCTGACTTCCAGAATTTTTCACTGAAAAATCTGTAACCTCATAATTCCAGACCTCCAAAATCCAGCCATCAGCTTGGGGTGGGTCAGGCCAGGGTGTTTACTTGGTACATCTGGTCGGCCTGGGATGTGGATCAATATATAGAACAGGTAAGATACATTTTCTTATAATCTTTATAAACCAGGTAAGTTGTAATACACAGCCCCAAAGGGAAGCCTCATTTATAAATATCTGTTTAGGGGCGCCTGGATGGCTCAGTCGTTAAGCGTCTGCCTTAGGCTCAGGGCGTGATCCCAGCGTTCTGGGATCGAGCCCCACATCAGGCTCCTCTGCTGGGAGCCTGCTTCTTCCTCTCCCACTCCCCCTGCTTGTGTTCCCTCTCTTGCTGGCTGTCTCTCTCCCTGTCAAATAAATAAATAAAATCTTTAAAAAATATATAAATATCTATTTAGGGGCCTTTGAAATATCGTCCCAACTCCTGAGAGTGTGTAAGAACTGAGATCCTCTTTTGACCCAGGGCTTGCTGTGTGATGTTTTGCGGGGACAGAGTAGGCAGGACAAGGGCCAGGGAGACCAGGTGCTACCATGTGGACGTCTGCTGTCCTTCCTTTGCATCTTTCACCCAGGCCTTCAGGCTACTGCTGGGCACTGCTTTACCTGCACTCAACCGTGGACTGATCTTTGTGCTTGGATGACTCTGTGCTCTAGAGAGCTTGAAAACACTCGTCACGAGAGACACAGCTGGCTTCTTCTCATTATGACTCCAGGAGCTCAGTGGGGGAGAAGCACCTGCTGGCACTTTGCTTCATTGCTAGTTCATTGCTATTGCCTGCTTGGCCCACAGGCCTATGACTGCAACATCTTCCCATACTCCTCTGAGGGACTGTACCCATGGCGAGTTTTTCTAGCCAGCTCCTGATGGTGCAAAGACCAATACGCTCTGGGGAGAACAGGACCCTGTACAGGCTGGCAAAAACCTATCTGATCTGTATCATAACTAAACGTACATCAGGCTTCAATGGTTTCTTTTAGGGTCATTTCCTACTTTTCTTCCTTTACTGGGGGACCAAGCTGAAGTTCCTGTTTATAGAAAAAGCCAGAGCCTCTGTAAACAGGAACTATCTGTCTGTTTCTCCAATCTGAATAAATTTTTAATTGCTCCTAAACCACACCTGCAGCCTCAGCTTCGTAGAACCCAAAGGAACAATTTTGATCTTGGAGAAGTTTAGTTTAAGCAGCTCTAACTCAAGACGGATTACCCCGAATCACTCACTTCTGTGGCTCCCAATTTGCATCCCCGTGTTGCCAAGGTTGGGCATTTTTCTTATTTCTGAGACCCAGGCCCCTCTATTCCCTATGTCAGGTAACTGGGTCTCTGTCTGAAGTTGTTACCCGGGCCCGTTAGGCCCTGCCCACACCCCTGTTGGCTTCTCTTCCTGTCAGCAGAGGTCCTATTCCTGGAACCTGAGTCTACAACTGGAGCCTACTTGCTAAAAGACTTCTCTGGATTATAGGGCCTTCTCCTCTTGATCACAACTTGTCATATCAATCACAACCTGCTATTGCCTTGTTTTCTAATGCCATATTTTACCCAGCAATCTGGAGTTCCTATCACTTGGTCCATTCTAGTAGGCAGGCCAAAGCTCAGTCCTGGCCTCTTCCAGGCTACCCTATCTGATTGCAATAAAATGGGCCACACTCCATCATACCCTAAGGCATAACAGTAGATTATAGGTTTGAATGGTATACTTCCTGAGCCATCATGGAGAGAGTTTCATTTTGAAGACATTTACTATGGCACAAAGTAGGCACTGAAGAGATGTTGAAGGAATAAATCAATGAATGGAGCTTGTCTGCCCATAAGAGCCTCACTTGAAGAAAACAAGCTCAGATGCTATTTTATGTCCCAAAGGAACCCTTTAACTTGCATTACACAGAAGAGGATATAAACAGGGATTTTCCTGTTCAGGCTGCTCAATATGCCTCAAGATTGCAAGTGTCCTTGAGGACAGCCCACCCAACAGGCAAAACCAAATTCATCTAGGCAATGGACTCAAAAATGTGGAAGTGAGGACAAAGACACATACACAGAGAAATGGGGAAATAAATCTCACCCCAACCTGATGATCTGATGTGCAGGGTTACAAGGACAGGAAGCTAGGGGCTCTTTTTCTTAAAGAAAACAATTAACTACAGAAAAATAGCTCAGTCAACCCCTACCATGGGCATAATGATGCTCCCTAAGCTGTTCTCACTCTTAACTGTTTGAGCTGCAGAATAAGAGTGAGCCAAGAGAAAGCCAGCAAAGAGTGTCCACGAGCCTCTAAGGCCTTGGGGAAAGAGATCTAGAGGAATCTAATTCTGCCAGATGATGCCTGTTAATCCTGATGCAAGCAGACTCATGAGAGCAGAGGATTCCAAGGGCTTCTCTGCTTTCAACTCTCGCCTGAGAAGAGGTGGACAGTGGAAGGAAGAGAAGCTGCGTTCCCTCTGCTCTCTGGCCAGAGAGCACTTTATTTAGGCATTCTGAGTGAGGCATTGATCAAGGAGTTAGGAACTGCCAAAATGTTTATAACTGAGACTGCTGTCCCCTCACTGTTTGTGGGCATGCCCAGATTCTGAGAGACGCTCCGTCATGCCCAGTTAAAATGTGAATTTCAGATAAACAATGCGTAATTTTTAAGTATATGTATGTCCCACACAATATGTGGGACATACTTATATTTTAAAAAATTGTGTTATTGGTCTGAAATTCAAATTTCACTGAGCGTCCTATATTTTCATTTGCTAAACCTGGCAACACTACCCACAAGCAGATGGCTCACCCAGTCCCAGATGTGTCTGATGATGTGACCATCACAGAAAAGAGAACTCTTGACTATGAGGGGGTATAAAATCATGACAATTCATGCTTCTGAGGTTACACATTTGCTGAATTTGTTCCCCTTCCCTTTCCACTCACCCAACCCGCACCATTGTCTGCTCTCAAGTTCTTATCCCACCACACTTAACCACCTCTCTCACAAGATGTACTGCCTGACTTCCCCCTGCGGTTAGATCCTGAATTGTAATATGCTATGATGTCATGTGTGCATATTCTGATTTTTCAGTTCTTAAAGGTAGGGACTCTTCCTTCTACTTTCTACCTCTACCATGTTCCCCGTGAACACATACTTCCCACAACTCAAGGGTTAGGCAGGCACATGGTGGGTTAGGCACATATAGGGTTACATTATACATTCACAAGTGTTCTAAAGTAAAGAAACCTCAGATGTCCCCTAGTTTCACTCACTAAATTTGCCAGTAGGGAGACTGAGATCCAGAGAACTGAAGGGATATATCCAGAAATGCGACACTGGTCAGTGGAGAGGGAAGCACACAAATTCTGATTTACTGGCTTCACTCCAGAACTGTATATTGTATCAGTGCCTTGCACAAATAATTCACAAATATAGCCATTCTCCGTAAATATTTAAATGAACTGATTAATTAATAAACAAATGAAATTAATACCTTATGACTGACTTGCTAATTGTGTGGTGGTTCTATCCAGGGGGAGCTTTTTGGCCCCTGAAATGGTAAATGTAAGCAATGAAATCCAGCCATCTTTCCAGAAGAGATGTTATGTGATCACAGAAAATGTGCGTCATGAATGCCTTTTCCTTTCACATGACTAGGCTGGGTAAGTCTGAGCTGAGCAGGGTAGTAGCAAAAAGTAGCCTCTTTACTGGGCCAGTGGCTACTCCAAATTGCTGCATGTATAACTACAGGAACTCAAAGGGCAAAAAAACGATTTAAAAATATTTAGCCAGCTATGTGACCTTTAACAAGGTAATAACTGCCCTAACCTTTGGAGTTCTCATCTGTAAAATATACAAATAAAATAAAAAGTTACCAGGATAAAATATTATTTCACAGTGTTAGGCACTTTTTCCTAGTAGATACCCAGTGTAAAGTCCATTTAATGTTTTTTTCCTTTTCTCAAAGAGTAACCTGTCTTCTTAGCCAACAGGTTTTTTCAAAACATACTCTATGTTTTAGCAGGCCATTGATTCTCAAAGCAGCAACAGCATCACTTGAGAACTTGTTAGAAATGCAAATATATACAATGGAATATTACTCGGCCATCAGAAAGATTACCCAACATTTGCAACAACATAGACGGGACTGGAGGAGATTACGCTAAGTGAAATAAGTCAAGCAGAGAAAGACAATTATCATATGGTTTCACTCATTTATGGAACATAAGAAATAGTAGGGAGATCGGTAGGAGAAGGAAGGGAAGAATGAAGGGGGGGTAAACAGAAGGGGAATGAACCATGAGAGACTATGGACTCTGGGAAACAAACTGAGGACTTCAGAGGGGAGAAGGGTGGGGATTGGGATAGGCTGGTGATGGGTATTAAGGAGGGCACATATTGCATGGAGCACTGGGTGTTATGCTCAAATAATGAATCATGGAACACTACATCAAAAACTAAGGATGTACTGTATGGTGACTAACATACCATAATAAAACATTATTATTTAAAAAAAATAAGTTGAATAAATAAATACTTAAAAAAAAAAGAAATGCAAATTCTTGGGCTCCAAGGCACTTACTGAATTAGAAATGCAGGGGGCAGGGGAACCTATTAATCAGTGTTTTAACAAACACATCAGGTGCTTCAAACACATCATGCGCTTCTGATACACATTCAAGTTTCAGAACCACTGTGCTAGGCTGACGTTTCCAAAAGTGTGGTCAATGTACCATACACAACAAAAACACTCCAGGTTCTTATTACAACTGCAAATTCCAGGCCCTGCCTCAGATTTGCTAAATCAAAACCTCTTGTGGGGAACATGGGACTTTCCTTTTTTAACATTATCACCCAGGGATTCTGATGCACTTATATATCAAGAACAATTTGACAAATTAGTGTCAAAATAGCAAGTGATGGCACTTCAGCATTTGTGGAGGTCAGATCAGAATTCCTGTTTCCTCTTCTTTGTGACCCCAGAAATGTGACAGGAGGCATAGCTGCATAAACAATGCCAGGAGGCTCTAGAGAAGTGGTCTAATGGCTCTGTGGTTACACTATCACCTAGAGAGGAACATATTTGTCAGTGACTAATGGGAATATGACTCCCCACCAAACCTGCTCTTCTAACCAGGAATGGCTCAGATCCATTGTTCCTAGTGGCAGAGCCCAACTTGGTTTGACAGATTAGTGGTTTTTAAAAAATGCACACAAAGTGAAAACAGTATCCTAAAAATGTTTTTTCCTGGTTATGTAAGTCCTCATCTAATCTGGTGAAAGATGATCAAGGGAAGTCATAAAATATGCTAATTCAACACAACTCATTCCTTTCATGGAACCTAAAGGTGTATGTTGAATGATAATCAGAAACTAAGCAAAAAAATTTGGTCTGTTTCTCTCTAATTCATGGTTTAACTTTGGAACACCTTTTCTCTTTTCCCTTCAAATTAACCAAGGGTGACAAAGTATGGCCAGTGGTGACAACTCAGGTAATATTTTCATCTACAAATTCCCTCAACCCAATGACATAAATGCAAATGTATTGTTAGTGCAAGTCTGTTCTAGTTTCAATGTGATAGAACTAGGAGTTCTTTAAGCCACTTTATGAAGAAACTATACCACAGTAAAAAAAAGTTTTTCCCAGTATACCTTGAAAATTTTATATGAATATTGAAGTAGATTTCTTAGTCATATCTCTTAAGTCTATAAGATTAAACATTGTGTCCATTCCAATTAAGGACAGATATAACTAAGGTAAAGTTGATCTATGATCAAGAGATCTCCAACCATCCAGTACATGGTGATAATAATTAAAAAGCCAAACTTTCCCTTAAGGTAAAAACACCAAAACAAAACAAACACAAAAACCTACCATAGTGGCTCAACTCATAAAAACATCACCACAGAAACATTTGTGAAACACTCCTGCAAGAAGAGAAGGGGCTTCTTTTTTGCTTTTTACATAGTTACCTTTTGTAAATTACATTCTGTGCAGTAAGCAACCAGGCTCCAATGCTATCTTTCACTTGAGGCTTATGATCAACTCTCACCCTATAAAATAAGTGATAAGAGGGGTGCCTGGGTGGCTCAGTCAGTTAAACATCTGACTCTCGATTTTAATTTTGACTCAGATCATGATCTCAGGGACGTGAGATCGAGCCCTGCATCTGGCTCCACACTGGGCATGGAGCCGGCTTAAGATTCTATCCCTCTGCCCCTCCCCCACCCCGCCTATGCCAGCGCAGTCCTATTAAGAAAAAAAAAAAAGTGATAAGAATGAGTGATTCAGGCTTGCCATAAGGAACTAGTGGGACTCGGAAGTCCAACTCGGTTGACATCCCAGCAAGTGCTCTCCCACTGGCAAGGAGAGAATCTGGAACTGACTTGCATTTGGTTTTATGCAATCTGTGGAGTGGTTGCACTTTATAGATGAAAACACAAGATGGAAACGATCACTCTAAAAAAGCCCTGAAGCTCTTGAGGTTCTTTGAACTCTACTGTGATTAGTATTTAACCTTCCTTTGGGAATGAGAAACAATAGTAGCATTGAAATCAGTAATAGTAACAGAAGTAATACCAGTCATCTTGACTGAACGTTTGTTAACCAGTCTTGATGCCAAGTGTGGAACATTAGTTATGTCACTTTACCTTCAGGACAATCCTTAAGGTAGGTATTACTACTTTACAGACTAACATAAAAGACTCCAGAAAGTTAGGTAACCCACACAGGCATGGCAGTCGAGCCCCAATGCTCTATTGAGACTCCTCTGATTCATTACACTCTGTTATGAGCTAAGTGTCTTTGTCTACACAAATTCGTTATGAAGTCCTACCCCACAGTGTGTTGGCATTTGGAGGTGGAACCTTTGGGAGTTAATTAGGTTTAGATTATGTCTTGCAGGTGGGATCCTCTTGATGGGATTAGTGTCTTTATAAGAAGAGGGAGAAGATCTCTCTCCCCACGAGCACACACTAAGGAAAGGCCATGTAAGCACACAGTGAGAAGGTAGCTATCTACAAGCCACAAAGAAGGCCCTCACCCAACACCAAATCTGCTAGCACCTTGGTCTCAGACTTCCCAATCCCCACAACTAAGAAATAAATTTCTCTTGTCAAAGCTACCTAGTCTATGGTATTTTATTATAGCAGCTTGAGCAGACTGAAACACCTCCTTCCCTTTTTTGGACTAGTGATACTATACAACATGATGAGGGATTTCCCTGTACTGTTTTTCAAGTCTCTTCTCTGTGGAATCCAAAGTCAGGACATTCATTCATTCATTCACTCATGAGACCCATTCATGCTGTTTTAGTATGTTGGCTAAGGGTGAGCCTGAAGTTACTCAGAGGCTTCCACCACAATCTGATGTTCAAACCTATACCATTGTTGCTGCCAAGTTGCCCAAGTTCACACAGGGGAAGGGAAAACCAGAAGCCCTGCTTCCCAGTTCTGTGCTCTATCAAAGCATTCCTCCCAACGTAAAAGAAGGGCTTTTAGGTGATGCCAAATAGAGAGCAAAGAGTACAGAAAGACGACATCCTGCATCCAAGAGAGGAAAACAAACAAAACAGATTAGATATTAGATTTGCTTCCCCCCACCTCTGGGGCAATTGCAGCTGCTCATAAAAAGTTGCAGAACTTAAGGAGTGGGCCTATGGTTAGAATGCAGTCTAAGCATCCTTCTCTGGATGAAGAAATGGACAGAGCAGAGCGCCCCTTGAGGCTCCAGCCTTGAGAAGTCTCTGCTGGTTGACCAGGAAGCAGGGCCTCCAGATCTGGAGCCTCAACCAAAGTTGAGCCTCAACCAAAGTCCTCCCAAAGTTCTTACCCACTTCTGGCTCCCTCCCTGCTATAGTCATGTATAAGAACCTTCCCACTGGAAAGAAACACATCAAAATGTCAGGGAGTAGACCTAGAGAGGATTTTAATGTTTTTTTGCTTTTTAAGATTTTATTTATTTATTTAAGAGAGAGAGAGAGAGAGAACGAGGCAGGGGAAGGGCAGAGAAGCAGGCTCCCTGCTGAGCTGGGAGCCCAATGTGGGGACTCCATCCCAGGACTCTGGGATCATGACCGGAGTCGAAAGCAGACGCTTAACCCACTGAGCCATCCAGGTGCCCAAAGATTTTAATATTTTAAAATATTTCTTGGATTTTCTAAATTTTCTTCACGAACTTATAGTTTTTACGATTAAAAAACAAAACAAAACCAAGTATTCTTAAAAAAAAAAAAAAGAAGGCAATTGCTCTTAGCACGGTTCTTTATGAAATGAAACACTCAGCCCTCAACATTTTCCTGAGCTCTTCCTGTGCTCTACATTGGCTGAGTGATTGATGCCTCACAGAATGTAAAGTGAGGGAGCCACAGGGCTGTGGGTGGATCTAAAGAGACGCAGAAAGTCTTTGTTGCTAGCATGGTTTCTTTCTAGAAGATTCTTTTGAGACTTTCATCTATTTATCTGCCTATCTATCTATCTTTATCATCTATCTATTTATTCCCTTCTCTGTATTGGAACAAACTGATCCACTCCATACTACCAGGCTGATGTCTCAGAAGGATGCCTTAACCTTTTTAAAAATAATTATACAATTATTTTAAGAATGCAAACCTGTAAGTATTCAAATTGCATGGAATGTGAAACAGATGCCACAGTTAAAGACTGGCCCTTCCTTGCAATTTGGCCCTCAAAACAATCTTAATCCTCCCTTTTTTAAAATGAAAAGCTGAAGCAAAGGGACATAAACACACAAGGAGCTGAAACCTTAGCAGCTATTTTCAACCAGAGTTAATTGTTTCTTGAGGTTCTGCAAGTGATTTATGTCATTTATAAGCACATTCAACTGCCACTTGGCCCCACAGGGGCAGAGATGGATCCAATTTCATGGAGGGGGTGGCTTTTGTTGTATCCGAGTTCCCTCCTGGAGCCTAACGTTCTTTTCCTGGGATTTCCGACCCAGCCTGCGGCACAGTCACAGTGTAGAGCCAGAGAGGGTTGAGCTGTCCAGGGAGATGCACGTGAAAACCAAAAGGACCCCACACTTCCCACCCAGATCTGCAGAAGAGCCTCCTAAGGGACCCAACTGTGTCCTCTGTGGATGAGAAAGACATCTGACCTGAACCTGGAGGGAGGGATGTGCACTCTTTAGGTCTGCAGTCAGTCAGCCCTAGCTTCTATCTGCATTTCAGGGAAGGGCTTAGCTCTGTATATACCTTGCCCAGTTCAGAAGAAGGGGTAATGACTTGGTAGCCTTTAATTCAACACTGCTTTGCAGGGGCGTTGGGAAGGGGTGATGGGTCTGGGATTTATGAACATAAATCAATCACCAAATGAATAGACCCTAAGAATAAGAATAGAAAACAGCCATAAAGGCAGGAGGCTTAGGATATGAATTCTTTTGTTTGTCCTTTCTTCTGCTGCTTATGTCCTTCTGCTGCCTATGATGCAGCAGAATACGTTCCCGCTTGGAACCTACCCTAATTTAAATTTCTGAATTATCTGATGAAATACCAAAGGGCAGAATTTTTTAAATATCCCTTATAGAGAGCCTATAACTAAGAGTATGAATTTTCTACACCTTGCATGCACGGTGTGCTGGGAATTATTGTAAGTGCTTAGAAACATTATCCTATTTACTTATTCCTTCGACATAGGTATTACACCCACTTTAAATATGGGGAAACAGAAGCTTCCACAGGCAAAGAAACCTCAAACAGCGAACAGGTTCCAGAGCTCCTGCTCTTTAAATTGCCCCAGCTTAGGAGAATTAACTGGTCGTTTCCATCTGCTCTCTCAGAAGGCACCATGCTGCTGTCCTGATAATTATGGGTCCTAGCACTTGCACAGGCTACCCATCATTTATCTCCAAACTGTTTTCTCACTTGACCATGATTCCTGCCCTCTATAATACATCCAGTCATTCCATCGCATAAACACTTTGGAGTAGCAAGTTGGAACCTAACTGGGAACCGAAAGAGAATGTGCAGAAGTAAATTGCCACTAATTTTAATGCACAGTTAATGCAAGTGGAGTATGTGCTCAGAATGGACTCTATTGCTTTTCAGGGAAATACTCTTCCACAGCAATTGTTTTTTTTTAAGTGTTATTTCTGATTAATTATGTGCTATTTTCTCTCTCCTTTCTTCCCCCCCTTCTCTCTCTCCCCCTATTTCCTCCTCCTTCATTAAAGGCACCATAGATAACCTTCCATTTCTCTCTCCCTGTATCTTAATTTTTCAGCAAGCCTACTATTGGAAACAATTAGGAAGGGTGAACAAGTAGGTGATTAATATGATCTAAAACTCTCCTGAAGCTGGGAAGACACATCACCACCTGTGTTCCAGCTTTAGAACACGCTTGGCAGCAAATTGCAAGACCGGGGGGTCATAATCAGGAAAACAGAAACACATTACATTTTAATAATCACCTACCTTTTCAATAGCTCTGAGCTTTCAAGTGTCACCTCCAGTTACAGGGAACTAAAATCAACCTGCAAGCCCTCTCCCTTTCCATGCAGCAGAAAGAACAGCAGACGATTGGTGACACTTGTCAAAGGCAAAGGACCAATAAATATGAGTTGCATGCTAGAAGCAATTCAGCAAAATCAAGCTCATCAACTTCCCAGCATGGATTTTATTTTATTCTAAATCAGATACTCATTAATGGGGAACATTCTTTGAATCATCGTTTTATTTACACTAGAGAAATGCAAGACACATTGTCTGACGCAGGGAAATGAAGTGGCTCCCTCACTGCTCAGTTGTAGGTATTTTCTTCTGTAGCCTCCTGAATTTTCATGCTAATGGAAAACACCCAGGCCAGATGCTTGCTAGTAACAAGTTAAAATGGCACTGCAAAGTAAACAATTTTCTTTGATTTTAAAAAATAAAAAGAGCATAAAGAATAAATGGGATAACAGACAAGAAGTGAAAAATTCTAGCCTGCTTTAGATGTCAGAATCAAGCCATACAGATCATGCTCCTTAAGGAGAACCCCAGAACAGCTCCCTTGAGGGTTTGTGAGGGCAAACTGTGTTTGGTTTGAAATGGTACCTGCCTTCTTGTCATCCTATTAGGAAATGAAGTCAATGGGGCTTGATCCCCTGCACAGCTATGTCTTTCCCAACTCCTATCTAGAGATCAACACGTACTAGGTGCTCAAGAAATACTGGTGGAGTAAACAAACACCTGAACTCTGAGAGACGCTCTTTGTTAAATTTAAATGTTAATAATAACTTAATTCAATTATAATCAACACCAAGCTAGTTTATAGGCAAGAAACTAAAATCCACCCCCCAGCTCTGATCTAATGTGGGTATCAAGCTGAGTGAGATCTCCCACACTCATTCCTATCATTCAGTTGCTTCTTTAGTTCTTTCCTCGGCTAGGCAGAAACCTCAGTGTGGCAGGTACAGGCGACCTTCAGCCATTCCCATTTAGAGGGAGGCCTTCCCATCTTCCGGGGCCTAAGGAGACACTCAGGATGGTGGAAGGCTGGACACCATGCAGTGAGTGGCAGATACACTGTTCGTTTCTTAGTCAGTTTACTTTTTTAGATAACAGCTACTTGGAGGCGGTGCCTACCCTCAGAGTGAGCTGTATTCGTGCTTTCTATTTTCTATTGAGTTATAGAGAGAAAAGCAGACCAAGAGAACTCTGGTGAATCAGTTTACAGAATATATATCTTACAACATGCCAACATCTATTATCTACTCCGCCAGGAAGCTATGGTGTTTTTAGGATTTTAAACAACTTCTCTTAATCTTATATTTTCATAGCATTTTCCAGTTCATGAAGTGTTAACCATAATTACCTCATGTTACCCTGACATCAACTCAGTGATGTAGGTATCATTAGTATCCTTCCAGTAGAGGAAATTTATTTAAAACCATTACTTTTCTCAATAGGTTACTTTCTTTTCACAGCAACGTGGCTTTCTCAGAGATAACTTCACCCTAATTAATGACTATCTCTCTCAAACTCTCCAGAGCTTCCCTCCCTTGTTCAACCAAACTTCAGCCAAGATATTTTCTTATTATGCAGACCCCCTTTTTGTTTTTATGTGATACCTTTACCTAATCAGAGAAAGACCTCTGCATTTCTAAAAATAAGTGAATGTCTCACAAGAAAGAAAAAACAGAAGGGGAGGAGAAATGTTTTAGAACTTAAGGATTTTGGAGAACCACCCATGTACAGATGGTATTTAATGTTCTCCAAACACCAAATGCTGGTTTCCATGCCTGACTTCGTATTGTTATTTCCTGGTCACTTTGAACTGACTTATCAAATTGAATAGATTCTTTATACATATGTTGGTATTTTAAGTCCTGGTGGGAATAAGGCCTCCCATTTGTTTCAAGTTTTGCTCTTAAGAAATGTTTTTAAAAACCCTGCTTAGAAAAAGAATCTCAGTCAAAACCCCCTACAACTTTGGTCTTCACCCATTTCAACGAATGATGCCAACCACTGGGCTTCTTATTAAGAGTGATTCCAGCTGGCTCCATTCTCCACAGGGAGGTTAGTTTAGATTCATGGAGATGCCAGCCAGCAGACTGATGGCAATATAAGTTCCAGAGAGTAGGATGTTGAGACTCTTCCTCACCCAAGTTCTGAATCAAATGAAATAAGAAAAATGAGTTAACATGCAGAGGCTGGACCACCATTTTTACTGTGGATAAGACCCATGGAGGGACACAGACTGGACTAAGAAGCAAACAGACGTGGTAATTTCCCACATGGCCCTCTCTCTCTCCCATCCAGACCTTAGAACAGCCAGCCCAAAGGGAGTTTTAGTCTGCAGAGCAGACACCTTTACCCACATCACTATCTTGGACTGGTCCCAGCAGAAAGGAAAGAAAGACAACGGACAAATCCAGCTCCAGCTCCCTCCAGCCAAGAAACAAGAATCAATACCTACAAGAATCAATGTCTACTGCCCACCAGTCCTGAAGCCGCTCCTCTTTTGTGTGGGAAAACCATTTGGCTTGTCTCCCCCTCATTGTCCTCCCCTTTAAAAAGAATGGGTTTGGCTAGGGGATGGCTGTGATCCAGTCTAACTCTAAAATTCTATAGTTAGCCCTAGCAGTGACTCTGATGAGGCTTAGGCCAAATTGTGCCTTCTCCCTCAAGGCATTAGTTCCTTTTGCTGAGATTCATGGTCAAAGATCACACCCCTGAGACTCACCAATCATCTCTCAGATGATGGCAATTGTGAGGGTGACTCAGTGCACATCTGTCCCCACCACCAGAAAATTCACTCCAAATGCACAGGTCAGTGACAGCATCTCAGACCACAAATAGTACTTTATTATCAACATTAGCCTGGGAATATATAGGCCTGTCTATTTCCTAATGATCCCAATACAATACTCAAGAACATTATGAAGATTATGATGCAGCACAGTGGTAGGGAAAGATGAAAAACCCAGGGATTGGGGGTCCTATACTCTCCCTTTGGCTTACAGCACTAACAACCTTAACATCTCTGCGGCTCTTTCCTCACGGACAAGGTGATGGAATCAAAAATTTTCAAACTTAATTCCATCTTTTTAAAAATACAAAATTACATGGAATCTGAATATATAGCATGGACAAAAATAAATCCGCTCTGAGAGAAGTGTGGGGAGAGAGTCTCAGACTCATCCTATTTGATTTCTCCCTCCCCTGTGAATAATATCCCCACCTCCAAACATGGTAGGCCCTAAGGTCTCATGGATCATTTGCTAAGAAGAATTTTCTCTGTGCCAGGCTGGATTTGGGGCTGACACTCTGTTCTGATGTCCTACCCATCCGACAGCCTACCTAGTTTTTCTGAAGCTACATCCCTGATATTTCTCAGCAACCGCTAAAAGAAAAACTGAACAGTACATCTAACAGTGATACGGGCCAGTTATCACCAGAGTTAGAATGTAAAAATTACACACAAAATATACTTGAGTTTTCATCACAAGACTAATTTTTTTAAGATTTTTTAATTTATTCATTTGACAGAGAGAGACAGCCAGCGAGAGAGGGAACACAAGGGGGATGACAGTGAGGGGGACAAGCACGAGCACAAAGGGGAGGACAATGAGGGGGACAAGCAGGGGGAATGGGAGAGGAAGAAGCAGGCTTCCAGCGGAGGAGCCTGATGTGGGGCTTGATCCCAGAACGCTGGGATCACGCCCTGAGCCGAAGGCAGACGCTTAACAACTGAGCCACCCAGGCGCCCCAATAAGACTAAATTTTAGTTCAACAGGGAGAGAGAGAGAATATGGTAGAGCATAAAGGCACAACACTATTATAAAATTATTTATTTCAAAGATACTCTTCTCACTACTCTGCGTTGCACAATCCACACTCAAGGCATGAGATTTTTACCATAAAATAGTGTGAGAAGGGTCAGGTTCTCCTGAGAGAAAGTGCTTTTCTCTCACAGGAAACATGAAGCAGTTCTGGCCTTCAGAAGAGATGGCCCCATCCTCCGGTCACCCAGCCCCCTCATATATCTCCTCTGCATGTGTTAATTCTTTTGAAGGTGATGGGGGTTCTTTGCATGGAAGATATATGCAGCTCGATGGCGGGAAGTGAGATCCTAATTATCTGCAGCTGACAACCTTTCAGGGCCCATTATAAAAGAAACGTCTGCACCAGGCACTCAGAGCCCTATATCCCAGCTCCAGGGAGTTTGAGGGAGCAACAAGGAGTGATTCCAAGAGCCTGATTTATCAGGGAAGATTAGAAGAGTTACATCTACGGTCTGGTGAAACAATGACAGAGGGGGAGCAGGCTAATGGTTGACAAAGGGGCAGAAGAAGGAGAAGAGATTTATGTAGCCTGGTACGAGGGTGAGCAACTGGAGGAATGGAATGAAATGAAGACAGGAAAGAAAGTCCCAAGTAAATATCAGGGAAACTTTCCTTGCTGATTTATTAGACAGATGAGCAAATCTTCCAGATGAAGCTTCATCACCACCCTGAGAGTGAGTGAGCCTACATAAATGTGTCATGGCCATTTGTCTCTGTCACTGTGGGACCTGCAGTGATATCTAGCACAGTTTTCCATCTTTTTCTTGAAGAGTGTCCTTAAAAGTCAGAATCAACACTTTTCTTGATGGAACACTGGGAGGCTCTTAAGGGGCATGTGGCCTATATCTGCAATTCTAGGCATAGCCAGTTTCTAACCATCACCAAAATTTAATATCTACTTAACAAATTTTTAGAGGTGCAGACTGTACTTGTCCATGGTACCCAGACCAAAATCTCCCTGGGGTTAGAGAGGAGCTTATGAAGCCAGGAAGACACTTCAAAATTCAACTGACATTCTTTCAGTGGCATATGGAAATGTTCTGGTGAATCTGACTGCATGAAGAGTCCCTCTATCTGATTCTGACCTGGACAGGGACCCTCCTATGTGCCACTTCAGACCCCTTCAGACTCTCCTTGTTCCAAATGCCACTGCAGCAACTCACTCTGCATGAGCTCCAACTGACATCACAATAGGCTCCTCCTGACCTACCTCACCTCCTGCTCTGGGAATTCCCTGTTGCTGTATAGGTACGGGATGCCTCAAGAGCCTGCCATGCACCCACCCAAATGCAACCAGCAGTGATGAGTTGAGGTACAACAGAGAAAACACTGACCCATGGGAGCTGGCAGATAGTCTTTCCCCTTTCTCTTCTAGACGGACTACATGGTTATGCAGTTTAGATGGTTTCCTGGGGGGTGGGGCAGTCCCGCAAAAGCAAGATCAAGCAATCAGTAGCAGCCAAGAGGATAAGGCATCCTCATATTGGCTCTCTCCGCCTCACTCTGCTTTCCTCTCCTGCTCCCCAGGGTTGAATCCTCTGATAGCATCATAGCCCAGAAGCCTCTGCCACAAGTTATGCTTTCTAGTCGAACCCAAGCTAATATATGACCAAATATTCAGGGCCCAAGACTTACTAAACTGTCTGAATAATGGCATAAACTTCGTTACTCATTTGTCCTGGGCACCTGGCCCAAACTTTTTCCTAGACATTGCATAGAACTGTTCCCGTCCACCTTCAGCCCCCACACAGTGCCTCCATTAAAGTCCAGGCATAGCAAGGATCCTTGTATAGGCCCCATCTCATATATCAGCATCTCCAATGGCTTATTCTACTGGAGAGAACTGGCTAGCTGGAGGACTTGAGCTCAGCCAAGCTGGCATTTCCTACTATGCCCCCCATAGGAGCCAAGATATAATACACAAGGTAAGCTGGGCACCCAGAGAGTGAGGATCAGTCCCTTTGGAGGTAGCCTGAGAGGTCACTGACTAGCTTGTGGTCTTTCCATTCAGCTGTGAGGTCTCTCTGTCACAATTATTTTTGATTCTATTCTTTGTGTTACAGGCATTACAATTCCAGTCAAGCACTGGTAAATTCAGAACCCTAAAATGATCATTTCTTATTGCCAAAAGCCCAGTCCTTGGTGCTCTAAAGAGAGACTACAATTCTAACCAAGGGGAGACTACAATTCTAAGTTATCTGTAATGCTGTGAGCTTTTGTTGTTGTTTTTGTTTTTTTAGTGTGTGTTTTAAGTTCAACTATTTTTATGTCTTCACCAAAAAAAAAAAAAAATTCCTTAGTAACCCATTATGGGTTAGTGAATTCCCAAACCGTTCAAAAATACTTTAAAGTTCTTTTGGGACATAGCCAGATACTTAATATTGTATTACATTTTATAGTTGTCACTTAATCAAGCTATTTAATATTATAGTACATTTTAAAACTGTCACTTAATCACATTTTCTTGACCCTTTTATGGGAATTAAAGATCACTGTAGATAAAAAATGGCATGCTTTAGTTTAAATAGATTCAGTATGTCCAGTTTGACAGTTACTTCTGAGACATTAAAAGAATTTTCTGTGATTAATGTGACCCACACACGTTAAATGGTGTAATGTTCCATTTCTTCAGCCATTAGCGGAAACAGCATCAGACAGAAGGAGCCAAAATGTAGCCAACTGTATGTAAAGCTGGGAGATGGGGGTGGGGGTGGGGGCTAAAGATAATATAGAGCCAGGCAGGCTGAGATAAGAGAGAGATTTCTACTGATTTAATATTTGCTTTCTCTGGGCATCTTGAGAGCAAAGTCTGAGAAACACAAAGGTCAGGCCCTCGTAATGGAGTGAATGCCAGGCTAGCAAAGCAAGCACGCTGAGGGGAGCGCACTCCACAAGGGGGTTGCGTCTCGGGGCAGGCAGCTGAGTGGAGTTACTTGGCGCTTATTATAAATGATTGATGAACATTGCTTCTAAATTTAGAAAAGCTCTCTAAATGGACATTTACTCACAAGGAAAAAAAAAATCTTCTGAAAGGTCCATCCCTAGAACGGTTTTGTTTATGGCACTGCGATAATTCCGGGCAATTAATCCAGAATTGCGTCACTGAAAGATTTTATATTCTTAAGTGTTCACTCATGTAGTTAAAGTAAATTATGTCC
Source organism: Ursus maritimus (assembly GCF_017311325.1). NCBI lineage: Eukaryota > Metazoa > Chordata > Mammalia > Carnivora > Ursidae > Ursus > Ursus maritimus. Next base: position 54,075,057 of record NW_024426774.1, read on the forward strand.
TTTTCCAAACATGTTTCAAAGAATTGTACTGGGTTTTAAAAATCCTGGTCCCTAAATCCTACTTGTTTGTTTAATTAATCTGAAAATAACTGCTCCTGCTTTGTTTCTTAATCACAGATCACATGCAATGTATTTGTTAGCAGCTGCAAATGAAAGCATGTCCCAGTGTGTTTTTCTTGATTGTTTAATAAGAGTTGAATAATACCCTATTTAATCCATCAAGTAGGACATTACAATAACATTGATCTTTTGTTTGACAGCAAATTTGTTTGATAACAGAATAGAATATAATGTAACCAAATCAGTGTCAGAAATGCATTTCAGAAAATTCAATTAAAAACACCCGTGCACACTCCAGACACTGAAAGGTAGGGCAAAGGAACTAGGCACAGCAAGATGCACTGGACAGGAGGGTCCAAAGGGAAAATCTAGCCTTGCAGAATGCCCACAGCTTACCCAGAAGATGCAAGCCAAGCGCTCCACACCCTAGGAATGTGGCCATTTTGGCTGAGGAAGGTCAATCTACTCCAAGATCAAAATGGACAGACCAATGACCCCCATCGTGATCTTCCTTTGTTGGCTCAGACGCTGTAATTCTTCGAGGTCAAAGATACCAGGTTCTGCCATCAGGTATTAGCATACCTCCTTTTCTCTCCTGCTACAACACAGTAAGGGCTCTTGAAGAATACTATTGTTCACATCCCAGAATCCTTGACCTTCTTCCAAACCTGTAGATAAGAAACCCTTTCTTTTAGCATCCTTTATCTCCAAGGAGGAATGGGAATTGGTTCAAAGGATTGTGCAAGACCCGATCTTCATGAGCTTCACTTAGGAGGATGTGTCAGCCCTAGTGTTTACTCACACACATGTTTATTAGATGTTTTACAGTGGACCCTTCCTTTCCCCCAAAACCCAGCACAGAGCTATAACAGAGTCTCTCTTTAGATACCAAAATTAGATAATGCTACAAAGAGGGGGAAAGATATATTAGCAACAAAAAAAAATTCTCAAAGTGCTGTTTCGAGTCACATTATCTTGTCCCAAAGTTGAGTAGGCAGCGCACATGCTGACCAAATTCAACGTGTTGACCCTCTCACAGAGAATGTGGAAGTGCAGAGACCCAATAAGCAGTGGAGGGGATGCAGAGGATTCATTTTATGTCACTGGGGAGAGGGAAGAAGACAGTTATATTTTAAAAAATCCCTAAGAAAACAAATAGCCATTGGATACATCTGCACTCCCTTCAGGAGCTTTTAATCAATTTTTGTTGTAGATAATATAAACTTCACTTTGTAATGAAGGCAGAATGAGAGTTCACAAAGGTAGTTTCAAACCTTTACTAGTGAATATAAGCTAAGAAAGCAAAAGAAAAAGTACTATCAAATTTCCCAAATCAACCTTAACACTGTGCTTATGGCTTTGCTAACCCAGACCTCAGGAGAAATTTAATTGTTGTTACTTTTTTAAACATTTACATCTAAAACTGGAATTTCCCTGTCACTCACACTTTGTCTTCATCTTGTCACAGAGGGGAGATATCCAGGATGATCTTGTGGATCTAGAAAGCCGAGGAGTCTTTGTTTTAATTCCTCCCTAGTTTTTACCCACCAGTCTCCCTGTCTCACATTATTATAATTCCTTCCCTCTCTCCATTCCCTGCCTCCTTCCTTATTCTTTTGTTCTCTGACTAATCTTCCCTTTTATATTAATGAAGTCCTTTGTAGTTTCTCTTCAAATCTTCCAGTGGATTCCTTTGTGACTTCTGTTTTTTTACCTGATAGGGCCTTTAAAAAAAAACCCATGAAAATTATTAATACTTCCATCCTTTCTGGCACCGTACCACTGGCCTTAAAACATTCTATTACATTTCTGATCTGAAACGGCTTTCTCTTGACCCAGAAGTATAGGCAAATTACAGACCCCAAGCCAATCTTTTATAGAGAAGGTCTGAGAGCAAGTGGTAGCCTTTCAAGTGCTTAACCATGGAGTCATAATCTTTATGACAAATAGCCTCTTGCTTTGCAGTTACGGCTAGTTTACTATGCATATGGCTGAAAGAGGGCCCCTTAAAGTGGTCAGGGACTTTTTCTCAAGCCCCCTCCCAGGTGTCACATCACTCCTTTTTACTGGCCTTGTTAGAGGGACAGCATTAGCCCCACAGATCACCCGAGCTTCCTGACCAGCTGCCAGGCTGTAAAGCACCTGGAACTGGGGTGGTCGATCCAAAGACATCAACTTGTCACTCTTGATGATCATTCATCTGCAACAGAAATAGCCCATGGTGCCTCGGAGATCGATGTGGAGACCACCGCTCTTCAACATTATTGCCACTAATTATTAAGATGAATGCGGTGATTAATGGGAGCAATGCTTTTTCACTTTATGCAAATGGCGAGCTCATGCATATACATGGCAGAGGGGGCTCACCAACCTGGTGCCCTGAACGTTGCTGCTCAGCCCCCTTACTCAGCTGTCACTGTGACCCAGGTGCAACGACTTAGAGTGATTTAAAAAGAAATGCTAAAAATGAATTGTTGATCAGCAGCCTCAGGCAGCTTTTTGGAAATTCCCTACTACAAGGGCTGTGCTTTGATTAGGAAAAGCTCAATCAAGGCAATAACTAGGGTCATTAAGGATGCTGCATTAGCCTGTGGTCCTTTGAGTTCACGTTGTCTAAAAGAGCGAGCTGGTGAAGAAGGAGAAAATGCAGCTTCTGCTGTGATGATGTAAACTGAGGCAAGGCAACCTCTCTGGGTCTTAGTTTTCTCCTTGCTAAAAATGTGGGGGTCCAATTAAATGACATAAAGCCCCCTTTGACCTTACAATTTTAGTATTTTATAAGGCGCAGGATAAGTGGGATACAAACAGTCTTTTGTCCTCTACCCAAAATGAACACTTTCTGCCACAATAATCCTTAGGATGGCATATCTTTCATTACTTGTTGTCTTTCATAAGCATATATTTCATTCATCTAACAAACATTTCATTGAGCATCTACTCTGTGCATAATACAAAACAACTCTTTTCTCCATAAGAACTCTATATACTTAATGCTAATCAGTGTATCCCACTTAGTTGCTCTGTGTCTTAGATGTAAGCTCTCTAATGACTGGAACTGAACCTTATTCTGCTTTATAAACTCAGTGGCTGACACAGAGTTGGCACTCAATAAATATTTATTAAATGAATGAATATTAGGCATTGGGAAAGAATGGTTACAAAAGAATTTAAGAAATGACCCCTGCCCTCCAGCCCCTTACAATCTATGTGAAGCTAAAAATATACTCAGGCAAGTAGCCAACAAATGTCACAATGAATGAGGTAGTTACATGCAGCCACTGTGGCTCTTGAACAAGAGTAAAACTTTCCTAAGGGATTTCATGAATGGGAGGCTTTTGATAAGACATTTTAGAATTGGAAGGGAACAAATATGAGTACCTGACCCCTGGTCTTCAGTCTTACGCCAAACAGATGGTATCCTACCCCTTCTCAGAGATCTTAAGGTGGAGATTCCACAGTCTTTGATAGTTACCCAGACCAGCCCTTTGCCCAAGAATTCCTTCTTCCCATCTACTTAAAGCTTCTCCTTCCACATAGTCTGATTCTGGATGGGTGATGACCACATGTTTTTCCGATGCCTGATGTTATTACATCACTGAAGGCCCAGTAGGGACAGTTAATCTGGCAACTTTAGAGACTGACTGTGCCACTCAGTGTGGCTGATGGCCTGGTGAGCATCCTCCCCAAAAACAAACTCCCTGAAGATCTGACTCACAACCTTAAGTGACCAATGAGCCATTTAATTTCCTTCTCAGATATCCTAGAGGTAGAATGTCAGATGGATTCTCAACTACAACCCTGGGCTCTGGTGATCTAATCCTCTGTTCTCTCTCCATCTTTTTTTTTTTCTCTAAAGGAGTAGCAGAATTCAAAGTTGGGGTGGCAGTGTACGATGGCTGGAGCAAATGTTCTATAGTCAGGCCACAATCTGAATTTTAGTTCTGCCCCCTACCAGCTGTATGAGAAACCTTTAGTACTCTCATCTGCCAGATGGAGAGAATAACTGTATATGCCTCACAGAGTTCTTTGGGGGAAAAGAGAGGACAAAGTGGGTGAAGTGCCTGCCACACAGTAAGCCCTAGATAAGTGAAACATAAAAATATCATTTTTCCCTTTTGTCTGCACTGCCTGGCTTAAGGAATAGGGCTGAATGCTTAAATCATCATCTTTAAAGGGACCACAGAATATCTCCTGGTTCAGTTCATGATTTCCACAGGCAAGACACTCTCAAAGTGTGATCACAGTGATACAAAGACTGTATCAGTCCTTCTTGCTCAGGAACATCAACATTTTGTCCTGACTTTGGATTTTTAGATGGACAACTTATCTTGGAAGAACATCAGTAAAAACTCTACTGGAATACGCTGCACAAAATTTTGCTTTCCAGATGATACCAACCCAACCACGGTGACTGACACCCCTTGCCTGAACCTGCTCACCTCCCACATCCTGGGTTCCAGGGCATTCCATCTAACTCATGTTGATGGCACAGAAGACTGACTAGAATGTTGAGACCACAACTAGTTAAATGTATAAAAGGTGTAGAATTGGGAAACCCTGAAGGGGGAATGGAAAATTATTCACTGTCACAATAGCTATGATGGACAAAGTGAGGAGCAAGCCGGTATTTCACAGTAAGGTTTGGTCCCTGAAGACATCTCACACCTCTCAATGGCCAGTGAGGCTCAGTTATTTCTCCATACACTGTACAATAGGAGGCCTATCCCAGGCTTCCATTGTCTACACATATTAACATGCATTTTCCATTATTTAAAGGTAGCTTTTAAGGAAGTACTTGTGGGTATGACGGATGCCTCTCCAAGGACCACCTTCTGTATTCTTCCTGTAGGCAAACCCCCTGCTGGTCACATCTGCATTTGTCATGAGAAATCCTGCTTTCACTAGCCACTCCAGCTCATTTCAATTCCTGATACAGACAATGCTTCTTAAAAGACCTTGTCTCCCAGGCCTCTGCCGGAGAATTTAGTTAAGTCCTCCATCCCGTGCTTGGCTTCACTCCTGGTAGCCTGACTTAGCCATGTTGCTAAACCTGGCTGCCCCAAGTGATGTTTGACAAATGCTTTCTCTCTAAGCGTCTCCAGGGCAAGGCAGGGAAAAACCATCAGGTCTTTTCTTTTTTTTTTTTCCCTTTTCCATAAAAATCTGGAGTGTGAAGCCCTAACTTTAAACACATCCCTTCTTCAAAGGGTCTGTCAGAATCATGGAAAGTTGCTGCCTCTGGAGGAGACCATAAAGACCTCCAGTCTATCACCTGAATCTTGAGCATGGCAAGGATCAACATAAGGGTATTTTCCAGGTCCCATGCCAGTCATGGTGGAGCCAGGAGAAGCACCAAGTCAGCCAATCCTTCCCTGTTCCCACTACTCCACAACCAGGGCACCTCAGAGTGGAGAAGGGGCTGGTCTCTGCCCATGTCTTCCTTTCTTTCCTTCCTTCCTAACTACTGTCTTCCTTTCTCCTTTTAGGGGGAGGAGAGGCTTGGAATATATTAAATAAAAAAGAAATTTAAAAATTTCATATATTGCATACATTTGTATTTCACAAATTGTTCTCTTTGATAAATAATTAGGGATTATTTTTTTAAATGAAGGCATACCACACTTCTTTCAGTCCCCGGGGAGGGAACTTCCGAGTTTGAGTCTTAGCGAATGTGAGGCCAGTGAAATGACCTTCCCCACTTGATGTCCTGCCTCCCTCTCAGCCCTCCTTGGATGGACCTTCAGGGCAGCACAGAGCTTTCTGTTTTGAACAGAGGGGGAAGCTGAGACATAAGAGAGGGTGAAGGCAAAGAGAGTAGAGAACAAGAGAGTGAAGGGGAAAGAAGGAAGAAGAAACACCTACTTGTCTTGCTGCTTTTCTCATTCATTTTCAAATTATTCCCAGATCAAACAAGAAGGGGGAATAACAGAGAAAAAAGGAATCAGGATCAGAGAGGAGCCCTGTGAAAATGTGTACCCCTCAAACATGTGCAAACTACCATGAGGCCGAGCCCATGATCCCTTCCAGCCTAAAATGCAGCCTGGAACTGCTAAGTGGGGAGTTGAGGCTGTGCGGTCACAGAGTTCCTCAGAGTTACTCTGCTCTTTATCTACTCCTGAAGACAGCTTTCACTGCACACACACTTCTTTCTGAGCAGCCAATACAGGCTCCTTTAGATTGTTAGAAATAATTGTTGGATCAAAAGTGAAATGAACTGGTAAATGCATTAAGTGGATCAGTACAGGTTCCTTTTTAAGAGAAGTTAAAATGAAATGGGGGCTCTAGCTACACCTAAGAAATAACAGAAAAACTCAAGAGAGTAAGCAACGCCCTCTTTTTGAATAGTGACAGCTTGGTTATACTTCATCTCACATTTAAAGAGGCAGCAAGCCAGTCACATGGTCAGATGGTCATGGAGATGGGGAGCCAGGAGGGATCACAGGAGACATCCTCCCCAGAAAGGGCTATGGGACTTACAGCAGCAGAGGCCCAGGGCTTGAGTTTTGCTGCCACAGACACCCTGGGACAAGAGAAAGGGTTTTTAAGATCCGTAGGAAAGATGTGGAGTGAAGAACTGTGCACTGAGCAGGAACTAAACAGATGAATGTGCACAAATAACTGAACATGGAGGGCAAACAACACGTACTGAGGGGAAGTGGAGAAGCAGGATAAGATCTCGAAACTGCGGCAGTATTTGAAACCTTTGAGAAAAGCCACAATAACGAAAACAATGTGGGAAAATCTGGGTGGGACATACCATCTGGGAGGAGGTTCTCTTCTGCAGAACATCCTTAAGATAACCTGGCATCACATTTGGATCTAAGTGCAGTGTTCAACACAGAATTCTGTAGTTTCCAATGGAGAATTTTTCCTTCAATATGATTTGTGACCATCTTACTTACATTACCTAGAAAATAAAAGCATTTTCTGCTGAAGCTAGGAAAGAGATCTTTTTTTTTCTTCCAAAGAACAGGAGTTGATATCTAGTGTCCCTTCTGACTCTAAATTCAATAATCTTTGAAATTCTAGTGCTTGTCCTGATCCACCATTATAAGCAGAAGCTGGGACGGGAGGAGTTTGTTAACATCATAAATATTAAAATGGCACTGGTCTTTTGCATACCAATAGCATAAACAGTACAACCTAAGAATTAGGCAAAGCACATTTTGCAAGTCTACGCAGATGTGCAGGAGTATGTAAACTACTTTCTCTATTTCTGGAAGCTAAAGAAATCTCATTTGTAAAACAGTTTTTCTTTCCTGCCCTTTTCTTAGCACACCCCCCTCCTAAACTTCAGCTGCTGTTCCTCTTACTGCAAACGCAGTATTTCTGTTGTTTCTTTCCTTCTTCAAAATACCAAATTTATCCCCATCTCCTCCTCTCATGACATTTGATGAAATAAAAGTTACTTTCTTTTTTTAACTGAAGGTCCAGTTATTTAAAAAATATTTTTATTGCCTTTTGATAATGGTTGTCAACTAATTCCCTGTGTTGGCCAAATTTTTGGAAATCCTATAATTGGAATCCTCAGTGTTTGAGAAGATCCCAGGAAAGGTGTCAGGACTTTATATCTGGATAAGATATGCACAGTACAACAGCATACCTGCCATACTTTGGGTTCCATCAAAAGACTCAGTGTTTGTGGATACTGAGTACTCACTCTGATTTTTCAGGTTGTGAATTATTAAGAGCATCTGCCTTCTTTCATTTCCTCTTGGCTGACCTTTCCCTGGCCACTTATACCTTAGGTTCAACAAACTAAAATCAAAAAGGCAAGAAATAACAAGTGTTGGTGAGGATATGGAAAAAGAACACCCTCATGCACTGTTGGTGGGAATGTAAATTGGTGCAGCCACTACAGAAAACAATCTGGAGGTTCCTCAAAAAATTAAAAATAAAAGTACTGTATGATCCTGTAATTCCACTACTGGGTATTTATCCAAAGAAAACAAAGACACTAATTCAAAAAGATATATGCCCCCCTATAATTCTTGCAGCATTATTTACAATAGCCAAGATATGGAAGCAACCTAAGTGTCCACCCATAGACATATGGATAAAGAAGAGATGGTATGTATGTATGTGTGTGTGGAGATAGATAGATAGATTAGATAGATAGATAGATAGATAGATCATGGAATACTACTAAGCCACAAAAAGAAAGAGATCTTGCCATTTGTGACAACATAAATGGACCTAGAGGGTATAATGCTAAGTGAAATAAGTCTGAGAAAGACAAATATCATATGATTTCACTTATATGTGGAAGCTAAAAAATGAATAAGCAAACAAAAAACAGACATAAATACAGAGAACTTAGGTTGCCAGAGGGGAGGTAGATGGGGGTCTGGGTGAAATAAAGGGGATTAAGAGGTACAAATTTCCAGTTACAAAATAAATAAGTCACAGAGATGAAAAGCACAGCACAGGGAATATAGTCAATAAGACTGTAATAATGTTATATGGTGACAGATGGGGACTACACTTATTGTGGTGAGCACTGAGTAATGTATAGAATGGTCAAATCAATATACACCTTATAATGTTGTATGTCAATTATACTTCAACACTAAAAAGGTAATATTCCTTACGAAAAAAATTAGTCTGCCAAAAAAAGAAGAAAAAGAAGAGATCATTCCACCGTATCCCTTCTCTAAGGTTTCCCTTGGGTGCTAAGGCAGAGATTAAATCGTAGTTTTTGTTTTTTTGATAATTCAAGGAGTTATGGGTGTGAGCTGTACAGGTACATATGTCTTCTACATGTACAACATATTTACACATACATACACACACATAGTTTGAGTATTTTCCCTTTATAATACACAGGATGGCACTTCCATGGTGACCCTGCTATAGTAGGCTGGCTATTGTCACTATGAAAATAGCCCTGGTTTCCAGACTAAAAGAGATCATAGGGAGGTATCTTAGCAGAAGTTAAAGAAAAGGAATATTACCAAACCAGTCAACAAATATTTACTTTCAGAGTGTCTATACGTGCCAAGTACTTTCCAGAACAGGATTTCTGTCCTTAAACAGTTTACATTCTAGAAAATAAAACATAAATCAATAAACAAACTTATTTTAGGTTCTGGAAAGTTCTATGTAGAAGACGTATTAAGCTAAGGTGAGAGAAAGCAACAGAGTAATTAGGGAAGAATCTGAAGATGGGACATTTAAGCTGAGACCTGAATGCTGATAAAGTGCAACCATGTGAGTTGAAGGAAAAAACCTTTTAAGGAAAAAAATAACAGGTGAAAAGGCTCTGAGACATCTGTGAGCTTTATGTGTTTGAGTTACAGAAAGAAGGCCAATGTGGCCACAGCCCAGGGAAAAAGGGAAGACTCAAGGGAGATGAGGTCACAGAGTTAGGTAGGGAATTTTGCTTCCAGCAGTGCAGCAGATCAGCTACTCTGAAAATCCTCCTGCTGCAGAACCCCTAGTGCTGAATCAATTACAACATATTTTTAAATGCATAGCTGAAATTGCATGAAAGTAAGGTAGATCCACATGGGTGAAAAGCTGCCTAGTGAACTGAAACCAGAGTGGTGAGCTAATGGGGAAGCTGGGTCTGCCCTGGGGCAAATGTTATTAGGAGTCTAGAGCTTTGGGAATTAACGATCACATGGGGGAACAGACTACATTGGGCACATACAGATGGGGGAGAAGATGACGAGGCCTCCACTCCTCAGTGAAAAAAATAGGCTAGAGGGGGAAAAAAGGCTAGAAAAAGCAGCCACAGTGAAAACTTTTCTCTCTCAATTGCAATTCCATTTGGAAAATAGTCTGGGGTTCAAATTTATTCTATCTTGGATAGTAAGGAAAATTCAAGCTGAGAAATTAAATTAAAATGGTCCTATATTTGTCCCCTTAGATTCCTGTAAAAGGAAATACAAATTTTCTTAAAGGAATGTACCTTCTATTTAGGTCCCTCAGGATCCTACTTCAGTGAAATAGGAGCTCTTGATTAAAAATTACTGAATTTCTAAGGAACCAAGCTACAGTAAGAGCCACTAGAAACAACAAACAAACATTTAGACTTCCAAGAATCTCAGATGATGAAATTTCTAACACAGAATATAAAATAACTATGCACAAAATACTTAAACAAGTTAAAAGTGAAACAGAAAAAAATGAGCAAAGAACAAGCATTTCAAATGATCAATTTGGAAAAAAGAAAGAAAAAAAAGAAAGGTTAACATTAGATGTTCAAAGGATGATCTCCCATTAGCAAATGGTCTGGATTATTCAAAAAGGTCAATATCACAAAAGACAATAAAAGGAGAAGGGATTCTTTTAGATTAAAAGTCTAAAAAGAATAACCAAATGCAATTTGTGAACCTTGACTGGACCAGTTTTTTAAAAAATACTGTAAAAGAAATTTTACTGATAATTGCAGAATTACAAATATGAACTATGAATCAAATCCAAGTGTTAAACTATTATTAATGTTCTTATTATAAAGAAGTAACCAGTAAGATGTTGTAACCAATTCCTTATATGTCTACTTGTAGTCCCAGAAGGAGAGACTAGAAAGGAAGGGGGCAAATTATTTTCTGCAGCAGGTTTATTGAAATATAACTCCCACACCATACAATTCACTCCATTTATAGTGTATAATCAATGTTTTTCATATATTCATAAAATATATGCCACAATCATAGTTAATTTTAAAACATTTTCATCACTTGAAAAAGAAACCCTGGGGGTGCCTGGGTGGCTCAGTCGGTTAAGCATCTGCCTTGGGCTCAGGTCATGATCTCAGGGTCCTAGGATCGAGTCTTGCATCAGGCTCCCTGCTCAGCAGGGAGTCTGCTTCTCCCTCTCCCTCTGCCCCTGCTCTTTCTCTTCCCCCCCCACTCATGCATGCACTCTAATAATAAATAAATAAAATCTTTAAAAAAATAAACCCCATATCCTTTAGCTATCACCTCCCTATCCACCCCACTCTATCCCACCCCCAGCACTAAGTAACCACTAATCTACTTTCTGTCTCTATAGATTAGCATGTTTTCAAGGTTCATCCATATCAATCATGTATCAGTATTTCATCCCTTTTTATAGTCAATAGTATTCCATTGTTTGGATTATACCACATCTTGTTTACTCATCATTCAGGTATTTTTGTTTTTTGGCTATTATGAATAATCATGCTATAAAAACTCGTGTACAAATTTTTGTGTGGACATATATTTTCATTTCTCTTGGGCATATACTTAGAAGTAGAATTTCTGAGTCATGTGGTAACTCTATGGTTAATCATTTGAGGAACTGCGCAACTGTTTCCCAAAGTGGCTGCACCATTTTACATTCCAAACAGCAGTGTATGAGGGTTCCAATTTCTCCACAGCCTCGCCAATACTTACTATTATTGGACTTTTTGATTATAGTCATCCTAGTAAGTGTGAGAGAATAAATTTTGATGAGGGAATTTTCTAGGATTGATGGCAGAAATGAATCCTCAAGTATAAGAAGCAGAATAAATATTCAAGTTAACACGGAACATTCACCAAGATAAACCATACTCTGGGCATTAAAACAAACCTCAACAAATTTAAATGATAACTGAAATTGTATAATATGCATTCTGTGATCACAATGAAATTAAACTAGAAAACAATACATAAAAGAAATTTAGAAAATTTCCAAATATTTGGACATTAAGCAATATACTTCTAAATAACTAATGCTTCCAAGTGGAAGTCACAAGAGCAATTAGAAAATATCCAGAAATGAATTAAATAAAAACATATCAAAATATGTGAGATGCTCTTTATCAGAGAAAATATAGGGATAGCTATTAACACATAAAAAGATGCTCAATATCACTAGTCATCAGGGATATGTAAATCAAATTCATAATAAAATACATTATACCTATTAGAATGACTAAAAAATTTAAGCCCGACTAAAAAATTTAAGCCCTGAGAATACTAAGTGCTGACAAGGAGGCAGAGTATTGGAACTTTTTTTTTTTTTTCAACTTTTTTTTTTTTTTAGATTTTTTTTATTATATTATGTTAGTCACCATACAGTACATCACAGAGTATTGGAACTTCTAATTCATTGAGCATGGAAATGCAAAATAGTACAGTCAATTTAAAAAAGAGTTTAGAAGCCTCTTATATTCTTAACCTTGTACTTATTATATAACCAAGCAATCTTTTTTTTTTAAGATTTTATTTATTTATTTGACAGAGAGAGCACAAGCAGGGGGAGTGGCAGGCAGAGGGAGAGGGAGAAGCGGGCTCCCTGCTGAGCAAGGAGCCCAATGTGGGGCTCAATCCTAGGACCCTGGGATCATGACCTGAACTGAGGGCAGATGTTTAACCGACTGAGCCACCCAGGCACCACATAATCAAGCAATCTTATTCCTAGGTTTTTACCCAAAAGAAAGGAAAACATATGTGAATATATACAGCTGTATGCAAAATGTTCATATCAGCCTTATTCATAATCAACCCAAACTAGAAATAATCTAAATGCCCATCAGCTGGTGAATGGATAAACAACAATAGTGTATCTATACAATGGAATACTTAGCAAAAAAAGGCAACTACTAATAAATGAAACACATACGAATCACAAATGTATCATGCTAAGTGAAAGAAGACATACTCAAAAGGTAACATCCTCTATAATTCCATTTAAATGACGTTTTGGAATAGGTAAAATTATAGGCACAGGAAACAGATTAATCACAGCTAGGGGTGTACATGGAACAAGAGAGCTGACTACAAAAGATCATGAAGTAACTTTTGAGGATAATGGAAATATTCTACATCTTGATGTTGTGATGGTTATATGAGTGTTTACATTTATCAGAATTAATAGAATCGTATACCTAAAAAGAGTAAATTTACTTTAATAAACTTTACTTTTGAAACATGTTAATGTGACCAGATACAAATAAATAGCTTCCAGACAAGAAAGGGGGTAGAGAGATGAAACAAACAAAAACAACCCAAAGAAGAAATATATGCACAGAAAAATTGGGGCAAAAAAAAGCAAAACATAAGGCACCTGGGTGGCTTAGTAGGTTAAGCGTCTGCCTTCAGCTCAGGTCATGATCTCGAGGTCCTGGGATCGAGCCCCTTGTGGGGCTCCCTGCTCATCGGGGAGTTTGCTTATCCCTCTCCCTCTGCTTGTGCTCTCTGTCTCCAAAAAATAAAATCTAAAGAAAAAAAAGAAGCAAAACCTAAGACTGTAGAAATTAATCCAAATATATTTAATGGCAAGAAATACAATAAATTAGGGTTTTTTTAAAGATTTTATTTATTTATTTGAGAGAGAGAGAAAGCATAAGCGGAGGGGAGAGACAGAGAGAGAGGGAGAAGCAGGCTTCCCTGCAGAGCCCGATGTAGGGCTCTATCCCTGGACCCTGTGATCACGACCTGAGCTGAAGGCAGACACTTAACCGAATGAGCCACCCAGGTGCCCCTACAATAAATTAGTTTTAACAGTGTTCAGCAGATTGATTTTTTAAAAAATCTAGTCATACGCTGTTTTCAAGACATTCATCTAAAATATAATGGCACAAAAAATTGCAAGCAGAAAAACATAAAAAGTCTTTCTAGACAAATACTCACCAAATACAAAGACAAAACAAAAACTGAGAGGTAAGCCAAAACCAGGTTATGCAAAGTACTATAAACCATGGCAAGGAATTTGGATTATAAAAAGTTTGAGACTATTGGAAGGCATGGAAGGGTTTTAAAGAAAGCAATGATGGTTATCTGATTTATGTTTTAGAAGATACCCCAGTTGCCCTGTGAAAGGAGGAAAGGGAAGCAGGGGGCAAAGTAGAGGCAGGGAGACCAATTAGGAGGCCACTGCAGTTGTTTAGGCTGAGGGCGCCTTGGACCAGGATTGTGGAAGTGGAGATGATAAAACATGTTCTGATTCAGGAAAGTCTTGAAGGGGAGCTGGTGGGATTACTGGGGACGATGTGATACCGGAAAGGAATTAACCTCAAGATTTTAAGCCTGAACAACAGGAAGTATGGTAATCCAATAAGTAAAGATGGAAAAAACAAGGGGTAGGGGTGGTGGAGTAGCTTTAGAACTGACCATTTCTTGGCCATTAATTTTGAGATGTCTCATGGATATTCAAATGGAGGTACTGAGTAGACCATTACATATGGGAGTCTGAAGGTCAGGAATTTCAGTTAGAAATGGTTTGGATTTATACTCCAGGAACTTGATGGGATCACCAAAGAGGTCAGACAAATGGGCTAAAGACAAAGTTCCCAGGCATTTCAACACACAGAGGTTTGGAATTTGAGAGGAATGAAGAGAACAGAACAGAACAAAGAGGCAGAAGGAAGACCTTATGAGATTAGGACAATCCAGAAAAAGAAAGTGTGGCCCACCATATCAAAAAACTGTTGAAAGTAAAATGAGGACAACTGATTATTAATAAAAAGTCATTGTTGGGGCGCCTGGGTGGCACAGCGGTTAAGCGCCTGCCTTCCGCTCAGGGCGTGATCCCGGCATTATGGGATCGAGCCCCACATCAGGCTCCTCTGCTATGAGCCTGCTTCTTCCTCTCCCACTCCCCCTGCTTGTGTTCCCTCTCTCGCTGGCTGTCTCTCTGTCGAATAAATAAATAAAATCTTTAAAAAAAAAAAAAAAGTCATTGTTGTCTCCCGTGACAGCCATTTCAGAGTTGTGGTGGAATGCCTGGGTAATTGGAAGAAAGAATGAGAGGTAGGAAACTAATTTTAGGAAGTATTTTTGGGAAATTTTAATGGGAAAAGATTTTTGTCATTTTTTAAAGAGATGATACCAAGGTTTTTAATATGCTAATAGGGACAATCTAAATTGGGAGGAATTGACTACTGGAAAGAAAACAATAATAATTGCAAAACTGAAGTCTGAAAAAGTAAACAATTAGAGCACAAGAGGAAAAGCTGGCCTTCATAGGGTCAGGCTCCTGAGGTGGGGAGTCATCAGCTTTTATGTGACCTGTCCAATGTGGCTGCTGGTGAACTCCGCTGTAGCCAGGGGCATATGGGACAGTTCATTCACAGAATCTACATACATGTCTTTGCTGAGGCCAGAGACCCTCAACCCCCATCGATGACTCAGCCGTGAGGGTCTCTCTAGGCACCAGTTCCCTCTGAGGTCCAGCCCAGCCCTGGGTCATATTCAAGATGGAGTTGCTGACCATGGGTCTCAATTAGACCAACCTGCCAAACCAATTACTTTCCCCTTCTTTAGGGAATCTCCTCAATACTTCCTCCTCCTGGAGCTGCTTGTATTCCTCCCAGGGCCTAGCCTACCTGGCAAAGAAGTTCTTTCCAACCGCTCCCCCTCTAGGGCTAGCCCCTCTTCCAAGGGTTGGTGTGTATGCATAAGGACATACTGGAACCAGTTTTCTTCCTTCTAGTATCTGTAACAGTCTAATGACTGGTAGGGCTCCTGGATCACAGGCTCATACTGACCACCACGAAATCAGGGACCAGGAGACATAATGTCGGCCATCCCTACTCCATAAGGACTGAAAATCTGACCCACCCAAAGACATGAGTTGTGACTGTCAAGTCAGGGCCTCCAGTTTTGAATGTTACCTCACTAGAGCAACAGCCTATGATGCCCTTTTCTCGATTATTCTCTGGAGAATCAGGCCAGACAATCAAAGAGGGTGTTGCAGGGCCAGAAAGGAGGAGCTCCTGGGGCTCAGCTAGTCCATCAACAGCAGCCGAAACCTTGTCTTCAGCTGACTCACGAAGCACGCCTCTTGCAGCAAGGGCCCTTTCTTATTTAGTATCACAGTCAAAGTTAAATCCCAGCTCTCTTCACATGAAGATGAAAGAAATTTGGGGCCCATCCTTGGCCATATGCAGCCATGTTTAGTACCATAACATGCAGCTTTTTATAACCTGTGCTCATGACTTTTGACCTCTGCCTCTTCAGGATGGGCATGATTTTGAGGCATACTGATTAAAACCAGGATTTCATCTACATTCTCAACTTGGGCAAACTCATGGTTTTGATATATCACTGGATATAAAACAACATCTCTGGAACAAAGTGGGACAGCTTCCATTGACAGACGATCACCACCTGGCTGAGAGTCCTGCTCAACTGACAACCAGCTTCTACAAGTCTTGGAAGTCCATGATCTCCTCTGAAAGATAAGGGCAATTTCTCCTGCCTTACATGGCCTGACATGCGCACAGTAACATATTGCTTCAGTGTTCTGTAACTGCATGATCATTGCAAAGGTATTTTAAGATAGTGATTCTCAAAGTTTGCTGTATGTGAGAATCATCTGAGGAGAACAACTGCCTTAGAACCTCTGGGACCCAGGCATCAATATTTTTTAAAGTTTTCCAGACGAATTCAATGTGGAACCAAGTGTGTTATGAAAGTATTGTGAACAAATGTGAAGTTAAAATTTGACCCCCACATGATGCTACCAATGCAGATAACTGAGGTAACAAATGACATATTCTACCAACCATGAATTTCACATATGTTCAGATAACCCATATGTCACAACTTTCTTGTCTGCTCAGTAGCTGTAAAAATTTTTTAATATGATTGCCACACACCAATACAGAAAAGTTAAAATGTGAGGAAACATGTGGCT
Organism: Ursus maritimus; assembly: GCF_017311325.1. NCBI lineage: Eukaryota > Metazoa > Chordata > Mammalia > Carnivora > Ursidae > Ursus > Ursus maritimus. Next base: position 54,091,710 of record NW_024426774.1, read on the forward strand.
TAGAATTTGGGAAACACAGTAGTGTTATTGGTAACCAGAGGGTAAGTGTTCCTGGAAGCTTGTCAGCCATAAGATCCTTATTTTGACTTAAAATTTGGATTTTCATTTCCAAGGCCTCATCTACTCAGAGTGGTCTGAGGACCAGTAGCATCAGCATCACCTGTGAGCTCGTTAAAACGTAGACTCCTGCCCCATCCCAGACTGCTGACTCCAAATCTGTAGTTTAGTAACACCCCCAGGTGATTCACATGTTCATTTAAGTTGGAGAGATACTGATTTAGAGCATTACAGGGAGAAAAGGTAGGCAAACAAAACCAAGTGTTAAAATTAACAACACAAGAGACCTAGGTATTTTATAAACTCACTAATCAAACCCTTTAAAGTTGAGTGTTTGAATTCTGCTGCTCAAAAGAGAGATCATGTTGTTGTGGTTTCCTCCTCCACCTCTCTCTTACCAGCTATGTTAACAAGACACAAATCCTTCATGAAAAGCTTTGAGAAGGATCATGTTGGGCAATACAGTGAAGACTTATGCATGAGTCTTTATATTACACGTCTCTCCTTCTGTGGTTTTGGTTACTAAGAACATTTACATGATGATAGGGTCTTTGTTGCTTAGGAGTCCATCTGCTCCACCTACCCGAACTTGTGCTCAGTTTGGGACTAGCATGATTATCTCCATGGCAATTGATTATGATTTCACAAACTCTGAATCAAGACCACAGGTGAAGGGTGAGCAACAAGACTTGGTGTGTTCCTAAGCAGCAAAGCTACCCATGTTCACATAAATAACCCTTGCAGACACGCAAACATCAATATTAAACATTAAACACGGAAAAGGGAGGGTGAGACAGATTTTGGGATCATTATGATTCAACAGGGAGGTTTCCCAAAGTTGCAAATTGTCTTTAATGCTTCAAGGCTTAAAAAGCTCCTAAAACAATGAGAGAGTATTTCATCCTACCTTTGCTTACAATTACAATAAACCCTACTTTTTGCTTTCTCCAGCTCTGGAGGACAACAGCATTTGAGCCAAAAGCATACACTTATAGGGCCTTCAGAAGAAAACAGACTAAATTGCCAGATGTATTTTTATTCAATACTGAGAAGCAGATGGAGCATACTAACCTTTCCAACAACCAAAGCACACATGCATGACTGTGCACTTGTGTCTTCATATATAAAATCTCCTTAAATATTGAGATGTTATATTCAATTCAACAAATATTCCTCAGACACCTGCTATGTGAAACGCAATCTGCGGGGCTCTTCAGGGAGCGTGGAGATGAGTCATAAAAAAATACTGATATCTTAGAGCATATTACATTACCATGGTGCCTGCCACATTCAATAAAATCCTTGGAGAGTCAAAAACCAACACCCCCCCTCAAAAATAACACTGTGAAGGAAAAAGGAAATGATGTTAATAGTAATAGCAGGTGATACACACACTGAAGGTGTTCCTTCCCTGTGTTTTTTTTAATTTGATTCTGCATTATGACTAATTCTGTAGGTTCTGTTTTCATCTCCTGATTTTGTAGGTTTATTTTAGAATAGGAAAACTAAAGTACAGAGAGATTAACTGACTTGCCCAAGGACTTATAAGGAGAAATTGCCAGACCCTGGAAACTAGACAATGCTCTGTCCATAATCCCAAGAAGTTTTAATCCAGTGACCATAAAATCTGAAAAAGTAGATAATGTGATGTTATCATGTACCCTAAAGTAAGAGCAATAAACCATTTCTTTATTCACCTGTAACCCTGTTTTACATGTGTATGGCAGGAGAGGGGGAAGATATCAGAGAAAGAAGTACTATGAGAAAAGAAAAATAGCAAGGCTTTCCACAGTTGGAACAGCTTTACAGAGGAAGTGGCATTTGAGCTGGACCTTTACAATAGCTGAGATTTAAAAGCCAAAATAGACGGAAATAATACAGAGGATGAGAGAACACAGTCAGGATATAGGGACACTAGTGGGTTAGTATGGTGGAATACTCATCTGATCTTGCTCCTTCCAGAAACCCCAAAACCCAAGGTAAAAGGATTTCTTTTGCAAAAGACCTCAAGGAAGAGGACACAATGGCAACTAACTTTTGAAAGCTGAAAAGCGGGTAAGTGGTGGAGCAGACCTAAAACCAGCAGTGGAGAAAGCTGAGAACTGACCCCATTTACACTGCAAAATCCTCAAAAGATAGGACAGCGTACAACAGCACCAGATCCCTCTAGCACTAGTGATGGAGGGAGGATTAAAATAAACAGATTAGGAAAAGCTGGTTGACAAATATTTTTGGCTTTATTTTCAGAGATGTATTATAATCCCTAATTTCTTTCTCACACACCAAGATGCTGTGAGGCCTCCCCTCTGCAGTTGAGTGAGAAGCCTAGAGGAATTTTCTCTGGAGAAGGTGTAACAGAGAGCCTCTGGATTCGGATGCCATGACAGCTGAGGGCATGGGTACTGTGCCAAAAGAACCATGTGTGTACTGATGCTGAGACCCCAGAACATGGCAGACAAATTCTCATCTTCCATAGAAGAGATGGGAAAATCTTCTCAAGGGAATCTGATCAGCTCAACGAAAAAAGTGTATATATCCTATCTTCAAGCTTTTCTCCCCAAACAGGCATAATTACTCTACAGTGAAGTTTTAAGTGGGCAAGCCATACACACACACGCCCAGAATTTCTATCATCTATACAGTTCTCCAGTCCAAGGCATGAACAGACAGGCAAGAATGACCAGATACCTAAGGAAAGCTTCTAACATGAAAGGCAGACACCAAAACAAAGCCACTCAACACTGGAGAAACTTAAAAAAAAAAATCAATATCCTTAGAGAAATAAGACAATATATCTAGGAAGCAAAGCTAGAAAGATATAAAAAAGAAACATTTAAAAAATAAAGAAGAGCTCTTGGAAATTAAAAATATAAAATTTTAAAATGCAAAGTAACAGCTGGAGTATGAAGTTGAAGAAACCTCTTAGAAAACAGAGCAAGAAAACAGAGTTGGAAAACAAACAAGACAATCACAGGCCAAATCGCAGAGTTAAACATATTAATAAGTAGAGTTTCAGAAAGAAAGAAAAAACACAGAGGACAGGAAACCATCAATAACCAAAAGAAAAGGCCCATAATGACAGGATGTAAGTGGTGTGGCCGACAGGCTCACTAAGTACTTAGCACATAGGGTGAAAACAGACCTATGTCACTGGGAAACTTCAGAACACCAGCCACAGAAAGCGAATCCTGCCAGCTTCCAACAAGATCATTCTGGAGGATGATGAAGGGGATCCAGGATAATAGCTAGGCACTAGACTCAGAGATGACTTACCCAGGTCAGAGTAGTTTGACTCAAGGAAAGATCTATTAAGGCTTTTGTCACCAGGTCTCCAACAATACTGTACTGTCTTTTTAATCCCAGGACAGAGTGCCTTGGTGCACCTAGCACAGATTCTTATCTGTACTTGGCCTGTCTTTATTTTGTGCAAGTCAAGTTTCTGTTCTCCATGCCTGCTGTCTGGACCAGATGAGGAAGCCCATTTCATGCACTAAAGACCTGCTCCTAAGAGCTGGAGGTAAGATGGAACAGAGATAGAGCATCCTTTCCTGTATTAGTTTGCCAGGGCTGTCACAACAAAAATACCTCCAACTGTGTGGCCTAAACAATGAACATTTATTTTCTCACAATTTTGAAACCCAGAAATCCAAGATCGAGGTGTCAACAGGTCTGGTTTCTCCTGGGGCCTCTCTCCTTCACTTGCAGATGGCTGTCTTCTCACTGTATCTTCACATGGTCCTTCCTCTATGCAGGCACATCCCTAATGGCTGTGTGTCCAAATTTCCTCTTCTTGTCAGATTGAATTAGGTCCTGCCCTCAAGACGTCATTTTAACTTATTCACCTCTTTAATGCCTTATCTCCAAATACAGTCACATTTTAAAGTACTAGGGGGTCAGGGCTTTGACATATGAATTCTGTTCAGCCCATAAACACTCCCTCTCACCGTATTTCTGACTGTACAAAAGCCCTGCCAGACGCCCTGCCCACTGACTTCCCCCCAGAAGGAGCTCAAACCAGACATGACCCAGAAACTCTATTCAGCTTCTCCTGGGTCCTCCATCAGAAAGTGGTAATACTACTACCCTTTTTCCTACACAGCTTGGTTTGTGCCTGTGTGTGTGTGTGTGTGTGTGTGTGTGTGTGTGTGTTTACAGGAACACAGATGTAGGTGAAATAACTGTCTACTTACCATTTTCAGCCATAGCCTCCTGACATCATGGAATTGTGGGGAACTCAGAGGTCAGCTAACCTCTCACACATTGCAATAAGCCCCTTTACAGCATCACCCACTGCTTGCTATTCATTGGTGATGCGAGGCAGCTTTGACAAAAATTTCATTGTTGAGGTATACTCTACACTCATGTAAGTTCAGTTCCTGATCTTTGTTCTGTGCTCAAGAACAAGTCAGAGAAGGTTTATCTATTTTCCTTGTGATGTCCTTCAGGTATTTGAAGGCAATCATCTGCATTTTGCTTGGGCTCCCCTCTTCCATGCTCAAGACCCCCGTCTGCTCAGAAAGCACATCCCTGGATGTCCTCTTATCAAGGACCTTCTAAATATATAAAAGAATAGGCCACAGTACTAGCCATAGACCGACTACCATGAATTGCTAATTAACTCATGTATGTATTCTGTCCCTCACGGATTATGGAAAAACAGTGAGCATGACTCATTGCTCTTTTTATCCCCAGTAGACAGGTCTTGCAAATAGAAGGTGCTTGATGCTGTTTCCTGATCCCTTGACTCATTTGTTCAGTAATATTGTTATCACTCCTTGGGGTCCTTCATATGCTCTCAATTATCTAAAGAACTAGCTTCAGGAATTGAGATCAGCATGGTAAGGCTGCTCTGCACAAGCCACATGCATCTTGGGACCACTTGGGGGCAGTGACAAATGTGACAAGGTCTATGAAATACTTGTCAATAATGCACATAAAACTATTTTATGTCAGTGCTCACTGTACTTCAATGATAATCTATCTGAAACACAAGTCAGAATCAAATCCCTTTTGTACTAGTTATCTATTGCTGCATAACAAATTATTCCAAAATTTAGTGGCTTAAAACTAATAACACTAATAACTATTTTTCTAAAAAGAGTATCCCTCACAGTTTCTGTGTGTTAAGAATTCAGGTGTAGCTTGGCTGAGTTCTGACTCAAGGTGCCACCTGAAGTTGCGTCAGATCAGATATCAACCTCAGCTCTGTCACCTGAAAGCTTAACGGGGGTTGGAAGATTTTATTCCAAGCACCTACTTACGTGGCTAGGAAGTGCTGCTGGCAATTGGCAGAAGGCCTCAGTTCCTCTCCACAAAGCTGCATATCTTCACAGCCACCCCCCAGAACAAGGGATCCAAGAGACCAAGACATAAGCTTGTCTTTTGTCTTTTTTGACAGAGCTGTGAAAGTCACACAGTCACCTGCTGTATTCTATTGGTCATACAGATCACCCCTGATTCAAAGTAGAAGGGGTTACTAAAGGGGTTATAAGGATCAATGGAGATCTTGTTGGAGGCTTTCCTGGCTATTTTAAATGCAGAGGTTGGCTCTAATTCCCATTTTGAGGCAGTGTACTATCTTCACCCAGAGACCTGATTGCCCAGGCCAAGGGCTTAGTTAGAAGAAGTCAAGACACTTGAATTTGTGAGGTTTTGTGACCCTAATAAGACCCATCCAGAAGTCTACAGTTCATTCATTTTACTAAATAACTACTGAACATTTACTATATACTTGGCACATTTCTAGATGCTTAGAATATATTAGTGAGCAAAACTAGACAACAGGCAAGTATATTTATTCATCATCTGTCTTTTTAGACTTTGAAAATGAGAGATTAACATCTTCTCATTTCTGGGCTTCTTGGAACTCATTCTGTTGTTAATTCTAGAATCTGGCCTTCATACATGTAAAGCCAAAACAACAATAAGAGCAACTATTATTGCTGTATAAATAACCTTTGTAGGACATTTACTATGTGCCAGATGCATGGTAAACAGTTTTCATTTATTATATCATTTGATACTCTTAACTGGTTAATGCAGTAAGTACTTTTGTCATCAGTACATTTTTTTTTTATTTTTATTTTTATTTTTTTTTTGCAAATGAGGAACCTGGGGCTTAGGTAAATAACTTGTCCAAAGTCATACAGTCAGTGAGTGGAAGATGTGGGACTCTAAACCTTCAACCAGATTGCAACAAAATCTGTGTTCTTAAAGTTAATGAATCATCCTCTAGCAGATGCTGAAATTCAAATGCCTCTAGAGGCCAGGTAAGTGATGTAAGGGGAGAGAGCTAATGAGAAAATAGGGAGTAGTGAGGACATTGGTGAGCTATCGACTCATGTCTGTCTCAAGGCATGAAAGTTCACATTTTTCTCAAACACTTCATTGGCCAAATAAAATACATCTCAGGGCCAGATTCAGCTAGCAAGACGCAGGTTCAAAATTTAGGTATCATATCTTAAATTCAATTAATGTCTCAACCACAAGAATCTTTAAAAATCTTGTACAACTTGGTTTTCATCCAAAGTCTGTATTTAAAATATTGGTTTCTCATGGTGAATGAGACAGTGGAGAATAGAAAAAGACTAAGACTTCATTCTTCATTCGTTCATTCAATAAATATTTATTGAGAGGCTTCTATATGCTAAGCTCTGGGGTTAAAACAGATAATATAACAGATGTCATTCCTGCCTTCTTGGAACCTAGATCTACTCAGAAGTTTTACATTCATACTCAAGAGAGGATACATAATGTTCCTCAAGCTTATTTTAATATTTCCAAGACCCAAGTGTTCCAAGGAAAGGACTTTGGGAAGTACTTTACCCTAAACCAGGAGGTGCAAAATGACAGCCCACTAGCTGAGTAGACATGCTTGATTGGCTAGCATAGTGATTTAAAGCTTTTGGAAATGTCTTTAGGAAGGGCCTGCACTCTGCTAGTGGCCACAGACTCCAGCTTTATCTATTGGACATCACCTGTCCTGCTTCAAACATTTATATTGCCTAATGGCTCCTGAATGCATTTGCATTTACGGTCTCTTTTCAGAACACAGAATCCCTACTGCTCTGAAATCCTCTTGGCATCTTGGGGAAAAACTAAGAATGAAGACTGGTGATTTAAATATCCCAGGTGGAGATAAAGTCTAGGCAACTCTGTGGAATAGCAGAAAGCAGAGATACTGTCATGGGAAAACAACTTGGGAAACAAACGTATAGGCAATAAAAAGAGACCCACGCTACCCTGGGGTGAAACTGATACGGGACTCCTCAAGGATAAGAATGCCATATAAATTACAGAACGTCTGGTGAGATTTGAATTTCAGATAAATAGTGACTATTTTTTAGCATAAATGTGTCCCAAGTATTGCATAGGACACACTTATATTAAGGAATTATTTATTGTTTATTTGAAATTCAAATTTAACTGGCTGTTATGCATTTTTATTTGCCAAACCTGGCAACCATTCAGGAGAAAACCAGCCAGGGGCTTGGTGGCAATTTGTGGGTTTTATTTTTTTTTTCTAACTCGAAGGAAAGAAACAAGTGGCCCTCTCCCACCTTTAGACTCCACTCAGAGGTCTGCCTCTGATTGTAAAGTTTATGGGACACTGCAACTGTCAGGAATGCAGGGAGGCTGAAATCTAACTGAGAACAGAATCAATGGTTTGGGCCTGGGAGGAAACCTTACAAGCCATCTAGTCCCATTCCCTGCCGAAATACTATAGAAATGGCCTAAGCAGTGACTTAATTATAACCAGATTGAAAAAAAAATCACTGCACCTGGGGTTGAAGATAAGCCCCTGGTCTGGTATCTTACTTCTAGACAAAGAGGAAATATCCAGAGTTTGTGCTACAGAACACCAGTCCAAATCTTGACCAAAAGTCACGGGAAGAAAATGCAGGTAGTTTTTCTTCAACATCACTAAGTGTTTGCTGTGCTTTCTTCTGGATATTTGAAAAGAAGAGAAAGCTTTTTGCTCATTATTAAGTTTTACTATAAAGGAATATCCAATTCCACAAAAATATGCATCTTCAAAAACACAACACTGGTCATTTCTCAGGCAAGGTTTTTTTCCCATTAGAATGAGGATCACTGGTGCACTTTAAAATGAAGTTAAAATTCTTTGAAGAGAATTCTCATTATGGTGATCCATCATCCTCAAGGACTTTCCTAAACAAAAGGGAGTATCACTGTATAAAGCTTCCTTCCCAGGACATGGTAACATGCGAGCTGCAATAGTTTTTAAAAATCAGACTTTCACCTTAGGAAATTCCAACAGAAAGGAGCAAAGGTTGTGGAGAGTTTTCAAGACTAATTTTTTCATTTCTTATCCAGACAGAGGAAATGTATGGGACACAGGGGGCTGTGTATCTTTGATTTCCTTTCTTTACTGATTGCTTTTGCCCTGAAACTCATCTATACTTTTACATGGATGTGCTTGGGGGACACAGGGGAGTGTGTATGTGTGTGTGTGTGTGCTCACACATGTGTGCACATATATGGATATATGATGAATGCATTTGATTTTGCCACCTTGTGTGATATGGACACTTCTTACTTTGTAGTCCAATTCTTTTAGCTTTTAGGTAAAAACAAATATAAATATTCTCATACTTGGATTTTGTGATGGTTAATTTTATGTGTCAACTCTGCTAGGCCACAGAAGCCAGATATTTGGTCAAACACCAGTCTGGAGGTCGCTAAGAGGTTATTTTTTTAGATGAGATTAACATTTAAATCAGTAGACCTTGAATAAAGCAGATTACCCTCTACAATGTGAGTGGGCCTTGTCCAATCAGTTGAAGACCTTAAAAGAAACAGACTGAGGTCCCTAAGCTACATCATCATCTCTTCCCTGGATCTCCAGCCTACTGGTCTACCCTTCAGATTTCAGACTTGCCAGCTTCAATAATCATGTGAACCAATCCTTAAAATAAATTTCTTTACACACACACACACACACACATAGGTTTTTTCCCATAATTTTATCAAGTAAGATGGCCAAATTCTATTTTACATTATGAAATGAGTTCCTGAAATCCCTCTGGAACCTTCTCTGAGTTCTCTATGGTTTTCTAGGCTCTCTGTCTTGACATAAAGGATGCATGAAGAAACCCATCTTTACTCCCAGCCTTTACCGCCAGATCTTGGCCAGAGATCTCAAGCAGTTGAATGGACTCCCACCCTCCTTCCCTTTGCCACTTCACTCAGAAAGGGTGAATTTACCTACAAAAATGCCTTCTCCCACATCGCCTAGAGCCTGGGTTTTAGTTTCAGAAACAGGACGGGGAGTTTATTTGAAAAGCCAGCCAAGAGGCAAATGCTGCTACTCTCACTGTACGTGTGAAATTTTTGCACAGCTGAGGGCTTCAAGGAGCCTCAGTACTGAATTGAGGAGCCGCCACAAGGACCATAAAGGCAAGCTAAAGGATGAATGGAAGTCTGTGACCAGGCCTCCTCTGATGACGTCGCTGTTACCCAGATGGCATTAAACAGTTACGCTCAGCTTCAAGGGAACACTGAATCACGTGTGCCCGGTGTGTATTAAAAATCTACTGGTGAGGTTAGCCCAAACGTTCACATTCTGCTTTCCTATGCATGGGTATTAAAGTTAGCATAGGCCTCTCGACACCATAATCCATTATCAAAAACTGAAAGCAGCTGGTTGGATTTCTAAACTTTCTACACAGAGAAACGCATCTGGTCCCAGTTTGCTGCAAAGAAATCAGTTTCCTTCTTTCTCATTGCCCAGCTACAGAAAGCACTGGGAGCAGCCTGGTTACCCAAATTAAAGGGCCATCATGCTGGCCTTAAGGTTTCATTCATGCTGAGGAATTTGCAGCCCAACCCCACTGCTAGTGCCACCCTAGCTCCAGCTTTGGGGTCCCAGCCAAACAGGGACTCTGAAACCCCTCCAGTTCAGAATGAGGATGCTGAGCATTAGCAAAGCAGCTCTAGCCCCTTGCAGGAATCTCTGCACAGATCATGTATATGAGGAGGAAAAAAAAAATCATTTGTAATGGATTGTCTCGGAACCAAATTTTTAGGATTGTGCAAAGTTGAAGTATCGACTAACTTTCTGTTAATTTCAAAGGCAAGGCTCAGCCATAATTTATCCCTTTGATTCCACTGACCATCAGCAGTTGTGGCCATTTTCTGCCTGGCTGTAGAGAATAGTTAAATGATTGTGTCCTTACCCCCCTTTGACTTCCCTTCCAGCCTGTTTCAGCAGTCTCACCCAGGCACTTCCTGTCTCCCCAGCTCCACTGTCTGGCACTTATTTCAGACAAGTCAATATGTTTAAATTATATCTGAACTCAAGGTAATTAATCATAAAGCTTTATGCTTTGTAATTTTTTTTAAACTTCTGGTTGGCATTCCACTGAATCACAATTAAAAAGAAAAAGCTATCTGCTATCTGCGTTGCATTGTGAATATCATGTAAATGCTCGGGCTGGAAATCCTTTCTGGACAAGTCTACCCAAGGATCACACTGAAAACCTCTGCTCTTTTACGGATCCAAATAAGAGGGGTCAGGATGGCATTTTGGGAAATGTTAAGCAGGTCAAAGGAAAGACCCATATGAGCTGGCTGGATCCCTGTGTAGAGAAAACTCATCTGCAAACATAAAAGTCAGGTGATGAGTTGTTTCTTTAATGCATTTTGCAAACATAGCAAAGGCTTTGAAGCTTACTGCATAAGTATGCCACAGAACTGTACTGGATACATGTTACTGAAGATGGATAGGTGGTTGCTTCAAATGAATTGTGGTCTCCAGTTTTGGGGGGGTGGCTCACAGCACATAACCTTAGTATTCGGTTTCATCATTCATATCCAGTCCAAGGCTTGTTATGTACAGGATGTAAAGTTCCCAACTGACTCTCTTGAGCCATTCAGGCTGCCATTCCTCAGTGAAGAATTCCCCATCTAGGAAGTGGGTGAGGATTACCATCCAAAACACTTCAAAAAGGATGGGGAAATGGCAAAGTTAGGGTTCAGAAAACTGGAGCTGGAAACCCTATTAGAGATATAACCTTCCAAAACACATGACTAATTAAGACACATTTCAAAATTTACAAAAATGATATACACTGCTATATCTGTCAGGATTAAGTGTAGGAAACAGATACTCTGGGTATTTTAAGTAGGAAGAGACTTAACACAGGGAATCAGGTGCTTTCAAAATTACTGCATGGGCTGAAGGAGGAGGTTCAGGACCAGGCCTTCCAGAATGCCTCCCAGAACCATCTAATACTGGCACCCAAGGGGAATGATGAAAAACACAAGTGACTACTGCAGGCAGTAATTTGTCTCTTTCTGAAAGCATCTCAAAGTAAAATTAGTCTTACTAGCATCTTCGTGTAATATAGGCCTTGATATAACAATAACAACAAACACCAACCAAACAAAAAATTCTCAGCTGAATACCCCATGCACCCCCCCCAAGGCCCATTTTTTCTAAGATTCTTGCTATTTTGAGATTGGCACTCTAGGATACATACACAACTACAAATAAAATAATGTATCTGATGTCAAAGACAGACATTGCAGGGAGGCTACCATGTATGTATTTATCTGGCCAGATTCCCAAGGGCAGCAAGTTTATTATTTTTTTAATAATAATTTTTTATTATGTTATGTTAGTCACCATACAGTATATCCTTATAGTTTTTGATGTAATATTCCATGATTCGTTATTTGCGTATAACACCCAGTGCACCATGCAATATGTGCCCTCCTTAATACCCATCACCAGCCTACCCCAATCCCCCACCTCCCTCCCCTCTGAAGCCCTCAGTTTGTTTCCCAGAGTCCACAGTCTCTCATGGTTCATTCCCCCTTCTGTTTACCCCCCTTTCATTCTCCCCTTCCTTCTACCGATCTTCCTATTTCTTATGTTCCATAAATTAGTGAAACCATATGATAATTGTCTTTCCCTGCTTGACTTATTTCACTTAGCATAATCTCCTCCAGTGCCGTCCATGTTGTTGCAAATGTTGTGTAATCGTTCTTTCTGATGGCCGAGTAATATTCCATTGTATATATGGACCACATCTTCTTAATCCAGTCATCTGTTGAAGGGTATCTCAAATCCCTCCACAATTTAGCTATTGTGGACAATGCTGCTATGAACATTGGGGTACATATGGTCCTTCTCTTCACTACGTCTGTATCTTTGGGGTAAATACCCAGTAGTGCAATTGCTGGATCATAGGGTAGCTCAATTTTTAACTTTTTAAGGGAGCTCCACACTGTTTTCCAAAGTGGCTGTACCAACTTGCATTCCCACCAACAGTGTAAGAGGGATCCCCTTTCTCCACATACTCTCCAACATTTGTTGTTTCCTGCCTTGTCAATTTTTGCCATTCTAACTGGCGTAAGGTGGTATCTCAATGTGGTTTTGATTTGAATTTCCCTAATGGCTAATCGTTTTGAACATTTTTTCATGTGTCTGTTAGCCATTTGTATGTCTTCATTGGAAAAGTGTCTATTCATATCTTCTGCCCATTTTTTGTGGGACTTCATCAAGATAAAAACCTCTGCACAGCCAAGGAAACAGTCAAAAAAGCTAAGAGGCAACCCACAGAATGGGAGAAGATATTTGCAAATGACACTACAGATAAAAGACTAGTATCCAAGATCTACAAAGAACTTCTCAAACTCAATACATGGGAAACAAATAATCAAACCAAGGGCAGCAAGTTTAAAATGGATGGCTGTCTATAATTTAATCAAAGCCCTGTAGTGAGAATTAGTGAGCAAGCATTGGTTCATCTCAGCCAACATATTAATTGCTTCTTGATCAAATTTTAAGACATGAGACAGTATAAAAAGCATTCTAGGATAGGCATAGGCAAACTATCACCTATGCCTACTTTTGTCAATAAAGTTTTATTGGAACACAGCTACATGTATTTGTTTGCCAGATGTCGATGGCTGCTTTGGCACAGCACTGGTGGAGCTGAGGAAGTAAGATAGAGACAGGAACAAGCCACAAAACCTAAACTATTTACCATCTGACCCTTTCAGAGAAAAGCTCCCTAACCTCTAGTTTAGGGTAGCAGGAACCATGTATAAGATTCACAGATGCCAATTCTCAGTATTAATACAGATTGCCACAAACTAGTTGCTGCTTTACCTTCAAATATCGAGTCACAATGGAGAATCATGTTTTCTACAAGGAAAAGGTATTTGGTATTTTCTTATTTGACAATACAGACCCGTTTTTCTGTTATTTTTGACTGAGCAGGAAGCTCTTAAAAATGTTGTCTAGCAAACGTAAGCAGTTTTCAAAGGTTCTAGATTAAAAAGACCAGGAAGCTTTCTAGATCAGGGCTGTCCAGGAGAATTTCTGCATTGACAGAAAAGTTTGGTATCTGTACTGGTCCAATACACTTAAACTGAACTATAAAGTACATTTGATTTTAATTAATTTTAATTTAAATGGTCGCATATTTCTAATGGCTACCATAGTGGACAGTGCAATTTTAAATCATAACTGATGTTCTCCTGGTTGTTTCATCAGTCATTAACACCTTGTTTAAAAAAGATAAAAGATTTCAGTGTAACTGATAGGGATATAAACAGATTCACAAATCAGTAAGGAACTTCAAAATATTTTATAAAAGGGCATCTGAATCTTATACAAACGGCACATGGAAAATACCCTCCTATAAGCAGCACGTAAAATCAAATTGTGAAGGCAGTGAAATCTGGTAGACTATAAGGGTACTATTAGGCCTCAGTGCTGAAGACATTTCACCTTTTTGGAGACTGATTTCCAGGACTATGAATCTCCTTTTGCATGAACTAGAGTTCAAGCCTTAACTTAGTTCATAAAGAAATATTTTAAATCATTAATTAGTTCTACATATTTACCATCCATATCTTCCTTTTTGGCTCACGTCATATTTATTAGTTAGGTTTGAGTTTTCCCATTAATTTAAATGCCGTTCTTTCTCATTTGGACAGTCAATAATTGGGAAAAGCTACTTAAAATTTTTCATCACTGACCATTAACCCAACAGAAAAAATCATTTCTGAATTTGAACAGATGTTTCATTTCTATTGTTCTCTATTGTACCTTTCTGGATATGAAAGAAACAGACTGGATATTCCTAATACCCCCACTCAAGACTAACTCAAAGGAATACAAGGAACGACAACTCAGCTGCCAACTTCCCTTGTCCCAGACTCACAAGTCTGTCAGATGAACAGGATACAGGCTGCATTTCTCCAGCTGGACATCTCGGCTTTGCAGCTGCCACATGGACCCCATGTGGCTAGGAATGTCAGCTCAAATCTGAGATTGAGTCAAGGAAAGCAGAAACAGCAGGAGTCTACGTGGTACCTGAGACACCCCAGGTGACCACCTGTATCTTGTACCTTTGTCAAATCTGAGGATATAATATACACCAGAGCCACTAACTATGCCATAAAATGCCAAACTGCCATGTTTGGGAAGTAAACAACAAAAAGTTGCCCCTGTAGCTTTCAGTAAGTTCTGAGGCTCTATCTAATTGTAAAGTGATTTGCTCCCATTGAGGTTTACAATCTAAGAAGGTAAAATATGACTTTGGGTCTCAATGCAGGGACATTGACAAGGTGGGCTACTCTAAATCATGGCAGTGCTAAATGATGCAGTTTCTCAAACTTCAGTTGCCAATTATTATAGCATTCTCCTTCTGAGATAAGGACTTCTCAGGGGAATCTCATGCATTTAAGTCTAAAAAACAATGGAGAAACTCAGAAAGCTCTAGAAAGTAACAAAAGAAGAGTCCTCAGCAGCAACACTGTCCATAGACGTTAGAACAAGTGAGGTCCCTTTCTCCACCACGTCAACTGGAAATCTAAAAGGCACCTACCAAGCCTGTCACTGATAAACTTATTCAGAAAGTAAGCCATGACTTGAAGGCCCTCAAGGTATGGTTTCACACAACAGGAGGCTGGAGCTCTTGTCTTAGGTGTAATGACAACGGTGGAAAGTCAAAACCACCACTCCATTCAGGTTTTGACAATAAACAAAATATTTGTATGTGCGATGGATGCAATTTCTGACTGTGACTCTTTCTACATTTGCCACGGTGGTGCAAGTTTCCAGAAGTATCGTGGCTGGAATTTTGGTCTAAACTGATCAGTCATGGTCCCCAAAGTCACTGTAATCAGAGTAACCAACACCCCTGTGTTTCTGCCAATTACGCTACTGTGTAGCCAAACCATGGATGATAAGATTGGCTTAGTTGCAACTGAAAGTCTCCCATGGGCTATATTGCCACATGCAAAAGGCCTTGTAATTCTGATCAAGGCAGAGATGCTTGCTAAATTCCTGTGCTACTGTATCTGAACATGTTTCCCCTGGACTCTCACCCAGGGAAAGACCCTCGGATGAAGGCAACTACGGTATAAAAAAGAGCACTTGGGGTCAGAGGGCCGACAACTCTCAAGTCTCTTAATCTCTCTGTGCCTCAGTTTCCTTCTTGGAAAAAAACACCTTACAAGTAGTTTTAAAAATTAAGCAAGATATCGTAAGTGTTCCTATTACACGGTGTGCAATTAAAAAGTGTCAACTATAAATTGCCATAACTTTATGACTGAATTGGAAGGAAGTATATGATTTCAGCCAAAAATTTATACCAAAACAAATTACTTTTATTATCTCCACTACCTGAAGGTACAACTTCCTAGCTTCAACCATTTCATAAGCCCTACAAGCAATATTCACTCTGGTTGCCCAATCTTAAAACGTATGTGTAAAGTCAGACTTAATACTTATAGGGATGAGGCTTGTCCCTATAGCTCACTAAAAATACTTCCTGCTGTTGTTGCCATAACTCCATTTTCCCCAAAGGGGCCATGATAAAAAGGAAGTCACTATGTAGCTTAATCAGCCTGCAGCTAACATAGACAAAATCCCCAGGTGAAAATTCAAATTCCAATCTGTTATACAGCTACTTCCCCAACCAGCATCACTCCCATTTGCCTTGTGTTACGGGTTGAATTGTGTTCCCTCCAAATTCATATGAAGTCCTAACCTCCAATACCTCAGAATGTGACCTTATTTGGAGACAGGGTCTTTACAGGGTTATCAAGTTAAAGTGAGGTCATTAGGGTGGGCCCTAATTCAATAAGACTAGTGTCCTCATAAAAAGGGGAATTTTGGAGACAGACACAGAGGGAGGCACTATGTGAAGACGAAGGCACAGTTTGGGCTGACGCTTCTACAAGCCAAGGAATGCCAAAGACTGCCAACAAACTAGTAGGGGCTAGAGGACAGGCATGAAACTTCCCCACAGTCCTAAAAGAAACCAACACTGTCCACACCTCAATCATGGTCTCTTGGCCTCAGAAACTTTGTTTCAGCAGCCTTAGCAAACTAATGCACCCTGGAAGGGTTATCCTCTAACACAGAGAGATGGGTTTTCCCACAGGAGAGAGGGAATAAAGGGAATAAAGAGAAAGAACTAACATTTCTTGAGTACGCACTTTATATTTCAGGGGTTTTACGCTGTTATGTTTCATCATTTAATATTCACCATATCCCTGGGGAGTAGGTATTCTCCATTTTGCAGAGGAAGAAACTAAAGTTCAGAGAATTTAAGTAACTTCCCCAACATCATACAGGCAGAAAGACCAACACTAAGGTATGAACCCATATCTGGCTCTGAAGACCCATTCTGTCCCCTCTTCCTTACTTTGCCATCTAACCCCTGAAATGGGGGTCTCGTGTCATCTCTGGATATTTCAGAATTCCTGCTCTCTTGTATTGTCTTAATAGAAATTCAATTTCTTGATCGAACTGCTCCTTACATTTATACTACCTGGAAGCTAAACCAACTACAGAGAGAAGGAATGTTCTAAATTTTACATTATTTTCTGGTTGTATAATCATTTTCCACTCAGCTCAACTGTAATCAGACATTTCTTTCTCAAAAAAAGCAAGACTGAAAGGAAGAACTTTCTAATTTTCCTCAGAGTTTGAGGTGCAGAAGATGAGGTTGTCAGTGTGATGGCAAAATGCCTAAACCATGAAAGAAGAGTTGACATCTGGTTTTTGATTGGCTGCAGTAGCACAGTACAATCTGGGGATCTTTTATATTAAACCAGTATATCAGAATTCACCCAGCCCTCTGCTCAGAATTTAAGTACATTTTGCAATGACCATCCAGAGAAACAGGTTTACTATGTTCCTGCTCTCACTCTTATGTGGTAACTTTTAGGGGCTTAGGGGGAGCTGGAGAGGGAACATCACTTTTGTTTCTCGTGTATATAATAAGAGTTTCTATGGAGATCTGTTAGAAGTCAACCTAGAGAGAACATAAGACATGACAACTCCTTTCTACCATTCGCAGTTTGTGCAACTTTGGCTCTGTGGCCCAACATCAATATTTCTCAGGAAAGAAAACATGGAAGAATAAGATAGCTACAAAGATACCTGTCCTCAACTCTTTTATTAGCTTCAAAGTGGTGGTGCTCTATCGGAGAGCTGCATGGAAAATGAAGTGGGATTGTAAAGTGATTCAGAACAGGGCACTGGAATCAAAAGTGAATTCAGATCCCAGTTCTTCTTTATAATCTACAGGGAATTTAACCTCACCAAGGTTTAATCGCCTTATCTTTAAAAAAAAAAAAAAAAGTACACAGAAGGTAAATGTTCTCAATTCAAACTCCATAGGATTGGCAAAAAGATTAAATGACATGATCTGTGTAAGCGCATGACATACAGTAGGTGTTCAAAAATGGCAGCTTTTATAATGATAAGGTTAGAGAGTATGTTCCTTGGCTTCCTCTCAGGTCTGAGCCAGGGTGCACTAGCCGCTTTCCTTCTCTGTGCCACAGTGAGGCTGACGTCTCCCTCACTTGCTTAAGCCATGCTCACTGCTGCATGCTACACTTGAGGAAGAATCCCTGGGCTAATTTCCACCTTTGTGATCTCTGTTCCATGGAAGTTAGGCAGCAGCACATCATTACGCAGGCTGGAGCCCTGCTGCCAAGGACTGCAACATACAAAAGGAGGCACACAAGCTAGAGCTGGACTCCAGCCCTTACAACACTCAAAGGCAGCAGCTGTGATTGGCCCTTCACTCTGGCTGCTCAGTTTATTTGGAGCTAACAGTTGCAAGGTTTGTCAAAGCATTCAGAAATACCTCTTCCCTCCACATCTTATACCTACCCCCACCAACCTGCCAATCTACAAGGGTCAAAGCACTACCACCCTTCCAGAGAAGCCAAAATGAGAAACGTGAGGGGTGGAAGGTGTTAACCCGGGGCTACAAAGCAACCACTGGGAGAGTTCTGGAATGAAGCTCCCATCTCAGGACTGGGGAGGCTGGAGCAGGGCCTTTAGGGAGTGGCTGAAACTACAAACAAATTACTCCTAAGCATGCCTTTCCAGCCCTGAGTAGACTTCCTTTAGCCCCAGCTACACTTGGCCCCACCCCAGCTTCCTATGGCTGTAAGGGACTTTAGGGAATTAGGCCTGGAGACCACCACTCTGAGCCTTGCCAAGGATGAGTGCGTGTCTCCACAGCATAGAAAAAAGGGGATGTTCACCAGATACACTGTGAATAGATGCCATTCAGCCAGCCAACAAAACAAAGAAAATAATCATGATGACCTAATCTGAATGGTATGATTTAATTTCTAGATTGAGATGATTAAACAAATTTACCAAATCTCCAATGTCTAAGCGTTCATTTATTTGTTCAACAAATATTTTTCATGTACTTAAAAATATATCAGGCCCTGTTCTGGGCACTGGACATACAAAGGGGGATGATACAGATATGTCCCTGACCCCATAAAGACTATAATCTAGGAGATGAGAGGCAAATAGAATGCTAGGAAAGTCGAAGGTGACACATATTACTTATTTTGGTTTCCCCAAGAGGGATTTCTCAGTGATGGTCCCAGAGCAAGAACTCAATAAATGATAAATAAATGAATGAAAATAACTAATATTTACTGAGTGTATACCACGCACCAGGCACCGCTGTAAGCAAGTAAATGCATTAGCTCATTTTATACATTCAATATATTTAATGAATTGATACATATAATTAAATATATGCAATTCATTCATTTAGTAAATGAACAAATGGTGTACACTCAGCCCCCAGAATTTCTATCCTGAATGTGTTTTGAATCTGCTTAAGAAAGAATAAGAACAAACAATAATGGCAGACAAGCTTCAGGTTAGGCATCAGAAAAATTTATAAACATGGAAGGAAAATGGTTTTTGTCACAACCGTAAGAACAATCGGAGTCACATTCTAACTTCACCTCGCAGCTGGGTGATCTTACGCAAGTTGTTCATAACCTTTCAAGCCTTAAGCTCCTAACTTGTAAAAGATTTAACACACCCACCTCATGTTGCCCTTGTGAGGGTAACATCCATCAGGTTCTATATGAGAAAGTGTCCCTGAACTGGGAGGCACCCTCAAAATAGTAGTTGCTATGAATTTAGGACCTATTAAGAGGCAACAGAGCATAGCAGGAAGTTGAACTTAGAATCAAAGTCCCTAGTTCTAAATCTGGGCTCCATTAGTTGATTGAAATATGTAAACAAAGGGATTAATTGAGATGATGTGGGTTAAGACGCCCTAGTACAGAGCTACTGTTGTAAAAGAGGAGGGGGGAAGAAACCAAGCCCTTGTTGGGGAATGAGTCACCAAATGCTTTCAAAGTCTCTGGATAATCTTTCTGAGCTAGTTTAAATGGACCAAAAAACTGGGTAAACTCCCAGGTCCCTATTCTCCTGGGAGCCTGTGATCATCTCACATGGGTACGAGAATCATGTGACTGACTCTGCCTCCGGATCAACAGAACCCATATGGGTTTGGATTCCTGGGGTCACCTGTGGCTAACAGAGGAATTATTGCTAGTGAAGGAAGAAAGTGTCAGGGCAAGAGGGAAGGCAGGCAAGAGTGGCCCTTCATTCTCAGAACCAGGGCATATGCAGGTCCGGGGCAGGTACGGGGGCAACCCTCTCGAAAAAACAACTAGCCATCTGCCCAACAATGCCTAACTATTTGGGGAAAATTTAACAAAATATTCCAGCTTTTAGCACAAAGTATCTTCCTTGAATAAATTTGCACAAGGCATAGGCACAGTGGGTTAAAAGATAATACAGACAGCATTTTATAGACTGTAAAAGAAATTCTTACTTTCTTGTCCTTGGCCCACTGAACATGAGACACATTTCATGTATATTAGTTATTTCTTAGTTTTTACAAAGTAAGTACAGAGTCAATAAAGCCTCAAATGCCTGAGTTAATTAGATGTATTTGACCCTTCAATTTGAATGCATGTGTTCCAAGGGAACTGTGGTACATCTGTGGTTGATTGGTTTAAAATTAATTCATAAGACCCTGGTTCAGAAAGAGTTAATTGATGTCAAGACTCATCTCTTTAGAATCTCAGCTGCTTTTGCAAGTAGTCTTGACAACAAAAGAACTTCAAGTTTGGGGTTCAAAATTTTAAACTTGTGAAGTTATAAACTTGGCAAAACCTGTTCTGCCTTCGCTATAAACAGAACACATGCTATTTTGAAACATAAATCCACACAGCTCAATTTATGACTCCTTAGGTTAAATGCTAGAGAAGTTATAACAAACTGGAAAATATGTGTAGCAGGTAATTATTTGATTTACAGGGGAAAATTGTAAAGGGGCCCATCTGCCTAGTGTCTTAGAAAGCCTTTTTTTTTTCTTTTCCTTCCTTTTCCAGTGGAGAAGATGGGAGAGCACCTATGAGCTCTGATTTTTTTTTTTAAGATTTTATTTATTTATATGACAGAGAGAGAGAGACAGCCAGCGACAGAGGGAACACAAGCAGGGGGAGTGGGAGAGGAAGAAGCAGGCTCCCAGCAGAGGAGCCCGATGTGGGGCTCGATCCCAGGACCCCAGGATCACGCCCTGAGCCGGAGGCAGACGCTTAACAACTGAGCCACCCAGGCACCCCTATGAGCCCTGATCTTACTGTCCTGGTCAGGTAAGAAGAGTCTTCAGAACCATCCATATGGGATCACTGATGAATCACCTGAGGTTGACTTTCAGACTATGAATGCTAAAATTAAAACCAAAACAAAACTGCAGAAGTTCCAAGATACCTCTGTATGCTATGTGGCCCTTTGTTGCTAATACTGATGCACCATGTTACAAATTAAGGAGTGGCTAATTCAATAAGAATAATAACGTGGTGACAATTCAGTCTTTTCTTCCTTCATAAAAACACAGTCTTCTATTTGGTCTCCACTCAGGTCAAGACATTTCACTAATTAGCTAGTCATTAAAAAGGTATTTTTATACCCAGCCTGTAATATTATACTCTTCAGTGATTATGATAGCTCCCAACAGAATTCCAGACTTGAAAATGAAGGCTGGGAAGCTGAACTGCAATTATGATACTTTAAATAATTTCACAAAAGTAGAACCACTGTTAAATAATTTATGGTCTTTGATCTTGTCACGGATCTACTGAAATCTTCACATCACTCAAGCTAAATATTTTCAAACAGAAAGGGATAGTTATTTTCCCCTCTACCACCCACTCACCCGGGCTAAACACAGAGAAAGTTTCCAGATGTTTGTCTTATAGAGAGGTCGGACCCTGAGAGGGGCATTTCTGCCAGCCTTAGGGAACCTGCCAGAATCAAATACTTTGCCTGGCATTTGACTCTGCTTGTCCAATTTGAATGTCTCTAAAAATGGAACTGGTAGAAATTGTGAAAATAAGTAACTTGATTAAATTTATCTGAATTTTTGCAAGAACTACACTAGACCTGTGGCTCTCAAACCTCAGCATATATCAGAATCACCTGTAGGGCTTGTAAAAGCAAAGTGGCTCCAGCCCTAGAATTTCTGATTCAGATCTGGGGAGGGCCCAGGAATTTTCTTCTTTCTTTCTTTTCTTTCTTTCTTTCTCTTCCTTCCTACCTCCCTCCCTTTCTTCCCTTTCTTTCTTCCTTCCTTTCTTTCCTTTTTCTTTTTTAAATATTTTGTTTTTTTAATTTTTTTTATAATTTTTTATTATGTTATGTTAGTCACCATACAGTATATCCTTACTTTTGATATAATGTTCCATGATTCATTAGTTGCGTATAACACCCAGTGCACCATGCAATATGTGCCCTCCTTAATACCCATCACCAGCCTACCCCAATCCCCCACCCCCCTCCCCTCTGAAGCCCTCAGTTTGTTTCCCAGAGTCCACAGTTCCTCATGGTTCATTCCCCCTTCTGTTTACCCCCCCTTCTTTCTTCCCTTCCTTCTCCTACCGATCTTCCTATTACTTATGTTCCATAAATGAGTGAAACCATATGATAATTGTTTTTAGGTAATCTCCACACCCAACATCGGGCTCGAACTTACAACCCCAAGATCAAGAATCTCATGCTCCACTGACTGAGCCAGCCAGGCACCCCAAGAATTTGCCTTTCCAAGAAGTTCCTAGGTGGTATTGATGTTGCTGGTCCAAGCACTGCATTTAGAGACCCCATGAGCTAAGTCTATGGCTTCTATTTCTTTAGACACAGTTAAATTATGACCTGAAGGATGTTGAGTTCTTGGACTCCATCAGAGCTATCATGGGAAATAAGTGTGAGAGAAAAAGGGGCCAGCCTAGGTCTCTCCAAGGCCAAATCTGGAGCTCATTTTAAGGAAGAAATCCCGTTAGAGGAGCCTTCTATCTTCACAGTGGCCCTCAACCCACGACTAAGGGAAGGACAGTTTTCTTAACTGAGAAGGGAAACAACCCTGGAACTCAGAAGTTATAGCATCTGAGAGAAAACGCACCAAGTTGTTAACATCACATTTGTGGGGGGGTGGATCTCATTTCACTTGAAGAGCAAAACGGGGGGAAACCCCAGAAATAAAAGTTCACGATGTTATGGCTCTTCCTTCTTCTGTGACAATGTCTTTTATCTTTAAACAACTCTCTGTCATATATTTCGGCTATTTAATGCTTACAAATAAGAAGTTTCCAAACTCAGTTTGGGTTTTCTTTACTTGCAAACTTAGACCAGACTTTTTTTTGATAATTCATATGATAGCGATGGCTGAGGTCGCATGGAATCTGTTTGCTAAATTTGCTTTCTTTAAAAAAAAAATTGGCGGGGAGAGGCTGGCGGCTAAAGAGGTTATCAGGACATTATTTAGCATTAGAAACAAAGAAATCTCAAGCCACAGGAAATTTCACAAGCTCTCTGTTGATTTGTTTGCAAAGTCTGCACTAGGGAATCCTAGAGAAGGGTTAGGTGTCACTGTTTGTGACAATCCCCGTTAGTAATTATCCCCGTTTTCGCCTCAGGGGTCTAGAGAACTTGCGTTAAAGCAGGTAGGTTATTTTGCAATCAATTTTCAGATAACTGCAGTTGAGTGTATCTAGACAAGTAAAAAAAAAAAAAAAGAAAGAATACCTATCAAAACAGAAAATGTTCAAAGCCACTGGAAGGAATACCACAATTGTTCATTTGTAAAAATTCTTTAAAGGTAGCCTTTGCACAGGGTGGAGGAGAAAAGGTATCTGAATTGATTTTGGCTTGTTTTTATTAGGAAGAAAATGTTATATTTTAACATTTCCAAATAAAAGTAAACTTCAGGGAGACATCTGAAGGCTATGAAGCCAAGTTGGTAATAGCAGTAATATCAAATATTTACTGAGCACATACTCTGACCTTCACAACAACCCCACAAGGAAGTGTAAGCCTGGAGAGACTGGGTAACAAGCCCGGGGTCACATGGTAAGTGGCAGGGCTGGCCTCCAGACCTGGGACTTCATCTGTCTGACTCCAAAGCCCCTACTAGGCCAGAGAAAAGTACAGAATTTGCAAAATAAAACAATTTTTCTATAAGCAGTGTTGTTGCTATTAGGGGGTAAGGTGAGAAGATGCAAATAGAATACTCCTTTGTCCTAGTGTTCTACAAACAGGTGGAAACCACAGAATGAGAGCTCCAGTCACTGTGAAGAGCGAATATCAGAGGTAAGCTGCTGGGGAGCATTCCTACAGGTCTCAGAGCCCAAGACCGGCCCATTTTCATTTGCTGCCATTTGAGAAGCCATTGTCTATACTTCTTTGTTTCCCTCAATGTGCTGAAGGAGCCCTGTGCTCTGTGCACTATCTAATCAACATTTGCCTTCCTTGTATCTTACTAAACCTCCTTCCCAGGCCTTGATAACCCACAAAGAGAAATCACTCCATTTATTTAAATGCTAAATTCTCCCAGCTCAGTAATTCTGATCATGATTTAAAAGGCAGAGATGCCCTTCAACAGATGACTGGATTAAGATGTGGTCCATATATACAATGGAATATTACTCAGCTATCAAAAAGAACGATTTCTCAACATTTGCTGCAACATGGACGGCACTGGAGAAGATAATGCTAAGTGAAATAAGTCAAGCAGAGAAAGAATTATCATATGGTTTCTCTCATCTATGGAACATAAGAACTAGGAAGATCAGTAGGAGAAGAAAGGGATAAAGAAAGGGGGGGGGGTAATCAGAAGGGGGAATGAAGCATCAGGGACTGTGGACTCTGAGAAACAAACTGAGGGCTTCAGAGGGGAGGGGGGTAGGGGAATGGGATAAGCTGGTGATGGGTAGTAAGGAGGGCATGTATTGCATGGTGCACTGGGTGTTATACACAACTAATGAATCATGGAACTTTACATCAAAAACCAGGAATGTAGTGTATGGTGACTAACATAATATAATAAAAATATTATTATAATAAAAAATATTATTATAATTTTAAAAAGGCAGAAAATATATTTAGCATATTACAAGTATGCCATACCTGAAGTTCCAAATTGTCTCTCTAAACCTGCTCCTCTCCACCTGTTCCTCACCTTGGTAAATGGCACCTCTCAGCTTCTCGAACGATGACCATACGTTATCCTTGTTTCTTCCTTTGTCCGTCTTCCTCTGCATCTGACCCACTGGCTGTTCCAAAACCTGAGCTCCGTACAGTATCTCAATTTCTTCTGCTCTTCGCATCTCTACTGCCACCTCCCAATCCAGGCTACCATCACCCCTCACCTGGGCAAGCCCAATCACCTCCTACGTGATCTTCTGCAGCCAGGGGCACTGTTTTCCATCCACTTTTCAAAAACTTTTTTCTTTTTAATTATGTAAACAAGTACATAAATGCCCTGTGGGAGGCTGAAAATAGTCCCCCAAAAGACATCCATGTCTTAACCCCGTGCCTATAAATGTGACCTAACTGGAAAAAAGGTCCTTGCAGATGTGATGAAGTTACGGATCTTCAGGTGAAGAGATGATTCTAGATTATCTGAATGGGCCTCACACACCTACCTCTTCTTATAAGAGAAAAGCAGAGAGTTACGAGGCACACACAGAAGAGGAGAAGAGAATGTGACCATGGAGGTAGGCAGAGATAGAGTGATGCGGAAACAAGCTAGGGAATGCAGGCAGCCACCGGAAGCTGGAAGAAGCAAGGAACAGACTCTCCTGAGAGAGACAGGCCTGCCAACACCCGAGTTTTGGCCCCGTGAAACAGATTAGGCTTCTGGCCTCCAGAACTGTTAGAAAATAAATATGTGTGGTTTTAAGCCACCAGGTTTGTGACACTCTGCTACAGAGCCACAGGAAACTAGCACCTGTACTCTAAGTGTACAGTTCAGAAATTACAGGTAAGGTTTAAATACCTCTCGACCATCCCCTCTCCTCCCACCCATTCTATTTTACTCATCTGGGGTACCCATGGTCATAAGTTTTGGGGTTTTATCAGTCCAGTCCTTTTCCTAGGTATTTACATACATGGATATACCAAAGAAAGGTGCTATTTATTTTCACGTTTTAGTGAACCCAAAGTGTTCTCCCAAGGTTTATGGTTCAGTTTTGTCTACTTTTGAACTTTAAGTAAATGGCATAATGCTGCATATGTTCTTCTGTGACTTACTTCTTTCATTTAACATTATGTTTTTGAGATCCGTCCATATTTTTACTAGTGTGGATCTATAGTTCATTTGTTTTCTCTACTGCAGTGTATTCCATGGTATGAACACACCACAATCTCTTTATGCATTTACATCTAAACTGATCTTAGGAAAGAGTGGTTCCATCATAATATTCCCTGCTTGGGGCACTGCAGTGGCTTTCTACTGCAGTTTTAGAACACCAGACTCTTTCTGTGGCCTATCCTTTGCCTTTCCCATCTCATCCCACTTTCCCTGATGCACAGCCTTTCTTTGGGTTCCTTGAACACACCAAACTCACTCCTACCTTAGGGCACTTCCTGTAGCCCCTTCCTGGACCACTGCACCCCCAGATGTTAGCATCCCTGTCTCCTTTTTATTTAAATTTTCTCGAAGGTCCTCTCATCACTGCAGACCCCTTGACCACCCAATCCAAATAGCCCCATTCCCACTCATTCGCTCCTATAGCCCTGTCTTCTTTTCCTCCATGTACCTTTCCCAATCTGCACTTACCCTGGGCATTTGCCTCCAGGTCTACTGTCTCTGGTCACCCTAAACTGTAGCTCTCTGAAGGCACAAACCTTTCTAACCTACCATTCCCATCCTTAACAGCTAGAAAACAGTGCCAGGTATGGAGTGGATGTTCAGCACATATATGTCATATATATGGGTCAGTGAGGGCTGTACCATGGATTGCGAGAAGCTGCAAGGGCATTTGTTGAAACAGGGTTTTCACTTTATCTCTGACCACATGATTTTCTTTTCCCTCTCTTATATCTTAAGCAGGGTGGAGTGTGTGCTCTCAGGGTGACTAAGCCATTAGACTATTATTAGTGAAGCAGGGGGTGCTGGTTACCACACTAACCAGGCCTCTCCTTAGCCCGAAGGAGAAGATCTACCCAAGCCTGTCAACTCGTGCAGGATTCCAAAAGAAGAAGAGGCTGTCCCCCAACTAGGTCTGCCTTCAAGAGAACAAAACATCTTGGAGACACCAAAGACCAACCTGGCGGTTCAAAAATGAAATAACCAAAACAAAAAGCAAAAAAACAAAACAAAACAAAACAAAACAAAACACCTTACCTTACATTTACTTCACAAACTTTCAGAGCCTCTTATTATGAATTTGATTTCAAAATTTATCTGGTTTCATTGCAGACACGGAGCATTCATATAATTATTTCTTCATTCTCTATACCCAGAAAATACCAACATAGACTGATGAACCAGATAGCTAACCATTACATTTTAGGTGTGAACTGGCTGTATGATCTTCAATAGTTTGCTGTATCTCTTTGAGCTTCGTAGATATTTTTGTGAAAATTAAAATGCATTAATAACTGTAACATGCTTAGATAACCAAGCTCCAAGCAAGTGTTAGACCTGTCATTATTAGGCTGGTATCAGATGGTAGCTACTCCACGCGTTTCCTTAGTCTGAAGCTACTGCTAATTCTCAGTGTTCTTTTCTAGAGTTTGTTAAGGAAGCATGGGGGAAGAGGCAAGTCCTACAGAGATATAAAGCTTCATTCATGATCCTGAACAAAATTTTCCATAATTTCACTGACTCTAATTCTACTTAGAAGAAAGCCACAAAGATCCTACCTTCTTAATTTTTTTCAAGCTGCTTCTGTTTTAGCACTTTGTTCTACTGTACAAAAACATGAGAAACAATATTGTTACCATGACATACAAGGTCAACTGACTTTCCCAATTGAGCTCATGGTCTCTTCAGGGAATGGCCCAAGTGTTATCTTTTCCTTTCATTGCATGGTATCTAACATGGCAGTCACATACTGGTAGAAATAACCTATTTACCTATTTATTACCTACCTATGCTTAAAGCTCAGGGCTTCCAGTTCCTGTCCTCCCCATGATGGCTGCACCTTCCCTGGGATTTAGGTGGACACTTCTGAGCTGAGTGTCAGCTTCTATGAGGGGACCATCCTCCATCTCACACCAGCGCACATTCACAGCTATCCAGCTATCCCCTTTCTCCATGTTTTGCATGGCTGATAGAGAACTCAGCATTGTTCTTGAATACTACAAAACTAAACCAAAAACCAAAAACCACTCTCACAAAGAACATGTATGTGTTGGGGACTTCACTGAAGGATCTGTAGTGAAGAAGGATGTTTACAGCACAGCACTGCAAATAATGTATATTTTAGTGTTGACCCCTATTTCTCTTGCAGTTTTTGGTCTCTCTGTCAATAAATCTCATGTCACATTACTTGACTCTCCCCTCTCCTCCCTGTCTCCCTGACCTCTAGCTGCTCAAAACAAAAAGAAAAAAACAAAAGAATTCTTTCATTTTGCAGAATAAGTCTACTCCCTATAGTCCCCACCCCCAGGCTGGACTTTGGCCACATCCAAAGCCTTCTGCACATCCTGCAACATTTGCTCCAGGCCTTCCACATTCTAGCCCCCCATTAGGACTGACTATACGAAGGACACAGTGTCCATATTCCTGGCCCCACTGATGTGAATTATATCACCTTCCTCCACGGACAGAAGAAGCTCAAGTCAGCACTGGCTTTAAATGATCATTTTTCCCTTTCATTTTAGAGGACATTTGTCACGGAGGCACAATGGCCTGACCACAGAAGATGACCAGACAGAGACTATGTGTTCTCATTTTATTGTGCATTAGTTATTTAGAAGCCACTCTAAACCAACCACGTTCTTACAACAAATCATTACCCAATTATTAGCTCTAGATAACAATTCCATGCTTGACTTGTAGACAGACTTTGTCAACCAGATCCTATTGCCACCTTAAGAAGGCAGCTGCCGGTGAGCCAGGCACTGACATTCTGTGCCTCAGTCTCATCTGTTAGAGAGAAGGGACTAGGTGAGCACAGTAAATCTAGGATTACAAATCATCATGTGGTATGGTACAGGAAAAGGCTGAGCAGCACTAAGTATGTTTCAGTAAGTACAGCAAAAATAATTTCAGGATATCATAAATTAAATATGTTTTATATCTCTACATTTATATTTCCTATATTTGTGTAATTTCCTATGAGGAACTTAAATCTACCAAACTAGGAACACAAAACTATGGTAAAATGCAGCAAACACAAATATTAACATTTTCAGTGAAGTCACCAATTGAAATATTTTTTTCCCCAAAATTTAGACTCAGTGCCATACCTTGGTTCCAGTTAGTATTGACCTCATATATTTTTCCCACATTACTGAACTAGACAAATCTGAAACAACAGAATACTCTTTGAGCTAAGCATAAAACAAGCCAGTAGCTCACTTAGTTCAGCTCATGGATTTTCATGTTAAGAACAAATAAAAACAAGCTACCAAACAAAAAAACATCTCTCTGACATTGAAATATTCTTCCTCTCTAAAGAAAAGTAAATATCCACAGTTTTTCCTCACTTAAATTTTGTGATCCAGTGATTAAAGAGCCAAAAGAGAATAATTTCCCCAGTCTACAAAAGATCAATTAATCATAACTCAAGGGTTTTTTTTTCCTCCCTGCCCCCCCAAAAGGAAGGAAAGTGACAACTTCAAAAATAACTCAAATATAAGGGCTATAGATATTCAAAATAAAAAATTCAAGGCAGAAACCCAAAATAAATAGACACAATTTCAAAAACTGAACAGAATATGACCAAATATATATATTTATATCTTCTAGCCCTGTGTTCATTCTTAGTAACACAAGAGATACTTTATATTTTCTTGGCCATGTTTAAGCCATTCAAGCACTATTGCTATAACTTTTTTGTCACTTCATAACCTTTATTTCACAGTTTTAACTTTTAAAAGAACTTTATTCATCACCCCAACTCAAAAACTGGTAAGCACATTTTAAGTATGCTGCCACCAAGTGGCAGTCCTGCTACAGTCACCTAAGCCAAACAAAAACCTCTGGTTTTGCCTGCCATTCAGAAGTAGATCTCTATTAATACCATTCTCTTTATAGACTTATTAGGCCTATTTATCACCTTATTTACCCACCACTGATACATCAAAAAGAGCTACACTTACAGTCACCTGATAATAAATTTCCTTGTCCTCTAGCATAAATTCTTTCAGAATAAAAATGCTAAGTAGAAACAGAATTGTCTTCCATATATGATACCAATTGCCATGTTAAATGGATAATCTCGAAGATTGTATTTTAGAGCAAACTGTAAAGAAATTAACATCTAAGGTATAACTTTGTACCTTTACACTAATTCTTAGCTTTTCTTTAAATTGCCTTATCTAAATTGCTAAGCTTGGCATAAAAATCCCCTCTCAGCAATTTGTCCAAAACTTCTGAGTTCCCTCACATTCAAACAGCCCTCTGGGCTTTGCTAACAACCATATATTTTCTCTCTGTCTCACTAACAGGTATTCTAGGTACCTCATCCAGGCTGTTGCAATGAATTCAGTGCTCAAAGCCTCTTCTTCCTTTCTCTTCATGTGACAGCAGAGAGTACACAAGCCTTCTTTTGTCTTTCTCTACAACTACAAGTAGCTAAGTTTCCACTTTATTCATTTTTGTCCCAACTTTCCTAATCCCGAAGCAGCTATTTCCAATAAGAGCATCTGGCAGAACTTGTTAGAACTAATTTCTATAGAGGACTTAATCAGTTACATCAAGCTCCGAACTACCTTAGCAATATACTCAGATCTTTCAGCCTTGTAAACTATCTCAATGATGCTTAAAAAACAAAACAAAACAAAAAAACAGCAGTGCAGAAACTGCTTTCCAAAGGCACCTATAACCCTTACACAGAACAGATCTCTTTTACAATGAAAAGTTATTACATTTTTTGGACAGAAACTTAATTGGTTTCATGACAGGGGAGTATTCATATTGCTTTGGGGGCATAGTTTATAATCCATTCAAACTCAAAACAACTATGTGCACAGCCTCTAGAAGAATATGAAAATGGGGTGATTTTAAAAGTAATATTAATAAATTGGCCACAGAGTTCCTCTTCCCCTAATATAGAAGGTCTACACATCCCTTTTTTTTTTCTTTCACCTTCTTCTCCCACCCCCTCCTCTGCCAACTTCTTCCTCCACTACCTCCCTTTCCTCGGTCTCTCATAAACCTCTCCTTTCTCTGTTTAACCTATTCCCAATGTTTGGCTTTGCCTGCACTTCACTGGCAGGGCTCACCACCCAGCCTGCTTTTAGCCATACTCCCAGGAGAGGAGAGCAGCTCCCAGATTCAGCATCTCCTAAAACCTCTGCCTGTGCCAGGCAATTTCAGGCAGCTACACTGGCAGTCCTGCTCCCTGAGAGAAAAGTCTGTTGAAACACAAATGTGTCTTTTTATTGCAGAAGAATAAAGGTTTGATTCACCCACTAATGTTTAAAATCTTTATATATTGTTTTATCTCTCCTTTTCTGCCATTTCTACAGATTCAGAAGACAGGAAGACTGCCCCTGACTCAAACTCCACCTCTCTGAAGTTTTTTGCCTGTTAAGTTAGAGGATTGGACTAGTTGAAATATAAAGCACTTTCCAGCTTAAAATTAACAGATGCCATCCTTAAAAAAAGATATTCAAACGATTTCTGATTCAAAAAAATACTAACAGAATGTCATTTATGGGCTGCCTGCTATGTACCAGACATTAATACACTATATAATCATAACAGCTAACATCCATTGTGCGCCAATCATATGCAAAGCACTTAATACACATTGTCTCATTCACCACTTCAACATTAAGAGACATGTACTATCAGATTCCCATTTTTGGTAATGAGGAAATTGAGGTACAAGAGAGAATGAAAAACCTGTTCAAGGTCACACAGCTAGGAAGTGGTAGAGACAGGATATGAGCCCGGTCAGTCTGACTCCAGTAGGCAAGGTCTTAATCACTACACTCTACTGAGAACAACTCTACAAAAGTGGTATTTTTACCACAGCTTGTAGTAAATAAACATTCACACACGGAATTACCTGCCAGAGACAACTATCAAGTCATTACAGAGAAATGCGCACTGGTTTTTACTGTGGTTGTTTCTTAAAACTGAGAGCATCATGATCATGTATAAATTGATATCCAAATAGAAACATTAGGGAAAATGTGTTAAGCAAATATCCTATCAATAGAATGTTGTACACAGCTTAAGACTTTGTAATAGAAAGGGTATAAAAATTATAACATAAAAAATATATTGATGTTCTAACATTAAATGCAAAAACATCACTAGAATATTATATTTTTTATTTCTAGAAATTCTTTGTATCAATCTGCTTGCTCTTTATCCATATTTCGCTCCATCTTACAAAACATATTACTCTGTATTCTGTGGCTTATATTGCCAAAACCTGAAGGGTTTTTTTAAGGTCTTATTTTATTATCTGTTGTTTCTCCTGGCTCCTGTTAATAATGTCTTATTTCTTCATATGTTTAATGATCTTTTACTATAAAGAGCTAATTACCTGTAGAAATTTAGCTGTGGAAAATGTTTGAGGTCTAGGATAAAGGTGGATTCCTCAAAAAGAGATTAGCGTTTGCTTCTGTCTATGAATGGAGACATTACCAATACCAAAAAAATTCAAAAAAAAGCTACCAGCTTGAGATATTTTACGTCCCCCAGGTGATATGAATTTGGTCTAAAAACTTCCTGACATATGGCTTATGATTACCAATTTTCAAGGAAAAAATTTCCCCCACTAGTTCACTGTCAAAGTTTGAGCCAGTCTTCCTTGTAGTCCCTGAGTGGACAAACTGTTTTATTTTTAATTCCCCCTGGCACTGCTGGTACAGCTCCATGGAGCTCCAGGTTTCTGGAGTGTCTTCTTACCGGATTCCCTACCCTGGGTGTGCCCTGAGCTTTGTCTTCCAAACCCCAAGGCCCATGAGAACTTGCAAAATAATTAGTTTTACCCAGAAAAATGCCCTCATGGTACTGTTAAATAGAAGCTAGACCTGAGCAGTGGAAGGAATGCCCCAAGGCAGAGTCCCAAGTCCCTGAAGACATGAGCTGGAGGCAAGGACCTTGTGGCTTCCAAGACCTTGGGCCTGACAGACCTAAGAGCCACAGGTGCAGAACATACACTCTCCTCTTCCACCTCTGCCCCAGAGTAACTCCTAAACTCATTATAATATATTTGCGTTGCAGGTACAGTCCCTCCCCCCACACTGAGAAAGGCTGCCTTGGGTTCTGGTACAAACCTTGTAAGGTCAAAAACTTCCCCTCCCAACCTATGGGAGGTGTTTCCCAAATGACTGGAAGCAGCCTCCATTAGGGACCACCCTACTGTAGTCACAACTCCTCCCAGCCCAGAGAAACTCAATAATATCCAATTCCAAAACAACCTAAGGATAGGTTCCACTTCACAGAGCCTGCTGGATCTCCCACCTTGAGAGTGTACTTTCACTTGAATAAACTGCTTTGCACTTGCTACTTTCCTTCTGGCTGTCTTTATTTGAGCATGGATCCCCACGTAAATCTTCTCGTGGGGAATCCAAGGACTGAGACCTTCATTCACACAACGAAGACGGTCCCTCACCCCTGACAGTAACTGGACTCCCACCTTCATTCAGTTCTGTGCCTGAATATTCCCCAGTTTCTTGCAAGCTCATGGACAAATTACATAAAAACTTCTTAGATTTGTATTTAGCATATTTAGCTATTTTCAGTGGAGGGTCAGCTCAGGCACTTGCCCACCGTTCTGCCATCTGGCTAAGTTATTTTCCATCACTGAAACATAATTTCCACATACAGAAGATGGATTCAATATTAATAATATTAAATCCAAAACTTGTCATTAAGATTGAATGAGATTAGCTATGTGAAAAGTACTTTGAAAGTTGTCAGGTGCTACAAAAATATTAGCCATAATTGCTATCCTTTCTTTACTCATTCACAAATACTTATTAAATGCCTACTGTGTGTAAAACACCACTCTAGATGTAAAGAGCATAGCAGAGCTAGAGAGAGAGAAAAAGATAAGGTAAAGAAATGGGGAGTTAGAAAGTTACAATACCTTTCACTATGTTAAAGCCAGATTCACACATTCTGATTCAACCCCAGTGGTCTCCCTTGGCCAAATAGGACTTAGTAGATAGCCCGAGAGCATCTTCAAGGCACAGGATGTGTTGTGAATTAGCAAGTGTAAAACCAGAAAACCTCTGGTAGGGTTGGGCTGGGGCAGAATAGCAGATTATTGCCTTTCATCATAATTCTTCTGAACAATCTGGCTTCTGTGTAAATATATTGCTTTGATGAAAAATAAGAAAAAGAAAAAAATTCCTACAATTATACCTTTGGTGTATGGCTAATGAATTTTAATGAGTAAGATGTACATATGTTGGCAGGAACGGCCTAGGGCCTATATTGGTCAACATCTCCCAGAGATTCCCTAGCCCTGAAGGTCCTCTATAAATATTTCTGAACAAGTGAGTGGGGAAGTGACTAGAGGAATGAATAAAATAAAGTCATGTTAAAAAAAAAAAAAGGCAACGGGTAGTGGTTAAGACTAGAACACATATATTCTACAGGTTATCTGCAAAGGAATTACAGAAAACACTGTCCCTCTGGGAGTATACAGCCTTGTGCCAGAGTGGAGGCTTGGCAAACTGAACTTGGGCTGAATTTCAGCTCCCATTAGTGCTCTTGGCTGGGCCCCTTTATGCAGTGAAAAACCTATATAAGGCAGCTCTTAGTTGAGAGCACAGGTTTAGAACCAGATGCAGGGGTTCAAATCTTATTTCCTCTTTCCAGCAACACTATGACCTCAGACAAGTAATGAAGCCTTCGGTTTCCTCGTAAGTCATGTGGAGATAACAGCAGCTGACAATAGGCTTGTTATGAAGATCTAAAAGTGCACACAATACAGCACCAACGATATTGTTTTTATATAGTAACTGGTCAATCAATGTTTGCCATATTCCAGCATCTCTCACTTTGGGTACACTTGCAAAATGTATTTCAGTTTGCACAATGTCTTAGCTGTAGTCTATATGTGGGTTTTATCTTCCTGTGGACAGACCACTGAATATAAAGACCGAAAACCTCTTTTCCACAGACACCTCTGGCACACATCAGCTCAAAGCTAAATGACTTGGTGAAACTCACTTCGCCTTCTTGAGTATTGAGTTTCTTTGTATCATTACAGTGCCTCATAGTCTAGCTCTGAAGTTTAAATGAGATTGTGTACATAGAAGTGTTTTCACTGTAAAGTACTATACTATCAGAAGATATTAGAAGTAACTGAAGAGCATAAAGCATAAATCCATTCCTACTTTTCTCCTATATCCATAAACATGGGAGGCATTCAGTAGATACTTCTGAGTTAGTAAATAAAGTTGCCAATGAATGAGAGTTTAACAATGTTTTTCAAAAGGACTTATGAGTCACCTATACCAATACCACCTGGGGAAGCTGTTAAAAAAAAAAATTGCGGGGAGTGGACTACCTTAATAGTTCCCAACCTTCACTGAACACTAAACTGACCGGAGGAGTTTTAAAAAATTCTGATGCCTGTGTCCCGCCCCCAGAGATCTGAATGAAATTGGTCTGGGGGTGTGGTCCAGGCTCCTGGATCTTTAAAGTACCTTTGGTTGATTCTAATGTGCAGCCAGGGTTGAGAATCCCTGCTCTAATTTAATGACCTGTGTAGTAAGGCATACTCTGATATTTGGCAACCCAAAAGTCATTTCCAGCCCCCTTCTCCCTTGCTACTTCTCTCCCCTCCAACTTTAGAAGGAGAAATGACTCATTTTTTTCAGCTTTCACTAAAGTAAGGGCAGATCATGTGCCCACCTCTGGGCCAAAGGTCAGAGGTCTGCTCGTTTAGACGAAGAGGCTTCTTCAATATTTTCATTGTTCTGATAAAAAGAGACAACTATGCCTAATGTGCCTCTCCTTGCTTACCCTCCTCCTCCCTTGAACACCCATGTGCGGCTGGACCTGCCACGAACCATAAGAAAAAGGCCAACCAAGAGGACCCCAGAGGTGTCAGCCTTGACATTGTTGAGCCTCTGAAACAACTTCAGCTATCACCTACCTCTGACCTTCTTGTTATGGGAAAAAAAAACAGACTCCTGGTTAGTTTAAGCCACCAAAATCCAGCTTTCTGTAGCATGCAGATGAACACAATCCTAACTGACAGAAATAGATTCCAACTATTTTCTTTTGTCCCAATCTTCAGAGAAGACGCTAAAATATTAAACACTTTTATGTAAAAGTGACTACAAGTTTATTTACAGAGTGCTGAGTCTGCCTGGGAAGGAATTTGAAGAGTGGCTTACTTGAAGGTGCGGCCTCCTCTCACGAAAAGCTCCCAGAGATTGTCCTACCTGTTGAAACACCCATGATGTAAGTGGGAGAAGGGGCTTTCACTGAAGGATTTCCTGGAAAGTTTTGCTCCTTAATTGTTCCTTTACAGAACTGCCTAACATTTAGATTAAGAAAAAGCATTAGAGAAAAAGTACACCCTCCACTCCCAGCCCACCTACCCCTCCCAACCTTGGGTGACTGCTCTAGAAGAACAACTAGGTTTATCCCTGACTCTGGCTGCTCTTTCTGAATTGCCTGGCAAAGTGCTAGCTAGTCCAGGGGTTCTCCTGCTCATCTCAGCTATTTCATCTTCCCACCAAGTCTGTTGGTGCTATTAGCACAGCTCTGTCACTCCTCTGGGCAGCTGACATTGCCGACAAGATGTCTGTCCCCCCCCCTTTTTTTTTTAAAGATTTTATTTATTTATTTGACAGGGACAGCCAGCAGAGAGGGAACACAAGCACGGGGAGTGGGAGAGGAAGAAGCAGGCTCCTAGCAGAGGAGCCTGATGTGGGGCTCGATCCCAGAACGCTGGGATCACACCCTGAGCTGAAGGCAGACGCTTAACGACTGCGCCACCCAGGCGCCCCCTGTCCCCTCTAGCAGGGACCCTCATGACAGCAAAAGCCCTCACTCTCATAGGCTGCCCACTCCCAAAATACTTTATAAAGGGAGAGAAACAGGAGAGCAGAGTTCCTCTCCTGGAACATGACTCCTAGAGTGTCCAACTGTGTCCAGCCACCCATAGGCCTCTCCATGGGATGTCAGATGAAAGCAACTGTGCCTATCCCACTGTTGACCCTTTGACTGTAAGTTCCTGTCTGCATCTTACAACATTGTAGTTCTTTCTCAGGCTCTTCACATCAAACACAAGTTTCCCTGCACTAATTTGGGCTATCCAAGCTTCTTTCTCCCTGTCCTCACCTCTTCCCTTGGGAGCTCTATCAAGCTAGACAGTCACTCTACCTCTATTGCAAAATAGTATATTATCTTGTGTTCTCTTACTCAAAAAGGTTTAAAGACATTCTCATAAAATTCAAAAGTTATGAACTGATAGGGAAGAAAGGCTCATACCGTATGATGAACCCTAACAGCCTTCCCATCATTATCTCCTAACCCTCTCAAGTGAAGCACTGGTACCATACTGTTTCACTTCCTGCTTCACAAACACAATATGAAAATCCCAACAAGATTCCTGAAGTCAAGATAAATGCAGTATTGACAAAACTATTTAACTATTAGAATTATGATTGTTTAAACAGTTTCCCAGGATCTGCTCCAAGAAAACTTGATCCTTTAGTTCTGGGATAAAATTTGGGGATTTGCCTTTTCACAAAACTAATTTTAATGCCTCAACAAATTTGGGAAATATGATGATGAGTAAAGAGGAAGAAATGCCCTCCTACCTTGTCTGTGCAAACCCTACCTGTCCTTCAAAACCTAACTCATATTCTCAACCCCGAGGCCCTCAGACCACTCCAATCTGTGATGCTCCCACCTTGTCCTTCACTCACCTTCACTTGGCCCTAGGCAGTCTTTCCCATGGCCCATGTTCTATCTAACCTTTCACATGACTGCATGTTTTAATTCATTAACCCAAGGGTCCTTAAACAGAGGCAAGCATCAGAATTACCTGGGAAAGTGTTTTCAACATGCAGATTGATATCAGGGTGGCTTTGCTCCTGTTGACTCTATTCAGAAGAGACAGCATGATTCCAAGGCAACTCTACTTTAAAAAAGCTCTGTAGGGGATTCTGGTGAGTGGCCACCCCTCTTTTACCTCACACCATCCTTTGGGAATTCTTACACTGATCATGTTATGAGATCTTTGAGGGTGAGGGCAAGGGCAGTGTGTGTTTCCTTCTGTTTTCACATGACTTACCTCATCACTTGAGTTTGGTGAAATGAGTATTCAATCAAGATGCATGGACTATTTGAATGACTAAATGGTGACTGACTGAAAAGGGTAAAAAAGGGCACCTGGATGGCCTAGTCAGTTAAGCATCTGCCTTCAGCTCAGGTCATGATCCTGGGGTCCTGGGATCAAGCCCCACATTGGGTTCCTTGCTCAGAGGAGAGTCTGTTTCTCCCTCTCCCTCTGTGCTCTCTCTTGCTATCCGTCACTATCTCTGTCTCTCTCTCTCAAATAAATAAATAAAATCTTTTAAAAAAGGGGGGGGGGTAAAAAAAGAAAAAGGCCTCTGTAGTGGCCAATAATTAATATTCATTCAATTTCTGTTCCTAGTCCACACACTCACACTGTACCTATCTGCTACAAATTCAGAAATGTCTGACAAATTTACTTATTCCATGTGTAGGAATGTAACAATTGATAGTCAAAAATCAGTTAAAAGGTATCAAATGTATTAGAAAGATGGATGTCCTCTCACTTGTCCCAGAGCACCAAATCAAGGATTCCCCTACCCATCCCAGATGACACAGGCATTGGAAAATTTGGGGGCATATCCAGAGGCACTGTCAACATGAACCTCCAATTGCCATGGAGCTACCTCAAAGGCTGTTCTGACATTCTTCAAAAATCTTCCTAACAAGGCTGAACTGGAATTTCTTTGACTCGTATATTAAAGCAGGCACCACCAAGCAAATAACAAAACCAGTAAAGGATAGTACATTACAGGGATCAGTTCTAGCAATTAGGTAGAATAACATGGCAGCCCAGATGGCTCACTCTAATTCTGACATTGTAGGAAGGTCTGCTTGCTAGAAATCTCTTCTCTCCTGAATTGTCAAGGAGTCTATTGCAGCAGCTCACTAAAATGTAGTAAGTTGTTAACAAACAGCAATCAGGCATTATTAACATCTCATGGTGATTGATTTGTCATGTTGGTTTTAGTTACCTATCAGGGCTATAGCGGAAAGAATATAAGATGAGTAAGTTTTGATTAACTAAGAGACACTGGTAAGAGCAGTAGGGCTAATTATGGCATGCCAGTGGAGGTTCTGGCTGGCAAGAACATAAAAAAGACTGAGAACCAGAAAGAGGTAGGGGAGGGGAAGGGAAAGGAAGGTGCTGAAAGAAAGTGATTTAAGAATTAGAGGGACTCGGTGTCAGCTTACAAAAAGCACTGGGAACATAGATGCGCTGTATTTGGGATTATGAAAGCGGTATTCAAGGAAATTGTGTGAATCTAATTCCCAGGACCTACAGGAGACCAGCCAGTATAAACCTCCAGATAGGAACAAAGTCTGATTATTGTTTAGAAACTACTGGTTTAACTCACATATACAGACCATCCACCACAGATGGGAGTGACCCAGTGGACCTGTCTGCTTCACTCCAAACTTCTGCATTGACTCCTCTGGACTACTAAGCCATGCTTAGTGTAAGTGTACCTCTCTAAGTTAACTTTATTCCTCAATGAACCTATATCTACAGTTTGACTTTTCATTGAGATGAACTCACATCACTGGTACTGCTTATGCAGGGAACAAACGGTTTCCCAATACTGAATTTGAAAAAAAAAAAAGAAACCCCTGAAGAAAGGCCAATGAAATAAAGAAATAAGGAAAGAGAGGGAAAGAGGAGAAACAAAGAAAGAAGGAAGGGAAAGAGGGAGGAGAAAGAGAGGGAAGGAGGAAGAAAGGTAAGAACCCAATGTTCCAGTCATAGTATTCATATGATCTGGGAAGTATTCCTGGGGGGGAGGTATGGCCTGGGTTAAGTAGAAATTGATAGCAAGAGCCAAGAGGTAGAAAGACAAATATGGATTCAGTCTTTCTCATGGCCAGTCTAAGGTTCTAGTCTTGAGTGCCTCCCCAAAATCCAAATAGTATCTCTCCCACCCAGTATTTATTAGTTTTGTCAGCCGCTGCCTGGGCACTACTTCTGTCACCAAGGTCTTTGGGGTAGAGTGCTCAGAATCTACCTGAGATGCTAGAAATGATTCTAGCAGTAGTCCACGTCTTAACAGAAACCAGAATTCTGTGAATCCTAACTTCTCTATCAAAGGAATATCTTGTGTAAGCTATTGTATTTATGTGAGTATACAAGGTCTCTCCAAAGAGGGCCAGAGTGAATTAAGAACTCTGCAAGTATAAAAACCTGGGGCCTCTAAGGGTCATAACTAGGGAAGAATTCCTGGGCAATGAGAAAAGACTGAGTTTTTACTATCATTATTTACACGTATATAAGAGGTTCCAACTGTGCTAATCTTTTATTGTGCTGATCTCTACAACTCTGGTCCTTGAATCAGTCCCTTTACATTCTACCTACTATCATGAGCAAGCACATATATTTTAAGTTCTGGAAATTAACAATAAATTTTAAAAGCAACTTGCAATGCCCATTTAATCAAGAAGCCATGATCCATATCAACGCACAGTGAAGTGGTTCCACAAATGAGCTTCAGGCTCATCAGTTGTGGGTCTGCATCCAGGCTCTGTGTTTACCCACCTATGTAACCGAACAAAAGTTCTACAGGATGTCTAAACCTCAGTTCTTCATCTGTATAATGCAAACAATAAAGAGCTACCTTATAGGACTGTTTCATGGATTCCATAATTTAAGTGATATTTATTCTGATGATAACTAAGTCTTGTAAGGTCCTAGAATCCCTTGTGGTACATTGGGCCAGGAGTCGAAAAGCCTAGGTTCTATGCCCAGCTCTGCCATAAATAAGCCATGTGGCCTTTGTTTTATCCTTTCATCCATTAGGTTTTTGTTTCCTCACTTGTTAAATGAAAGTCATCAATTAGCCGATGGTCTACTAGCCAACTAGAAATACACTGATTCTTCTGTGGAAGATGTTATTTTTGAAAGAAGTTGGAGAAATTGTGATCACCATAGAGAGGTCATGTGAGGGGAGTGATGCCTTCTGGAAGTCTCAAACAAAGATCATCTTGATGACCTTCTTCAAGGCTCAATTAGATAAATATGGGTTACATACTTCACCCCAAGGGAGAAATTTAAACATAACATTTCCAAAGTGTGGATTCCATGTCCACCTTACCTGCTGGGCCCTTTGTAGACCACCCCCCTTTAATGGTTGTTAAAAGTGGATACGACCCCATCTGACCCACCCCCTGCATCGTTCTCCCATCCCCATCCCCCAACCCCATCCCAATGAGCTATGACCTTCTGAAGAATTGGTTTGGTGAGTGGGTGGGGATGTTCATTCCAACAACACTAGAGTGTTCAAGAAAACCACCGAAGTCTAGCATTAGGGGGAGAGTATAGGTAATTAATTTAAAAAATGTAATTTGGACAGGATTTCAAGATAGACACAAACATCGTATTTCTCAATGATGATGATAAGGGGTTATGTCAGAATCCCATTGGGTGTGGCAGTATGAGGAGGAAAAACCATAGATACTTTTTCTGAAACCAAGAGCTCTAAAAAACCCGATATAAGGTGTGACCCTGAAAGGACTCTTCAGACCTGAAGTACAAATGCTTAGTATATGTTTACCCAGAAGAATTCTGAAAGTTGCAGTTTTCTACAAAGAATGTGTAAATTGAAAGATACTTCAGAAGTAACAATTTTCAAAGAATTCAAGAAAACAGTAACAAAAGAGTATTCTTACTTATTTTAATCTTCCTGGACATATTAAAAATCAGATCAAGAGCTGGGGGTAATTTACAAATTAATCTGTCCAAAATCTTGATTCCCTATACAGATAGTTTCATCATCATTTACCCATGAAAAATGAAGACCCTGAAAACATTAAGTTGAAGGTACATGGTTACACCTGTAGTTAACAATGAATGGCCCAGGGAACTGGAAGTTACAGTTTGATGTTTTATATGGGCTTTTAATTCCTGGAGACTTCTTGGAATCTAACCTGAAAGAATTAGTATCAGTTTAGTTCTTCAAGGCACGAACCTAGACGAGTGCTTCTCAAGCTTGGGCATGCATCAAAGGTGCATGTCAAAAGAACCTGTGAAAACATAGATTTCTGGGCCCTAGTCCTAGAGATTCTGACTCTGTAGATCTGGGGTGGGGCCTGAGAACTTGTAATTCCAACAATTTCTCAGGGATGCTAATATAGCAGATCTGAGAATGGCCTAGATTACTTCTTGGAGTTTGTTTCCCTACATCATTTATTGGGGTCTAACTTTCGATGACAAGTAGGCTGCCTCAGTCCAACTTACTGTATCCAGGGCAGAGAGGAGGTAACTTCCCACATAGGTTGAGGAAATGTGGTATCAGTTCCATGATCGGTAGAAAGAGGTCCATAACATGATGGCGTAAGCAGCGTCAGGGAAGCAATTCAACTCAAGCACACTTTCAAAAGAGCTGGGGAAAAGATGCATGTGTTTATCTGCTTTTAGAAGGCTTTGCCTCAACCCTGTGCTGAACCCTATGGGGTCTGGAGTAGGTACTATTATATCTTAGAAATAATATATGGTTTCTATAAATGTCTTCCCCCCCCTTCCTCTTTTTCTTCCTTCCTTTTGGGATCACTGAGTTAAAAATTAAAAAGAATAAACTAAATTAAATTGACAAAATACAAGTTGGAACTCATCTCAAAGCTAAGTACCTTGAAGGCTGTCATTCTGTTTTTCCTGGGCTTTTTGCTAATGGGAAGGAATGGAGATCCA
This sequence comes from Ursus maritimus, assembly GCF_017311325.1. NCBI lineage: Eukaryota > Metazoa > Chordata > Mammalia > Carnivora > Ursidae > Ursus > Ursus maritimus. The sequence continues at coordinate 54,134,520 of NW_024426774.1, forward strand.
TCTTGGAATTTCCCCAGCATCCTTTACAGCGGTAACCTCTTGTGACTAAAGCCCCTACCCCACCTTATCATTATATAAGACTTTAGGGTCTGGCTAGCACAAAGACAAGGACAGCCATGAAAGTCGGGGGGGGGGAGGGGAATCATCCATCTCACTGTCAATGGCATGCATCACTCTGATGCTTCAAGCCCTATATACACACATCATTTTGTGTGATTTATAGCCCTAATTAGATCCCAGTGGCAGTATTCCATCAGCTAACAATGCATATCCTAATCACCTTTTCTTCATACAAATGATTTCCTTAACTTTGCATGCATAACTTAACAGCTTTTATTTTAAAAACTCATGTTAACAGCTTTCCTGTGGTAACCAGTAGGGGTGCTATGATAAGAATCTAATTTGCTGTAAAAATGACTCATTTGTCAAATAAGCATTAAAATAATTGTTCCCCTTTTGACTGTTACCCTGCTGTTTCCAGTCATTTTCCAAAACTAAATTATTTACTCATTTGAAAGTTCAGCTGTGCATATTTTAATTGATATTCCCTCATAGGACTCATATTGTTAATGACAATAATTAACCCGAAAAGGCTGCTAAATAATTATGCTGGAAAGATATGAAGTATTTGCACAGAAAGTAAAATCAGCATTTGAAAAACTATCAAAATGTAAAACTTTCATATTTTATGGCAAAGCATAGTAATAGTTCATAATCAAATTAAAGAGAGAAAGAGAAAACGTAGATTGTATGATTTGATGCAGAATACTCTATGTTTTCAATATAGAAAAGTAGTATAGCTAACAAGATTACTCTCTCATCTCAGTAAGCTCCCAATATTACTATTCTATCTGGCAATATAAATTGTTTTCCAGCACTTAGCATGGCTTGGAATGGGAGCAAGCTAGCTCTTAATAACAATACCTAACACATATTCACTGCCTCTCTGTTAGATAACTCTCCCTGTGATGGGCTTAACAAGCTCCACACTTCCAACAGACACACAAGCACTAGAAAGACTGTACCCCTTTCCCCAAGAATGCAGCTGCCTCTCAATTTGCCGGAAAGTTCTCAGTGGAAGTGGCAAGCCATTGGGACCCAAAGAGAGCCAAAAGCAGAAGAGCGAACTGCTGTTCCTGAAACCTTGTCAAATCAGACAAAGAAGGAACCACAGTGAGTCTTAGACTTATTAATGTGCAGTCTTTCCTGGCCAGTCTACCAGGCCATCCCCTAGAATCCCACAAGGCTGACATTCTCATGGGAATGGCTGGAGACCATTTACCCAAATGGACAGTTAGGACTTCTACACTCCTAGGAGTCTTGAGGTAGGGGTCAGGACCTGACTATGTATGTTTCACAAATGCTTTTTAATGAAAGCAGAAAGAAGTTTTATAAAAGCCACAGAAGTGCTAGGGCTTCAGCTACGGTCTTCATTGGTATATTGATATATGCCTCCCAGATGGCAAGAAGAGCCAAACTGAATATCAAGAAATGCCTCTGTCATTGCTTCAACTCCCTTTATTTTTACCTAACAGTTGATATCACTGGTAGCATGATAATGTTGTAATAAAAGTGATAGTACTTGGTATTTATATAGTTCTGTTTATTTTTGCTCACAGGTGCAAAGGCTAATGCTAATGGAAGGAGGAAGAATAACTTATGAATACACAGCCATGCCCGACTTCCACAAATATCTCCTGCAAGCATTGAATACATGGAATAAATGGATGGGTGAGTATGGTGCTAATTATGCTTGTCATCAAATAAAATTGCAACTTGCATAAAGAACAAGATTTGATTTTAACATACACCTAGATTGTTCATTTGCCATTATCCATATCACTTCTTCAACAGTTATTCTTTCCATAAACATTAATTTAGCACCCACTCTGTGCTTAGTACCCACAATATAGTGGCCAACAGAACAGACAGAGGCCCTACCATCAAGTTGCTTACATTCTGGCAGTTAAACCAAAGGGTATATGAGTAAAATGATTTCTAGTCAAGATGGTGATGAGTGACAATATTTTGATGCAGTCCCTCTCTCTAAATCTGTGGAAATAATATAAAGTAATAACTGAGCTCAACAGTTAAACATTCCTGAACCTGAAATGCAAAGAAGTCCACTTAGCTACACCAACTGGCCAACTGGCCTCTAGGTGTGGAGGCAAGCACTGGAGTCAGGAATTCAACTCCATATAAAATGAGAAGTTGAAATTACAGGACTGAGCTGAGACTCCCCTAATGATGAAATAAAACCAGGAGGAGGGGTGGGAGACTTCTGCCCTATTGTGCCTACCTCTATGGCTGTGGCTCTAACGAGCAGGATAGAGGCATATTCAGCTTCACAAACAAAAACTGAGCTCAGTCATCCACTGAATCAGTGCCCAGAGTTGCCACATTCCGAATATCATCTTAAAGAGAAGTAAAAAATGCTATTATTTTAAGACCCAATCCTGAACTTGGGGTAGAGAGAGCCAAGGGTAAGAGAGAGGCATCCACAAACCCACTAGACAAGGAGAGAGAGGTGATCACAAAAAAAGAGAAATATAGCTGGGGTGGGGGGAAACCACTCAGAATGAGCCTATATAACAAAATTTTAAAATATATGAGGTACTCTAGTGCTAAGAAAGACACCTGAAAAATTAGTACTAGGAATGTGAATTCAAGTAAGATAGAATTGATTTTATGGAATAAAAGACTTTAAGTTTAAGGTACTCAATTGAAAATGAAATAACAGTCTTTGTTTAAAAGGGAGCAAAAAATTGTGAAACAAGAACAGGCAGAAATAATTTAAGAACATGAGTCTGAAAAAGCATTAGAAATATTACAAATAAATATAATTATTAAAATTATAAAAGAAACATATAGACAAGTTAAAATCTAGACTGGACAAAATCAAGAGCAGAATTCTGGAATTGGAAGACATTATTGAGGAATTTGTCCAGAACAAATCATATAGACTGAAATACTTTGTAATAAGAGTCAGTAAACTATGACCCATAGGCCAAATCCAGCCCTCTACCTGTTTTTATACAGCCTGTGATCCAAGAGTTGTTCCTACAGTTTTGTTTTGGTTTTTTTTTAAGATTTTATTTATTTATTTGACGGAGAGAAAGACAGCCAGAGAGAGAGGGAACACAAGCAGGGGGAGTGGGAAAGGAAGAAGCAGACTTCCAGCGGAGGAGCCCGATGAGGGGCTCAATCCCAGAACGCCGGGATCACGCCCTGAGCCGAAGGCAGACGCTTAATGACTGAGCCACCCAGGTGCCCCGTTCCTACAGTTTTTAAACACTGGAAAAAATCAAAAGAAGAATATTATGTGACACATGAAAATTATATGAAAATTTAATTTTCGGAGCCCATATATAAAGCTCGATAGGAACACAGCCACACTTATCTGTTTACATAATCTTTATGATCACATTTATGACTACAATGGTAGAACTAAGTAATTGCAACAAGAACAGAATGGCCCACATAGCCTATTAATGTTTACTATCTGGCCTTTTACATAAAAGTTTGCACATCCCTGATATAACATCCCAGTTTAAGAAAAAAAGGAGGAAATGGCACATAACTTGTATCTGAAGAAATAATAAGTGAGAGTTTTCCAGAATTAAAGAAATATTTGGGGGGCGCCTGGGTGGCACAGAGGTTAAGCGTCTGCCTTCGGCTCAGGGTGTGATCCTGGCATTATGGGATCGAGCCGCACATCAGGCTCCTCCGCTATGAGCCTGCTTCTTCCTCTCCCACTCCCCCTGCTTGTGTTCCCTCTCTCACTGGCTGTCTCTATCTCTGTCGAATAAATAAATAAAATCTTAAAAAAAAAAAAAGAAATATTTGGTAGTCAGAGTAATTTAATACTCTGCTTAACCGTTCCTTATTTTAAGAATATTGATGGGCATTTGTTGGGCCATCACTGAGTTTTACAATCTAAGGTTCACAGCCAATTGTACTATTTCACTGAACTGACCAATTAATTAGACAACTCATTAATCCAGTCAACCATCTGTTGTTGGTTCACTGAAATAATTGTTAAATTTTGCTCAGTGACATCCAGAAGCTCAAATCTTATAAATCTCAAAAACTCTCTAGGCTCCTACCCATCCATCTCACCAAATTTGTGTCCTCTCCTGAGACATTATACCATGAGTTATCTTGCTCACTTAATTCCTACTGTCAGCCATGCCCTTCTGATAGTTCATGTTGTTACCTTTCACTTTGCAATCTTTTAAGATTCAGCTAAGACATTATCTTGCTCACTCAGTATTAATTCTGCAAATATTTTGTCAGTGTCTGCCATGTAGCAGGTGCTCTTCTAAGTACTCAGGAGATAATTCACAACCCCTGCCTTCAAGGGTCTTACTATATTTTATAGTCAAGCAGATAATTAAAATACACAAGAAGTTCTGAAACCAGGAATAGAAGAACAAATGAAAAGCACTTAACATTTGGGGGCCTGGTGCCAGCAAGGCAGCTTTCTCAAGGAAGATGTTAGATGGAACACTAAAGATGAATGGGAGTTATCTGGATAAGCATGGTCAGGGGTAGGAGAGAGAATTCTAGGCAGAAGGCATATCATGTACAAAGGCCAGGGGGAAAAATGCACAGAATTTCCCAAAGTGTGCAGCTGAAAAGTAGAGGCTGATATGGGGATAGTGGATTAGTCATAAAATGAAGCTATGAAGCAAATCAGAACTAGATCATTAAGAACCATTTCAAACCTCATAAAGAAACTTGGAGATTTTCCACGGGCATAAGGGGAAATAGGGCATCAGACAGAGAGGAGTGTGATCATGTTTGAACTTTAGAAATAAGTATTTCTTTGGCAACAGTGAAGAAGAAGGCTTGGTGGGGGCAAGAAAAGCATGGCTGCAGGTAGAAAAGTTTGGTTGTAGGAAGCTGTAGGACTCAAGTGAGAAGATGGTTGGCTAGCACAGGTAAACATGGTAGAGAAGATTTGTCACAGCTGTCATGAAAAACAGAATAAAGAGATAAAGATCTGATTGGGAAAGTAGAAAAACAAACAAACAAACAAACTCCTAAGCACATCCAGACTGGAGACCTTGAATTTTTAGCAGTCCCAGCTACTCAGCAGCCTGGCATGGAAAAGACAGTGGGTCAAGAACTGATAGCTGGGGGTTTTACTTGGCATATGCCCCAGGAATTAGAGAAGCTTTCAAAAGAGTGGCTGAAATTGGACCATGGGACCAGGATGAGTAGGACACCAAAATCTAAAGAGTAGCCATGGCAATAGGTAAATAAAAGCAAGTGGAAGCTAAAATGAGGAACTGAAGCAATAAAGGAACTAAGTGGTTAGGGGGTTACTAGGTCATCATGTGGATGATGTTTTCACCCTGGATGATGGATCCAGGGATAGAGAGGAAGATTTAGCCAGATGCCACTGTCTTCACTGATAAAGAAGGAATGACACAGAAGGTGAAAATGTATAATAAGTAGAGGCAGAGGAGAGTAAATTGGATGGCATGAGTCTCAAAGGAGGAAAAGAGATTATATATATAATAATGGCAAGATCATAGTCTAAAAGGGACCCTGAAGGAGTCAAGAAGATGCTAATAGTATCTCCTAGACTGGAGTTATGTCATATGAAGTCGTGAAAAATAGCTGCAGAAGAAGCCATGTGCTCAAGAAAACGCCAGGTTTTTGGCTAACTAGGAAGTAGATTCCAGTTTATGGAAGAGATTGAAAATGTGTGAGAAATACTTATCCCAAAAGGGGGATTCTAGAAGGCAAAGTAGAAAGGTTTGGAAGGAAGAGAACGCCAGAGAGGTTGGGTCAGTTGTTTATATCATTCATTCATTCAGTACCTTCCAAGTGGTACACCATGTATTTGGTGTTGAATTTGTGTATATGGAGAAGACATGGACTCTCTCCCCAAGACATTCTTCACCCATTCATCATAAGCTACATTGGAGCTCCCTCTGAGCAGCCTCTCCACGACTTCACGGTGGATGTTAACAGCACTGGGACATTTCCAAGAGGAGACTGCAAGTCACTGCCATTCTTCCAAGCAAAGACATGAGATGTGTGTAGGCACTGACTTCATGAGTCTCCTTCAATGGTTCCAAGGCAATCAGAGATAAGGTAGCACAACCTGCTGCCAAAGCTCTGGACCAACGCAAGAGAAGAGGAAAAATCCTATACCAGGTATTCCACCTTCTATCTTCACCAAATCCTTTTTTTTAAGGTGCCAACAAATGAGCAAAATGTAAAACCATTAACGTCACCACCACAGGAGTAACTGTGCTCTGTTCATGTGAACATCTTCACCAGATTGAAAGTTCCTCAGAAGCAGGAATCGTGTCTTATTTTCTCGGTACCTAGCTATACTTAGCACAGTACCTGGCACATGGTAGATACTCAATAAGCATGTGTTGAGCTGACACAAACTGAACAACTGATATTTGTGTGATATTTAACAGTTGACCAAGCAGGTTCACATTAATTATTCCAGGGTTATAAAAGACTTTTGCTTATAGAAGACTTATTCTCATAGCTCTACTTTCTTGAATGCTCCCTACCAGCTAGTATCAGCATAATTATTTTTCTCACTTTTCAGATGAGAAAAGTGAGGCTCAAAAGTTGAATGACTTGTCCTAGGTTATAAAACTAGATACTGGTGGACATAGGACTAGAACCTGTCAAACCCTGGGCAATTTGACACAAAATATTGTGGTGCATAAGGAATTCATTCCTTGATGGTCAGTTAGTGTACCATAATAGTATTGATAGTATATTATTATAATAGCATTGTAACAGTATTGATAGTATACTAATGCTAATATATAAATGTTAACAATAATCAGGAGTGCACTAGTTGAGCATAGGGGGGTATAATAGTGTTGAAATTGTATACCTGAAACTACTATTACACTGTATGGTGTTTTTATTATAATAATTTTTTTATTATATTATGTTAGTCACCATACAGTACATCCCTGGTTCTTGATGTAAAGTTCGATGATTCATTAGTTGCGTATAACACCCAGTGCACCATGCAATACGTGCCCTCCTTACTACCCATCACCAGCCTATCCCATTCCAACACCCCCTCCCCTCTGAAGCCCTCAGTTTGTTTCTCAGAGTCCATAGTCTCTCATGCTTCATTCCCCCTTCTGATTACCCCCCCTTTCTTTATCCCTTTCTTCTCCTACCTATTACACTGTATGTTAACTGACTACAATTTAAATAAAAACTTTAAAAAAATAAAATGAAAAAAGAAACCCAGTAATCATTTACTGCCCCCTTTATTCCATACCAGGTTTTACCTATATAATCTATAATACAAAAACCTATAGGATATCTATCATTATTCCCATTTTATACATAAAGAAACTCAGAATCAGAAAGGCTAATTTATTCAAGGTTGCAGAGCAAGAAAGAGATCTATTTCAGCTCCAAGCTCAAGTCTGTCTTTTGCCAAAGTCTGAATTCTTTCTCTCATCCTATTCTGCCTCACATATCATCTCAAGTCAGCCCCTGATGTTATCTTGCCTAAATCTTCATCTTCGGTGTTCTGAAATTCATGGCCAGCAAGAGTTTTGGCAGTTTTGTGATATGAGTGCTGAGAGCCAACCATACTTACTGACCACTATTCATTATTACGTACGGGATAAATAAAAAGGTGAACAGAAAACAGAAAGAAAAGATATTCATTCATTCTTTCTGCCTTTCACTAATATTTAGTGGTTTTCACCACATGCTGGTCACCGTTCTAGGCACTGGGGATAAAGAAGGGAATGAAACAGACAAAATCCCGATCCTCATGGAATGTATTTCTAGCAAGTCCCTGTCGTCTTCTCTGTCCATAAGATCCATAACCAGAAAAAAAGTCCTCCTCCACTCATACAGAGACATCCCTACCTCTGCAAATGATGCTCATGCTCTTGGACCCCCAGTCTTGAGGAGAGGCAGGCCATTTTGTAATTGGAGCCTGTGTGAGGATGCCCAGGGATTGGATTTTTGCAGGGCCTAGAAAATGGTACCCACACGGCCATTTGAGAGAATTTGCATCCATCATTTCCATTAGTCAGAGAGGTGTGCATATAAGTGAAGAAAGCAGATAGTGAGAAAACCTCAAAACGTAGAGGCTAAACCACACGTGCTCAAAAGATACACTGCTCTGGTTACAGCCTCAAGTTTACTGTGTGCTGAACTAAGGGTTCTGTTGGGATTGTGCCTCTCAACCTCAGTCATCAGAAATGGTTGTGTTTCCTTTTAAAAGGCTTTAGTAAAGTTGCCTCCCTGCCCTCCTCCCACAGGGCATTCCTCCTCACTGCCAAGCCTATTTTTATGGTTCATCTCCAAAACAAGTGCAAAATAGTGTTGGCCTCAGATGAGCCCTCCCTCTTGCTGGCCACTGGAACACCATCTGCAAGTTGAGTGGGAACAGTAAACACTGCAGGTTAAGTAACTCATTACTAATATTTTCCTTGAGCTCTGAAACTTTTTAAACAAACAACAACAACAATTGTATCATAATAACCTTTCAGAGGTTAACAGCCAGCAGGTGGTCCAGCTCAGTCTAAATGCAAACCAGACAGCTGTTTGATTATAAACTGTTGATTCTTATGGAGATCTGGGGAAAACTTCTTGCCGAAAAAGGGTCTTCTCTTAAAAATCCCTAATGAAACAACACATAAATGTCAAAATGACAAAAATAAGGAAGTGTGTCATAGACTAAGCATTTTAATGTCTTTTCTGGCTTCCTCCAGAGTGTACTCTGGATCTAGCCACATTTAATGGCACAGATTCTTAAAGAGGTGGTGCACAGCATGAATTTTTATGACTCAAATAAAACTAGGAGAGGGTCACTTTCTCTGCCATAGTCAGTGTCCTCAGCAGATGTGTAGAAGGCTCATGTTTCAAACCAGCCACCCGCGCCAGTATTTTACCTGGACCCAAAGGCTGTAAGGAGTGCACACGTGATGATGTGAAGAAACCCTGAGGTGTGCAGCATTATCCTGTCTGTCTCCAAGCTGTTAAAAGACATGACAGGGAATCCCCTGGGAAGCCTTGGCAAAGTTAGAGAAAATTCCAAGGGCTGATAAAATGGTGTGAGAATGGTGGATGAAAAGTTTCTAATCAAAACCTTGTATTAGCACCATACAGCCCCACGGATTGATGGCTAGGACTGTTTTCCTCCCTTGATGATGAAATGGGACAAAAGAAAATCATTCCCTTAAATCAGCATTTAATTACTGGTCTATTATGCTACAATCAGAACATTTCAGAAAGCTCAGAAAAAACAAAGTTGAACCTTTTTATACTAAAATCTGCAGTGAACGATGAAATGCAAAAACCTTAGAACTCCAAGGAAAAAAGAGCTATAGAATGGCAATCACCCATGCTTTTTTAAAATAAAAGAGAAGGAACAAAAATGAAAAATGTAGAAAAGTTTCACAGTTCCCAGTTTAGTTGCAATAAATTGGCAGAAAGATGAGTTCAGAATGTGGGAAAAAAAAAAAAAAACACTTTTTGGTTTGACCCATGTTTGAGGGAGTTTTCTAACATGACCGTATAAGCAAGCAGTGGCAATGAGCCAAAAGGGAGGCAAAAAAGAAGGAAGCACCCAAGATATTTAGCAGGTCCTTGACACTTCTAGTTTACAAGAAGAGAAATATGAGGGTGGTAGTGCTTCATTCTGATAAAATACAGTGTAAAGCCTTTTGAGGGCTTTTTATACCACATTACAACCAGGCTATGGTTGCTTCTCAATTCCAGGGGAGCTCTGGAGGTGAAACAGCTATAACTTAATAAATATTCATTGGGATCAACATACAATACATAATCTGCTAGACAATCTGAAGCTAAAAAAATCAAGACAGTTTTGACCACTCGCTGCAGATTTCAATCTCCAAAGAAAGAAAAACCCATGAATAACTAACCAGAAGATAAAACATAAAGGCATGAAAACTCTCTGCATTTCATGATCATGTCTGCTACACTTATAATTATTATTTAGTTAGGGAGCATCCAGGAATGCCACACAGGGAGAGAGACTTTGAACTTGACCTGAAAGATTGAGAAGGATTTCAATCATGAAGGTTAATTCCATAGTAAGCTAAGAAGCTAAGGTTGGTTGCGATTCTTCTCATGGTTCACACAGGTTTATTCAGCCTGTATCTTGCCTGGACTGGAAATGAGCAAGGCTTCACTCTCATGCTGAAGGTCTTGTGAGAATGTCTAGAAGTCTGGAACCCCTCTCTCTCTCCCCCCAGGTGTTCAATCCAGGAGGGCAGCTGTATCTCTTTACCTGATGGCTCAGAGCCCCATGACAGCAAAAGCAGATGATGCCAAGCCTCCTAAGACTCAGGCCCAGGACAATGTCATTTCTACCATATTCTGTGGTCAAAGTAAGTTAGAATTAATCCAGGTTCAAAAGGAAGGGAATGGATCCCATTTCTTAAAAGGAGGAGGACACAACTCTTTAAAGACATGATTGTTTAGAGACCAGAGAAATTATGGGTGACCATCTTTACAGGGAAACAACCATATTTACCCACTGAAATTATTTGATATGTTTTTTTAAATCTGTAATAATTTCCAGTTTTATCCCCCTGGCTAAGAGATCTAGAGGTAATTTGAGGTTTACATGTTTTTTATAGTTATTCTATGAAGAATTTAGGTGCCCCCATTACCCTTAAAAGCTGGTTACAAATTATTTGACTCTTAATCATAAAACTTTAATTCTTTGTGTGTGACATGACATGTATTCATGAAAATTATATATAATCAAAAAGAAAAAGCTCATACCATAAGGAAATAAGCAGTTAAGTTTTTGATATATGTATGTATGTATATACACATGCATGCATACATACAATCTGGAATTTAATCCTACATATATGAACTGATACTAAATATACTGCTTTGTAACCTGTTATGTTTTACTTTATGATACAGAATGAATATATTTTAATGCATATATGTGAAACTTTCCAATTAAACAGACCTGCACAATGGGTCAAATACAGAATCCAGTGAGATGCTAGTAACAAGGAAAAGATCTAAAACAAAATTCCACCAAATGATTAAAAGTCAAACGAAGGTCAAAGATACATCAGAAAATACTAACAGAAAGAAAGCAGGGGCCAGATTTTAATATCAGACAAAAAAAGATTCAAGGTCCAAAGCACACAGGATAAAGGGCAGTTTCATGAATGTCTTTGCTTCCAATGCATCATCACAACTTGTTTCTTACTCTTATCTCTTCCCTAAGCTTTTCTGACTCAGCTACTCCTCTTACCATTTCTTCAGGGTCCAAATTCCTCATTGGAGTTTCCTCTTTAAACCCCTGGCCAGGTTGGGTCAGCCCTTCTCTAAGGTCTCCTTCTGTGGTACATCTTCTGAAGGGGGGGGTCTACATCCACCTTTGGCATGTTCTGTGGTTTTCCTTCATTTCCTTCACAAGACATTTTTGCTTGTTGAGTACTTTTCTGTTATTTCTTTTGAATAAATTAATCCTGAAATGATAGCGAGCACTTTTCTCCTTCTCCAGCAATATAGAGCTGCTGTAAGGAAACAGGCCCTGGACTATAAGCTACATTAATATATTTCTTAAGCCATTTTTAACCTATAGATTACTCCCCCATATTATTTTTCCTCTTGAAACTTTTGTGTATTTAAGAAATCAGTTGTTCCCTAGAGTTTCCCAGAGTCTAGATTTTGCTAATTGCTTCTCCCTGGGTTTTCTAATATGGTCCTCTGTTCCTTTTATTCTCTTAAAATTGGTCATTAAATCTAGATGCTTGATCAGATTCTGGTTTAATTTTCTTTTCTTTTCTTCCCCCCCAAGATAGAACTGTGTACCTCCATTAGGAGGCACAAAACCTGGTGGTCTCTTTTATTGTGACGTTATCAGATATGATGATCATTACCTAGATTAGGGGGTCTGCAAACTACAGCCTATGGACAAAATCCAACCAGTGCACCCTGTTTTTATAAATAAAGTTTTACTGAAACACAATCATGTCCATTTGTTTACATAGTGCCAATGGCTGCTTCCACACTCCACGGCAGACTTGAGCAGTTGCAACAGAGAATATAGGGCCCACAAAGCCTAAAACATTTGCCATCTGGTCTTTTACAAAAAAAGTCTGCTGACTCATCCGTTTTGCAAAAATCATGATTTTCTAATCTAATTCTATTTCTTCTTTTTTATTAACTGAAACATTCCTATAAAGAGAAACTTCTTATCAATTAGCTGGTTATCATTAGGAACAGCAGGATCCATGCTAGATTCTTTCTCTCTACTTACCAGTTTTTAATGTAAAGTAGCTTCCTAGTACTCTCCAAAGGTTACCAGTAAGGCGTTGAGGGTATTTGTGTGTGTGTGTGTGTGTGTGTGTGTGCACGCACGCACACACACACGCATGCATGCGTTGTTTTAAAGTTCCATTATGAACGCATGGATTTAAACACATTCTGTATGATTAAATCGATTGCATTCAGTTCTTATTAATGCTTAAAACTGTTCCATCTTTCCTAAGTAGTTTATTTAAATTGTCTCCTGAGTCTTTTTAAGATAATCCGCATATTATTGAGAGTTTTCTTACTATCTGGTCTAACAAGATGTTCCAGCTAATCCTGTACATTTCTTTCCCCATACATGGAATTATCCATTTCTCCAAGGAGATTTCATCCCTTGGTAAGAAATGGTATTTAGTGACCAGAATCCAGATGCATGGAGTAATTATTATTTCCAAGTCTTGTTTGAAAACATGTCTTTTTTTTAAAGAAAGAATATTACAGTTTTACACTGATTCCTCTGATTCAAATTCAGGACTATGGGATTTTCACTTTATCTCACTGATTTCACCTTTATTTCTTTAAATAAACTACTATGAAAATGTCAACTTAAAACAAACCAAAATAAAAACCCATTTGAATTATCCCATATACATACACAGCAACAGCAGGATAGCAATATCAGCACTATCACCAATAATATGATTACCAAAAAGTTTAAGACTTTTTTGTGTGTGTGGTTATTTTTTCTATTGGAGTATGTTCCACTGGGGTTATCCAATCAAATCACTGTGAGGAAGCTAAGCTTATATTTTTGATGAAAAAGGACATTTTGACATGACCATTTCAAAACAACTGAAATTACTGAAGATTTGTTTTTATTTCCAAGTAATATTTGCAACAGAAACCAGGATCCCCACCCAATCTCTGAACCACACCCCCAGACAGGATTATGGATGGGGTGAGGCTCAGAAATGAGGTACGCCCATTGCATACATTACAAAAAAAACCAAAAAACCAAAACTACTCCTTAAAAGGAAATGTCATGTTCTTTCATTTTATTTTTTAAAGTAGGAATTCCTTAGAAGGAGTCATAATCCAAACTATTACTAGTAATTTACCCTTTCATATTAATGGGCTCTGCTAGGAACAGGAGAAGAAGTTTGAAGTCACTAACCAAGGGAGGGGGAGTCAAAGAAGAATGCAAAGGAAAAGAGAAAAGCACAAAGATCCTTATATTGCAACTCAAAAATATTTCTTTCAGTGATGAATCACTATACTGTACACCTGAAACTAATATTACACTGTATGTTAACTAACTGGAATTTAAATAAAAACTTTAAAGAAAAAAAGGTTTCCTTCATCTTACTTTTCCCAAGGGTCACCCCTTAAAAGGCAACCAGATAGAGAAGTACAAGCAATTTCATGATAGCATCCTTAAGCTTCCTTAAAATCACCAAATTGCTTTGAGAGATATGATTTCTTTCTTCATAGGTATATTTGTTTCCTTCTTTTCTCCACACATTGTCACCAACTAGACCCCAAGACCTACCCACCTGCTTGTACTCACCAACCTTTGTCCCACATTTTTCCTTAAGCTCTTCTTTCCAGTTTATCTCTTAACTCAGACAGATGGAAAGCAAAACCACCCCTCTAGCAATAGCGACTGCCCTGACAAGACCTCCAGCTAGCCCACACACAAAAACCAGTTTGAGTTTAACCCTTGACTCACGCCTGCAGACAGACCATGGAGTGACATCTAGAATGAACAACAACTAGCTTTACCTCATTATAATACTAAAATCTATGCCCAAGAAGGAGTACAAGCCTCATTTATATAACATACGATGTGTGTATAGGCATGTTTCCTTACGGTGTATGCACAAACTTATGCCTGCCTCTATATCCAATGACAAAGGTTTCCCTATCTAAATATTCATCCTAACCCTAAATAAAAGGAACCCATCTGCCCTTGCTCAGGGAGTCACAGTTTTGGAAGCCATTTCCCTTGATCTCCTTATTTGCTACAAATAAAAGTTTTCTTTGTGTAACAACTCAACCTGGTACAGTTTCTGACTCACCAAAAAGCGAACTCATGTTCATCTGGTTACACCTTCCCCTGCCTCCCTCTCTTCCCCACTATGCCTTGAGCCAGGGACTGCCAAACTATAACCAATGGCCAAACCCAACTGCCACCATTTTTTGTAAATAAAGTTTCATTAGAACACAGCAAGGCCCGTTTGTTTATTTGTTGTCTATGGAGGCTTTCACACTCTAATGGCAGAAATGAATAGCCAAGAAAGAGACTGTATAGACCACAAAAACTAAAATATTTATTATCTGGCTCTTTACGGGAAAAGTTTGCCAACATCTGTTCTAAACTATGGGTTGACACTAACTTCAACCTTTTGGGATATGGCTCAGCCTTTCTGAGTTTGAAAGATCACTAAGCATTAAATTAAACTTGCCAGTGAAAATAAGCTTACTACCTAAGCAGGACAGAATACAGATTCTAGAAAATGAACTAAACTCAGATTCAAGAGCAGTGCTTGCTGAGAGTGATCTGAAGTCATAGATTCAGCCTGCAATTTTTTGAGAATTCTGAAATGAGCTACAAATTTTTCTTTTAGGCACAATATAACCAGAAATACTAATATTTCAAATAAGGATAATAAGGACTACTATCATTACATACTTTTTATGTGGTAGGCACCATGCTATGCACTTTACAGGTCATGTATTATCTTCCTTAATTCTTATACCAGCCCTAGGAGGTGGGCACTATGATTGCCCATATTTTATAACTGAGAAAGCAGACTTAGAGAGAATAAGAAACTTGCCCAGGGTCACACAGCTGGAAAGCTATGGAACTGAAATGCAAAACCAAGCCTTCTCAGATAAAGCCCATGCTTTAAAACAACTAAGCAATGCTACTCTTCAGCCAGAACACTCGATTTTACCACAGTCTCAGGTCTAGAATTTGAAGTTCTCCTGAGAAAGGGCTGACTTTTTTTGCTCAGGGATCAGAATGCCTAGAGAGAAAACAGTTTTGAACAATATGGGAATGTGAGCACTATGTCACCAAAGCTATGAATTTATCTTATTAAAGAGATTTCCGGTTAAATATGGCATCCTGACCACAAACATTTAACCCTTCTTCTTCCTCAGTCCCCATTAAAATAATGATAAAGGAATAAAAACAATATAAGTCTTCAGGACAAGAAAGCTGGAGAGGAAATACCAGCAGATGAGAAATTTAATACATTTTTAGAAGGAAAATACAGCAAGAAGAAGTGGTGACCAATCTAGTTGAGTGGGGAAAGTTGAAACCGGAAGTCCTTGCAAAGGGAGCTACCACAATGGGAACAGAGTGATGATCCTTTACAGAATCCTTAAGAGGCCCAGGAACTAACAGTGCTGGGTATTGTATAAGGCCTGGGAGAGGCACAAGTCTAAATAGGGATTTCAGGGGTGAGGGGAGTGGTAAAAGTATGCATATAAATTAGTTGCCTACTTTAATCTCTTTCCTCACACCACATAATCCCCAGGCAAAAAGACTGTAAGTGTGTCCTTCTAAAAGGAATAAATTAGAGAGATTCCAGCCATAGTGAAGGGATAGGTAGGATGAGGAAGTAAAAACTGGAGCATTAAGGAAGTTTTGTGAGCCTGTTAACTAGGCTACTTTACTTGTCCTGTCTCAAGAACTCCTACGGCAAACAATATATATGCCCCACCCTCAGAGTTCTTGCTGTCAGATTCTTTGCTGGAGATGGGGAATAGTTCCAGACATCCAGAGGCTGATATATGAGCATTCTCAAAAAAAAAAAAAAAAAAGCTATTGTCTATACAATGACATTGCAGTGAAGCTCACCTGTTAACAGGCTCGCAAAGCTCTCAATGCCATTCCTAAATGAGAATGGACATTCATAGATGACCAGATTTGAGAAAAGTCTCCATAATAAAAGAGAGAACAGCCAACAGAGTGAAAGAGACCTAGAGGAAACATAGATAATATAGGAGCAAAACAAAATTTCACAAACTATAATTAATGTCCTCAGGGAGATAAAAAGTTATCACACGTCCATAAGACAACAATTGGATGCTACAGAGAAGGAACAATCAGAGAAAAACAAGAGTTCTTGGAAACTAAAATTATGATAAACCCGTTTTTTAAAAATCAGGACAAGATTTGGAAGATAAAATTATGCAAACCTAAAAAAAAAAAGAAAGAAGATAGAGTAATTGGGAATAGGAGAGAAAGAAAGAGACATGGATGATAAACCTGGTTAATCCAACATCTAATTTATAAATGTTCCATAAAAAAAAACAAAAACAAAAAAATGGTGAGATGGAAATGAGCAAATATAAAATACAAGAAAATTTCTCTAAACTAAAATTATGAATCTTCTGATGGCCCCGTATTCTTAGAACCCCAGGTGAACATGGAATACTGAGGAAAAACATCATTTTTAAAAGACTCGTACCAAGGCACATCATTATGAAGTTTCAGAATAAGAGTATAGTGAAAATTCTAAAAAAGATTCCACTCAGAAAATCTAAGTCACATGCAAAATCCAGGTCACATGAATCAGAATGACATAAGACTTCGTCACAGCAATAAAATGCTAGATGACGAGGGAAAAATTTCTTTAAAATTTTTAATGAGGGGGCACCTCATTGGCTCAGCTGGTTGGGCATCTGACTCTTGAGTCTCGATTTTGGCTTTGGTTGTGATCTTGGGGTCGTGGAATCAAGCCCCGTGTTGGGTTCCATGCTCAGTGGGGGGTCTGCTTGAGATTCTCTCCCTCTCACTCTGTTCCTTCCCCTGCTCGAGCACTCTCTAAAATATATAAATAAATCTTTAAAAAAGTTTTTAGTGAGAAGTGATTTCCAACCCAAAATTCTTTACACAGACAAACTAAAAATTAGTTCAAGGTAAGAGCAGGGAAGACTGCTGTGAAAGACTCAGCTATAACTTCCCTGAATCTTTTAGCTCCCCTATACGCTTTCTTATGAAGCTACTGAAATAGTACCCCACTGACAAAAAGGAATAAACTAAAAAGGAAAAACATTTAAGTAGGGAATGGCAAAGGAAAATCTCCATTGTGGCAACTGTGCAGAAGGTCTTCAATTTAAATTTAAACATTTGGGGAACACAAATAATTGTGTATAACGGACCAACAGGGAAAAATTAAGAGAAAATTCGGTGGTAATTTTAAATGCTTTTCACCAAATATTTTTAGCTCTCCACCTTTCAGACCCATGGTAGAATTGCTCTTCAAGGGCATCTTGTGGTTGGTGGAGCCATGTGAGTAGTTCTGGCCAACAAATTGTAAGCAAAAGTGATGTGCATCACATCTGGGCCAGAGCATTTAAATGCTGGTTTGTTGCCCTCCAGAGTACTTTTCTTTCTTTTTTTTTTTCCCGGACCCCCCTCCCCTCTGAAGTCCTCAGTTTGCTTCCCAGAGTCCATAGTCTCTCATGGTTCATTCCCTCTTCTGTTTACCCCCCCCTTCTTCTTCCCTTTCTTCTCCTACCGATCTTCCTACTTCTTATGTTCCATAGATGAGAGAAATCATATGATAATTGTCTTTCTCTGCTTGACTTATTTCGCTTAGCATTATCTCCTACAGAGTACTTTTCTTTCTGGCATGAAGACTGACTAGGTTCAAGATGGTGGCTGCCCCAAAAGCTGAGGACCCTCAGGGACTCTAATGAGTAGAGTCCCTCCTCCACCCCCCTTTGTCAACCCATAGCTGAGTTACAACATAAGCAAGAAATAAATTTCTGTTGTTTTGAGCCAACAAGATCCTGGGGTTGTTACCCAACAAAATGTAGCCCATCTTGACAAGTATATACAAATCCACATATGCGTAAAAATAGGGCAATTATTAGAGTCATAGTATACTACTAATTCTATACTGATAATATTTGTATCATTGTGATAATGGAAATTCTATTAATTTAATTAGAATTTTTGATATGACCATATTGAGAGGTTGTGGAGGAAGAGGAAGTAAGGTTGGTAGTTTAAGAGAGCTAAATCTTTATCACAAAAAGAACCAACACATAATGTCTAAATTCGGTAAATGAA
The DNA here is from genome assembly GCF_017311325.1 of Ursus maritimus. NCBI lineage: Eukaryota > Metazoa > Chordata > Mammalia > Carnivora > Ursidae > Ursus > Ursus maritimus. The sequence goes on from NW_024426774.1 coordinate 54,152,887, forward strand.
AAAATAGAAAAAAAAAAACATTTTAGCAATATGGAGATAAACACCAGAAGAAACAGTTTAGAGATTTCTCTAGGGGAATGGAAGTGAGAATGGGAGCAACAGACTGATCTTTCTCTTATATGTTAGCTAGTACCATTTGATTTTAACTATGTGCATATATCACTTAGGTCAAAATTAATTTTAATAATGACTCTAAGCACTTAGTTTTATTTGATATTTCTATCTTAAAAGAGTTGAGCATTAGATTAGGTCCCCCCCCATATTTCCTGACCTCATGCCAGGAAGGCAAAGTTGTATAAATCTTTTCCTATCCTATCTCTTGAGCCTTCTCCTGGACTTCCCTGGTGTTCCCAAGGCCCAGGAAAGTGAGAGGGGTGGGGCTGTATGTCAAGCCTGAGCAAAGATGTCTGGGTTCCCCTAGGAAGGAAACAGTGTCTTCAAGTCTGACTCATCTAAAAAATAAACCCCTTATAGAGCCAAACCTGGGACAGCTGCTGGGGAGAAGCTGGAAGAAGCCACACACTTTTCTGAATAAATTACAATGCCTGGCACCACATTAAGCACTGGTCTTCTAAAATTAACTCTTGGTCTGAGAGTTACATCTTTGCTCGTAAGTTTACCCATAGGTAAATATAATGTCAGTCAAGACAGAGTTTCAAAAAGACCTACCCTTTCAGTGGGCCTCATCTCCAGTGGATAAAACTCCAAGGTCCAACAGTTCAAAGTGGGCTACAAAGCTGCAAGACCTTCCAACCCTCCCAAGCTGCTCCCTGGGCTGGACTGAGTCTCCGGAAAAGAAGAGTGCTTAGCCATGTCAGTGAAAATGTCAAGGCCCAACAAGCCATTCAAATAAATGGCTGGAAGCATTCCAAGAATTATAGATTGTCAGGATGGATGTTATTATTTCTTCAGTAATGACTAAAAAAAGAAATAATAGCCTTGCTACAGACTAGGAACTGTTCTAAGCACTTTATGCATAATCTCATGTGGTTGGTATTATTATGATCATCATTTTACAAATAAGGAAACTGAAGCACAAAGAGGTTAAATACCTTACTCAAGGTTGCAAACTAGTAAGTTACACAGATGTAATTCAAATCTAGCTATGTCACTGGACTCGGGGTCTAAAGTGAATCACTGATAATATTTGGAGGAAGAATAATTTTCCAAAATTCCGTATCAAAGTGCTGCACCAAACAGAGTGGGGACTGCTTTTCAAAGATGCTATTGCTACTCACAATTCCACAAAGCGTGGAAGTATGTGAAACAATCATTCCCCCGACTGCATAGGTCTACTATTTATATGAAGCTATTTAACTTAATTACAAATAATTTAGGCTACAGATGGGAGCAAAGCAACATTAAGGATCTTGATTTTGAAACTGTTCTAAAATAGCTTTTAAAATCTAGGAGGCAAATTGTCTTTCCAAATGGAAATGAATGTGTGACACAGTGAAGTCTTAAAGTTATTAGCATTTTTCCTGAGCGCCCATCTATTTTCTTTGTCATTTACAGGATGTAGCGTCTTTAATTTCAGCTCTGTGATCAAAGAGATGCAACTCGAGAAGCTCACTATTAAAATCAATGGCTACATTTGGCAAGGGGTATAGCAGAGATGTGATGACTGCTTCTCACCTACAACAAGGGGAGACAAGACTCTCTTCGTGATTTCAGGCAGAGACCCCAGCCCGATCTCTACACACACACACACACACACACACACACACACACACACACACACACACCCTGCATGTGGTATAAGAGAGGCTCAGCCTCAACCCATCCCATTCCATCATACCTGTGAGGGCTCCACTGCTGAATGCAGTGCCAGGAAACATGTTTTTAGGAATTCAAAGTATCACGTTTCATAATTTGATTTAAATCAATTATCCCATCCCTCCCTGGAACAGGCACAAGCTCCAAAAATACAAAATGTAAATGGAACCAGCTGCAGCAAAAGCCTTTTGCCAGGATGGATTTCAGTCAATGTAATCAGCCTCCTTTTCGAAGTACATTATTGTTGAGACCCAGAGATTTGGTGAAACACTTCCAGTGTCCTGGGAGGGACCAGGAAAGTAACCAATTATGGGAGGGGAGAAATAGAAGGAGCTAATCTTCTCCATCCTAGCTTGCCTTTGCCCCAAACTCTTATGAAGAATTAATTCACTCCTCTGGGGGATACTGGGAAGCTGAGGTCGTTACTGGCAGCCTTCAAACACTATCCTTAATTTATGGATATTTACTAAACCACATAATCATCCTGAGTTATCCCATTACAGGGCTCAGCAGAGCCAAGGTCTGCAGCCCTGGGTGTGAAGATCAATTGTGAGAGGTTTTTCGAACGTGTGTGAGTGTTTATTAAAGAGGGCATGAGTGTACAATTATTTAGGCTCCCAACATGCTGCCCAACAAATGGATCCCATGCGTAGGGCTTGGCATCCTTCCATTGAAATCCTTCCCCTTAATTGATTTAAAATGATAATTCAATTAAAATAATTATTCTAATCAAACTTCATATCTTTTTGGCAGGTTCTATGGGGGCCTCTGCCCTCAATGTTATTTTAGTATTTTCTTTATTTGTTTTTTCACTGGGCTGACTTTGGCTCTCTGAATCTTTGGAAAAATTTACATCATTGGGTAGTCACTGTACCTTTCTGGAGCTTTCCACTCAAACTACAGGGAAGGAAGGAAGGAAATATCCTAGGAAGATGCTATGATTTTGAATTTTGAACAAGTGGGGGGCAAGAAACAACTGAGAATGATGTATGGACATCTCACCCACCCGTTCACCTAAAATGCAGACTTTAGAATGGCTGGACAGCTCGTGAAAGCTGTAAAGGGTGGATGAGTGGTAGTCCCATCTCTCTTATTCTTGTCTTTTTTTTTTTTTTTTCACTTCCTCATTAGTCTTTCAGTGGCTGTTGCACTCTTGAAATGTACAACAATTGTATCAGATCTCAAGAATTCTAGTTTTTGAAATATAATCATAAAAGTTCTCTCATTTCTTCTACACAACTGTCTCAGAAACTAGGTAGAGCAGATCGTCTTAGGCCCGTTTAAAGATGAGCAAAGAACAACACAGAAGGGGAGGTAGCTATACCAACAGCACACAGTTAATACTGGAAGGGCTGTCACTTTCTAATTGGAGAAACACACAGCAATGCAAGTGAAAAACAAACTATGTCTATATATTAATTTTTTAGCACACATGCAATTTACAAGGATAGTATGACTTGTATAACAGCCAATTTTTGCTTTAAAAAAATGTTTCTGCCTGTCCTTAAAAAAAAAAAAAAAAAAGACTCCAGGTGCATTTTTGCCTGAGGGATGCCATCCTCTGGACCTGAATCATTGATGCCTGGAAATCCAGCTGTGGCCTCTTTCACTTTTCAACCATGCTAATGAGCATGCAGAAAAGATCTGCAACAGAAGAGACAGGCCTCTTTCTGGTGCTACTCTAAACTGAACATTGGATCAGGAGTTGAGAGACTTGATTCAACAGCTCTGCCACTGATTAGCTATGTAACTTCGGAAAATCCTTTTTCTCTGAGCTTCAGTGTACCCACTACACATTTGGATTCTAGTATCTGTTTTTAGCCAAAAGAGCCTCAATTTTTGAGATTCCAATATTAATCCCACTTGAAACTGTCTCTAAGGGAAAAAAAATGGGCTTCAACAAGGCAACAGGTCAGTCTTGTTATCTTCCTAGCAGAAAATTTACCCTCTTGATGCAAGGGAACTCCTGTTTATCAGCATATTATGAGTATACTTTAAAAAAAAAAAAAAAAAACTTTGCGGTACCTTTGATGATGCTTTGATGGAATGTACATTTTGCTTTTATACTGATGACAAAATGGAGGCCTGGAACGATCTCTTGAGTGTCTCATTATGCACCTATAGAGGAAAGGCAGAGCCTAAAAATGAGGAAGAGGAAGGAGTCATACCCATGGAGCCTGAGTGAGAAAGCTAAGAAGCCTGAACAGGGGCTCAGACTCTGGGTCCCAGACCTCTGACCACTGGTTATGGTGCTTCTCTGCAAATTCTGCTCTGAGTAGAGGCCGTCTCAGAATTTACATGAAAAGCCATCTGGAAAAATCAAAGGAAGGAAAGGGACTGTGGGAAATGGCATTAAAACACCATTCAAAAAGAAACCAGTTCAGACAGAAAGCTTCTTCCAAACGTGTTCTTTTCCAAATTACTTCTATGTAGGATTACCCATTTTAAGTAAGCCAGCTTCCAGAGGGAACCTCTTTGTACATGTACTTTGTCCATCACAAGTGTATGAGGCTAACAAATTGAAAACAAATTATATTTATATGTATATGAAAACAATTTTTATGTACATATATACGACCCAGCCCAAACTGCAGTTTTTCTTTTACTCCTTTTTTCTTTTTGGAGAAACAGTGAGGTGAGGGATGGGGCAGAGGGAGCAGGAGAAAGTCAAGCCGACTCTGAGAGAGGAGACCAACATGCGGCCCGATCCTATGACCCAAGCCAAAACCAAGAGTCAGATGCCCAGCCAACTGTACCACCCAGGCACCCCTTCTTTTACTCCCTTTAAATGTCATTTTAAATGTCCAGAAAGATGATAAGTAACAAACAAAAAGAAAAATCTCTTTAAAAAGTAACTGAAGGGAATGGAACTAAATCATCTTCTAAGGCCATTTTTATGCAAAAAGCCTATTCAATAATTGGTTTCTACTGTAGGAAAACATTTGACCAGCCGGTCCCTTAAATCTGTGGATGTATCACATGGTGAATGTGAGGGACATGCAGAGTCCTGGGCTGGCCTGCAAGTATTCTGATTCAGTAGTTGTGAGGAGAAAGAATATGCACTTTAAATGAGAGAGAACTCAAGCTGATTCAGATGGCACGTGACCCACAGACTAAATTTTCAGAACCACTGCCTTGGATAGTTTCCCTGAAGATTCTACCTTATTAGTGATCAATAAGTGTTCTTGTGGCTGTTGTCATTTACCAAGACTTTCTAGACTAGTCTCCAATAGAATATTGGTTTAGAGGAACAAGCAGAGGATTAAGAACTAAGAGGCCCAGAATATATTCTCTGCAGTAAAATGAGTTAATAAATGCAGGTATTATTACACGGGGTGATTAACATCACAGCAGCAAAATCCAGATTTTTGTTTTCTGAACAATGAAAATCAGGATCAGGTATTATGATAACCCTGGTGTGGTGCTTTAAGTCCCCTTTCTGGGCCTGGCATTGGTTCATGTGCTTGATATTGGGAAGAAATATTCAAATCTATTTAATATAAATGGTATTTCTCAAATACCCATTTTGAGTCAAACCAAAACACTAGGCAAGGAATGAAAGAAATAAGACATGAACTGTTACCTGTACTGAAGAGTTAATGTGCAACCTCACAGAATTCATTTTCTACTAGAATTCATTAGAAGTCCATATTAGTTGTACAAAGTGCATACAGAAGGGCTGAAAGACACAACAGAAAATCAGAATTTTGGCATGGAAGGATTAAGCCTGAGAGGTCTTTGTGGAGAAAGTAAGTGATGGAGAAAGTCTTAACAAGACATGATCTTTGAATTCACTGGAAGGAACAGTCTTGAATTCTGGCTGTTGCTAAGCTTACACAGATTGTCTGCAACCATAGGACAGAAAGGTATGTCCCTTCTTAACCACAGAGGTTCTTTCTCTCCCCTAGTTTATCTTCCAAAACTAATCTGACAACAACTGTAAACATCCATCCATACGTACATATATCTATCCAACCATACATCCATCCAAATATACATTCACACATACATACACTCAAGTAATCATTCATTCATTCAACCTTTCATTTTTCCTATCAAAGACTGCACTTTTCATTGGGGATGCAAATAGGATGTAGCCATTCTCAAAGTTTGCAAAAAAAGAAAAACCCCACATAGCTCATGAGTAAGAATTTCTCAGTGGCCACAGTTGCATCCCAGTGAGCTCAAATTAAGTAACCCAGAAAAGTTCTCTTTCATACTTCTCTTTTTCCAGATTAATTCATTCTGCCCAGTGAGACAGTGATAGGAGAGATAGCACAGTATTATGATTCAGGATTCTGGAGCCCGAATGTATGGCGTAAATTCTGTCTCTAAGTAGCTTATAAACCACTGCCAGCTGTATGATCCTGAGCAATTTACAGAACTTCTCCAGGCCTTAGTTCCTCATTTGTAAACTGGGGACAGTAAGTTAATGTATGTAAGTGCCTACAAGTTCCATAGGGGCACTATGTAAGTGTTCACTATTAAGAGGATACCTCCTTCCACACCAGTCTGCTGCTTGAGAGCAGGAAATCTGTAGCCCCGAACTTAACCACAGTTGGGCACCCCCTACACAAGAGCACCTACTACATGCTAACCACTCAACATGTGATTTCTTACGTGGGCTGGCCTGGGAGTTCCTCCTTTAAGCAAACCTGCATTTCCTTCTGGCCTGGGAGCCATCATCTTCAGTGAGATGGAAAACAGCTGACAAACACACTCTATAATTACACTCTTACCACACTGCATGATCACTCTAGGTTATCCGTCAGACTCTTTTCAGGCTAATCCATTCTTCAACACTGCCATACACAGATGCCATCTCGGCCATTCAATCTTCTCCCTTTGTTCTGTTTAGCCTAACACCTGCCCTCATTCTGTGTTTACATTAACCAGGAGAGCTTCAGACAAGCACACATTATACCCTCAAAACACCTTCTCCGATACTTCTGAAAAATACTCCGCATTTACACTGAAATACTTCTGAAAACAAGATTTCATATACTTCCTTACTATTTCCTTCACCTTAACCTAATAGATGAAGAGATCCCAGACAAAAAGAAACTGGCTGTGCTCATAAGTGAGAAATATATGTGAGCTGAAAAATATCCTCCCCCACTAAGACTTATATCAGAGCTAGAAAGCAGACTTCATTTCATGGGTCAACTCCAATCACTTGGTGTGAGAGTTCTGTTAAGAGGGATTCTGAGGTCATATCTAAGCTCAATAAGAAGTGGGCTGTGATCAGATAATAGTGTGCACCATAGGCTCAGGGGTGTGGAATAGTTTTTGATATTTGATAGACCTTCACTAGATCGTTCCATCAGTCTGTGTACTAACATGGTAAATTTAAGCCTTAGAACATACGTGTGTGTGTTATCATATATATATACATATATACATATATATATATACACATATATATATATATATATGTATATATATATGGCGTTTAGACAACACAGAAGTTAGGGTCACTGACTCCCCATGTAACTTTTAACTTCCTCCAAATTTAACTACTGTTTACTATTGACTTACTATTAACTGACCAACAACAAGAAGGGTCAAATAACACATATCTTGTATGTTCTATGTATTATATAGTGACTTTTACAATAAAGTAAGATAGAGAAAAGAAAATTTTAAGAAAATCATCCGAAAGAGAAAATACATTTACAGTACTGTACTGTATTTATTGATAGTGTAAGTCTACATAGTCTGTTTGCAAGATGAATCATCTGTCAGTACCTATATCAATATCGTTTTGTATGATACAAAACACTGAAGATGTTATACATATTACTAACACCAAACATCAAAAATGAAAAGATAATGTGAAAAATAAATTCATATTTACTTACAGGTATGATGATTCATGCACTGATCATTATCAGAGGCAGTGATTGGACTGCTTTATGGTAGCCTAGTGTAATTGATACAAATATTTTGCGGTAGCCTAGCCTATACACTAATGAATGAATCATCATAAAATTTTTACGGCATACAGTATTATAGTTATATTCATTTGTTACATTTTTTAAAAAGCCACTTACCTATGATGATAGGATTGCAGTTTTTCCAATTACGAAAGAGGCATACTGTACATTAAGGTAATTCTTTGAAAACAAAGTTATAAAATAGCACAAAACATGTTATTTTTATATGAAGTATCACTCACCTTATGCCTACGTAAGGACAGGCTGTTCACTTCTATACAGTGTTCTCCACGATGAATACTTAGGCAATAATGACAACAAAAGTCTCATGCAGTTCTTGAAGTACAGTTAGATTTTCACATGAAGACACTCGTACACATATACAACAGATAAGTTTATTAGCTGTACAGGATGAGGACCATTTACAATTCACTGTACAGAAACAGATCATCATAAATCTTCATCCTCATTGTCTTCACACTGAGTAGGATGATGAGGAGGAGGTGGTGGCAGGGTTGGTCTTGCTGTCCCAGGGTGGCAGAGGTAGAAGAGGTGGAGGGAAGGGAAGGCAGAGAGGCAGGCACATTAGGTGTAACTTTAGGGAAATACAATGTAATTTCTGACTGTTGCTTTTTCATTTCTCTAAAAGTGTTTCTATACTGTACCAATCCTTCTTCCACTGTTTGCTTTAATTTCAGTGCCCGTATCATAGAAGGGTCCACATCATAAAAGAAGTCAAAAGCAGTCTTGAAGAACTGGCCTCCTTCTGCGAGACTGTCTGACGTCAGTTCATTTTCCGGCACTGTTTCCTCTACATCTTCTTCCTCATTGTCCGCATTGATTCAGAAGCACTCATCTCCATCAAGTCATCTTCTGTTAATTCCTCTGGTGTGATGTCTATTAAATAGCTCTTGAATTTCTCCAAGATCCATATCTTGAAACCCTTCACCTCCGCGCCCCCCCCCCACCTTTTTTGCCATATCCACAATCTCTTTCATGATTTCCCTGATTGGCTCCATCATAAATCCTGTGAAGTTATGCACAACATCTGGATACAATTTTCTCCAGCAGGAATTTATTGTTTCAAGCTTCACAGCTTTCATGGCTTTCTCTATAACAACAATGGCATCTTCAATGGTGTAATCTTTCCAGATTTTCATGATGCTCTATCAGGGTTCCCTTCCACAGCACTGACAATCCTTTCCTTGGAGTAACGTATGTAATGAGCCTTACAGGTCCTTATGACCCCCTGATCTAAAGGCTGAGTTACAGACATTGTGTTTGGGGCAAGCAGATCACTTCAACGCCTTTGGTATTAAACTCATGAGGTTCCAGGTGGCCAGGGGCACTGTCCAATATCAAAAGAACTTTAAAAGGCTTACTGTCAAGGTACTTCCTGACTTCAGGGACAAAGCATGGATGGGACCAATCCAGAAAAAGGGTTCTTGTTGTCCAGGCCTTCTTGGTGTGCAGCCAAAGGACTGACAGCTGGTGTTTATCTTTTCCCTTCAAGGCACAGGGGTTAACAGCTTTACAGATAAGGCCAGGCAGTACTATTCATAAAGCAGACTGCATTTGTACAAAACAGTAGAGTCAGCCTATCACTTCCTGCCTTAAATCCTGGTGTTCACTTCTCTTCCTTACTAATAAATGTCCTTTGTGGCATTTTTTTTTCCAGGATAGAGCACTTCAGTCTGCATTGAAACACCTGTTCAGGCAGATATCCTTTGCCTCAGTGATTTTCTTAATGGTATGCACACACTCATCAGCTGCCCATTGGTTAACAGAAGCTGCTTCTCCTATTATCTTGACATATTTTAAGCCAAATTTCTTCCTAAAATTATCAAACCATCCTTTGCTGGCATTAAATTCTCCAGCTTAGATCCTTTACCTTCTTTTTGCTTTAAGTTGTCACATAACAACTTCGCTTTTTCTCAAATGATTAATTTGAGTCTATAAATAATGCCTTTCTTATAACAATCCTGCACCCACATAAAAGCTGCATTTTCCATATGAGATAAAAAGGTATTTTGCAAAAAGTGCAAGGTGTTTTGCATCTGCTGGTATAGCTGGCATAGCTTCACAAATCTCCTTTTGCTTTGGTTTGTTTTTATTTTTCACAATGGTCCTTACACTGGATTCATTTATCTTGAAATGGCGGGCAACCTCAGCTGTGGACTTCAATCCATGATACATATCAAGCAATCTGACTTTTTCTTGTAATGTCATGACTTTTCTCTGTTTCTTGGGAACACTTCCAGCATTACCCGTGGCACGCTGTATGGGTCCCATGGTGTTATTCAAGGTTTATGGTATTGCACTAAACGTGATGAAAAATACGCCAAGAACTGCGAAAGATCACTTTTTACTGCGATACACAATTTACTGGAGAGATGAACTGCTCACGTGGAGGTGATTAGTATCACATGGCATTTTAAACAGATACCTGCAACACTTGAGCTCACCACAATAGCAACAGGAGGTGGCTATGAAATTATTACAGTAGTATATAGTCTGTACTATAGTGAATTTTATGCAGTTATGATTTAATACTGAATCTTTACAGTTGTTTACATTTCTCTCAACTATGGCACCACATACAGTGTTTGTGACTGTAAGTTTTGATAAATTTTAACTTTTCATAACAGATTTGTGTATATTTTATGGTATCAAGTGATAGACTAGTATCTACATATATTTATGCATCCATGTCATATTTAACTTGTTCTTAATTTTTTTAGTACTTCTAGACTATGCAGCTTGTCTACAATTTTCTCTAAATTGTCACAAATCTCCAAAAATTTTTCCAAAGAATTTACTGAAAAATCCAAATAGAAGTGGACCCACACGGTTCAAACCCATGTTATTCAAGAGTCCTATACTCTGATTTGAAGAATCTAGTATATCTTAAAGGTCAAATATTCTACTATTGTGATCTCTCTAAAATCACTTCTAGGATTAACAATCTTCAACAAGGTCCCAATTCACCTTAAAATGTGTTTCTTGGAAAGAATAACCTAACCTATTATCAGCTTATCACTAATTCAATTTCAGAGTAACTAGCTAGTCACCTAACAAGGGCCTATGGGAATGATATCCAGGACAGGTAAGTTTTGACATGGAAGATGAAAAATAAAGGAATTTGGGGTTCTTTCTCAAAATATGCACCCTGACAGGGTTCCACAGTGCAGCCTGGACAGTCATTATGGGACATGAAGGCACATAGTGGTGGGGAGAATAATAAATGGAGTGTCACAAAAATGAACCGGATTCAGCAAGATCAGACATCTGAAAAGCATACACCATCTGCTTCACAAATTTGCTCATCTCTGGGCTTAGGAGATAATTCTAACTTTCCAAAGTGTATAAAAGATATGCAGAAGGCCAAAGTGACTCCTACGCATCAACTTGGTAAGGTAAACCAGTTAAGGTCTATTTGACCTGCTAAAGAGAATCCCAAGGAAGTGAAGGCAATCAGCTCAGTGTTTTGGTAAAGGAAACTGGATGAAGGGGTACAGAGTCTCTCTTCCCTTCTGGGATTTGTCAATCTTTTATTATTGTATTTCACCTATCCCTAAGACTATTCACATATTAAAATCTCTAAAATCAGGATGCATCTTACAGTGAGAACGTATCATAATTTCATTGATAACTTGTTTTCTTAATGGAAAATAAAATATTGGTATCTATTACATTTGATGGCATCCTAGACGCAATGAAATATTGTATATTGGAAGGGGGGCTATAATACATGGGAATATACAATACTTTGCTATGTCTTCTCTGGGATTTAACCACAATCAGCACAGCCCTCCAAGCCTCTGTCTTCAATTCATCAGTTGTTTGTCGAGTCCCCGAGATTCCCAGGCACAGTGATCATGTTTGTGTGGCTACATGAAAAATCTTGTCAGAAAGGGGAAAGACAAGGTGGCCCTATTTATTTTAATATGTCTTCAGCTATTTTAAAGGGCTTTTCTTACTTCCATGTTGGAGGTCTTTTTACCAGTTTGGAAGAATGCACCCCTCTCTCAATTTCCCAAACACACCAGTTAAATTTTAAAGCTTAGGAGTTTTCTCTGTGGCCCTCTGTTTCTGTTAGATCAGGGAACAGCCACTGAAAAGGAAGGAATGCTTTCAGAGTGTCACTTACACCCCAGAGGCTCTGTACCACCCACAGTCTTCCCTTTTGGCCTCTCAAATGAATCAGAGCAAAATTAAATATCAAAACTCACTCAGACACTCCCAGTTTCTCCAGGCCTTCAGTCCAGCCTTTGCCACTTGGTGAGGAATACGGCTTAGCTGAGCTCTGGGAATATAAAATAAAGTTGCTATTGGTGCCTTGTCAATCAACATCCAATCCCATGCAAAGGCAGAAAGTGCAGTCATGTGCCTGCCACATGTAGAATGTTACTCAACCACCTTGGAGGAAGGGAACAATTCCTCCAGGGAAATTCTTGCAGCCAGACATTTGACTCAGAGATCCAAGGGGGAGAGGAGAGAAGAGAAGGATCAGGAACGAATTCATGGCAGGTATTAATGTAACGCTGACTGCTCCAGTCTTGACCATCCAACAATGCACAGGGAAGAAAAAGAAAGAAAGAAGACAGACAATAATGAATGGGAAGGAGAAAAGAGGGCAAGAATGTTCTCTTCCAGAAGCATAGCTAGGGGTACAAGGGACGCACATCTCTAAAAGCGGCACTCCTCAGAAAAAGTTCTTAAAGTGGTAGGTTAACGTCACTACTGTTAGAAAAATATAGGTTAAAACATATCAAAGAAAACAACATGAAAGCAAGGAGAAGCTAAGAGAAACCTATGTGGGAAAACCTGGAAGCAGAGTGTCCACTTTTCTCCTTCCCATAAATAATGCTACATGGCAGCCCATGACTCTGCCTACAGAAACTGGCTTTGGCAGGAGCCACGAGATAGTGATAAGGAAGAACCTAAGTTGATGGTCATCCAGGTGGACCTGAAGGAGTTTATGCAAGGCCAAGAAGAAAAATTAAGAATGTATTAGTTGCATTAACTGGCTAACAGAAAAAATACGTTCATAAATATGTGCTTCCCCTCCAGTGAATATAATGGGTCTGTCTCTCTTTCAATCAATTGGCCTGAATCACTGTCAGCTGGGAAAGCCATAAAGGAGGATGATATCTTCTCCAAATTCTACCTCCCAGTGTTATTTCTCTTCAAATTACATTTGCTCATGTCTACAGAGTATTAAGACACTCATTGATTTATCAAAGGACCTCGCAGGAATGAAACAATCTTCAAACTGAGACTTTACCAGAACTGACAGACGCAGCAGTTCCCTGTAGAACAGCTAAGACACGCAGTGGAACCTGAATATCATTGTCCTAAATTATCTGGAATAAATTGCCCAAATTCCCCCACTTAAGGCACATGAACAAGTCTCTTTCTCTGGGGACTGCGTGAGAAACAAACACACCTTTACTTGTCTGATCTACTCCCTTGTGGTTTTAAGTGGGGGAAGATCAAGTCATACAACCTCATCAAAAAGAATATTTTTCTTCTCTACCTCAAAAAGCTTAAGAAGAATTCCTCACACGTGTATAGAACTTTATACTATTCTAAGAACACTCAGCTGTAATATTTGATGCTCACAGGCATTAAAGCCCATAAATAAGATGTGTATTTACAGTCATCCTAATACTGTAACAACAGTTTTTCTATAAACATTACCAGTTGCCCATAACGTCAAAAGATCTTTCTCTCCATCCACTGCCCTTTCCTTTTCCCTAAAGCTTTTTTCCCCTCCTATGATCATTCCTGCCTCTTTTACAACCTGTATTATTGTTGTTAAATGTACAGGTGTTTGCATTTTCGTTGCCTCTGAGGATCTTTATTCATAAGATGGTAAATCTCCCTCATTTTCCTTTTCTTTTTTTAAAATTCTCTTTTGTCCTCCCATACCCTGATCAAATGATGCCCACGTTTCACAACAGATTGTGTTTTGTTTTGCCTTCATAACCCCGTTCTCCTGGCCATATCCTTTCAGTACCTATGCCTGTTTTCCTTGTGATTTGTATAGAAAGTATTTACTTGCCCTTCCTCACCCTGGTTCTATTTCTACTGCCACAAAGGTAAGCTGATGTTAGGCTCAAGCCTTCAACTTCAAAGATGGAAATTACTTATTGTACAGAAAATTCTTCCAAAGTCTTTCTTCTTACAAACTCTTCTTACAAACTTTCTTCTTAACAAACTTTTATTCTTCATCCCTAACACAGGATTTTAAAGTTGAAAGGGACCTATGAAATCTAATCCAAAGATCTCATTTGAAGGTGACTAAACAGGGATCCAAACCCAGGCCTCATCAGCTTTGGCCTTTGCAACATATATGGATATCTGGCCCAGTCACCTCTCCCATCGGAGTCTTATACTCAGAAATCATTTGACATTATCACCTAGTGGCCCAAATGTATTTTGAATTCATTCAGATGCCATCACTGAGCTCTTCCCCCCACCCCACGCTACCAGTGCCCCCCCCTCCTTCTCACCTCAAAACCTGCTGTGCCTCCTTGGTGAATATGCCACCGTCTACCAGATGTCATTGTTGATGTGGGTGTCATCCTAATTCCTCTCCTTCTTCTCCCCTCATCCCCAGCTCATCTCTCAATCTGTCTCCTCTCGAGCCTCTCCTTCATCAGCCTTGTTTCGGCCACCAACAGCTCTTTCCTGAATTACCACAACACCTTCCTAAGTGGTCTCCTTATTCCCCCTCTTGTCCATATCCAATTGCAACCACCTCTTGCAGCAGACACGTTTAAAATTAAAATCTGATCGTTTCAATACCCTGATTAAAACCATCAATGAGTCCCCCACTGCCATCAAGAGAAAGTTTAGATCCCCAAGTAGGGCGACAAGGCTGTGTTTTGACACCTCATGTCCAAGCTCATCTTTGGCCACTCTTTACATTACATCTCAAACCAACCTTCCTTCAGTCGTTTAGATGAGTCATGCTCATTCCCACCTGTAACCCTTTGCAGGAGCTATTCCCTCTGGCTGCAAGATCTTCCCCCTTCCATTTTATTTGGGTAACTGGCAAGCTCCTATTCATCATTCAGGTAGGAACTTTAGAAATCTTTCCCCTCAGATCACATGCTCACTTCTTGCAGTTCTTTGCTCAAATGTCACCTTTTCAGACAGCCCTCTCCTCACCAGCAGTTCAAATATCAAAACCTCATAGATTATGCACCCATTTGCTTATGCTGCCTCTGCCCCTTCCCAACTGTCCTCCTCACCACCACATTAGACAATCTTTAAGCACCATGAGAACAGGGACCCTGACAGTCTTAACCACTGCCGAATCCTCAGTGCCCAGTAAGCATGTTTAAGTATTTGTTAGATGAATGAATATTCTCGGTGTTTAACATAACTTTGTTCACAGCAGTAGCTTAATAAATATTTGAAGAAGGATGGAAGGGAGGAAGGAAAAAAAAAGGTTTAAACTGGGAGTTTATAATGCCTTTCATCTTTCTTTTCTATAAAAGTTGCAACATCTCATTTTATTATTTGTTATTTCATCATCTTTCTCCAATTAGCCACTGAAAACAGCTGCCCCCAAAATGGACCAGACCATCAACAAACTTAATTCCGAATGAAGCAGCATTGCAGTGAGGCCCACAGTCATGAGCACCCCTCCAGACCAATTCATTTCTTAAGTTTAGATGCCTGCATTGAAACACCAATTTCTGCATCTTTGATTGAAATGCCAGAATTAGTCTACAGCCCTGCCCCATCCCCTGCACTTTTCCTGAAAACGATTACATAAAAAATTCTTGTTCTATTCCATTTCTCTCATATACCATCTCCTAGCACCCTACGAGCTGTGTGTAGGTGGCATCGTTATTATTCCTTGACCTGCTCTCATCTCTCATCACCCACAGTGTCAACACAGATGTCTCTCATTTGTACTATTTTTTCCCCACTTAGTTCACCTTTATTTAGGATAGTATGTGCTTCTTATTCTGGGTCTCCCCAGAACCTTCCCTTTAATAATTTATTTAAGGGCCTCACCTTCTTTTCCTTTTTAAAACAAGGATCTGTGCTTGCCCACATCCCATCTGCTTCCCACCACAGTTGGTCCAAGAACACTGGCAGTAACCTGCTCTCTCTTGTGCAAGAACATAGAAAGGCATCTTCTCCAGCCAGGAAATTAGAATTCATCCAGAGCAGGGAGGTCCCCGGATCTGTTCATTCACGTTAGGTCTCAGTTCCTTCCTACTTATGTTTGTTCTTCCTTTTACAGCCCCAGCATCGTTCCTTTTGGCAGAAAAGATGAATGTAAAATAGCTCTGATGGAGTTTGCACTGTACTGACCATTCATCAGCAGTATCCTGGTGCTGCCAAGCACTCAGCCAAAGGGATTCTTTTCTTCTTATTCCATGCTTAGTTTTAAATCCTTTTCCCTATGCTAAGCATTTTTGAAAGCCTAGGTTCACTCTGAGCTTCAGCTTTCTGGCTTCTTTAAATTTTTCTTCTCGTTTTTAAAAAAATACTAGATGTTCTATTTTATGCATCCCTGGTTTGGGTTTTATTCTTTTACATTTTTACACATCTTTAAAAATCTGAGCTCAGAGAAGGACCTGTGGAGTCAACCTGGATTCTATGGGTTTTTTTTCTTTCTTTTTCTTTTTCACTTAGATCCATTTCTCTAAAATCATTAGAATAGTATCAGGGTGAAATCAGGACTAACTTAACATAGAAATTGTTTTCATTTTCTTTTAAGGTACTTGTGAACTTGATTCATAGAACACTGTAGAAAATACAGAAAAAAAACAAAAAGAAAAAATTTGAATTTATCCCAAACCTGGTCAACAAGGAATAATCACCACTGCCATTGTACCCGTGTATGTAGGGCTTCTTTCCCCCTATGCATTAACAAAGAAAAGGGGAAATCATTTATGCATCCCATGTACTGCTTGCTAAGCTCACTTAACATCTTCCTGTGCACATTTTTCTATGTCACTAAATATTGTTCCACAACATTATTTTTAAAGACTACGTAGTATTTCATGATATAGATAAGCTATTATTATTTCAACAAGTGCCTATTATGAGACATAGGCTATTTTTAACATCTGGTATTAGAAACAACTGCATATTGAACATTGCTGTAGGAGAATCTTTGTGCATATCAATAACTGTTTCTTTAGGACTCAGTCCTGCAAATGGAACTGCTAGGTCAAAGGGTATGAATTTTTGAAAAAGGTATGAATTGAGGATACACATAAAAATTACCTTTCATAAGGGCTTTATAGTCTCTGTAAATTTACACCAGGTTATATTCTCTGGAGATGAATACGTGTATTTCCACAATAGTAGGTATTAAAAATTTTCAAAAACCTTAACCAATTTTATAGGTAAAAAATTGCATTTGTTGCTTTCAGTTGCATATATTTATTAGTAGGTATGAAAATTTTTCATACTTTTATTGACTTTATTTTTCTGTTTTTGTGAATTATCTGCTCATAATCCTTTGGAAATTTTCTTTCTAGGGTGCTTGTCTTTTTCTTACAATGTTGAATTTCTTTTATACCTTCAGAATTATATTAGACCTATTCTTCTAAATATTTTATTCCTATTTTTCACTTACTTTTAAATTTTCATTATTTTTATGAAGCCTTTGTTTAGCAAATAAAATGTATTTTTTCTTATATACGATCTGCCTTTTGGATTATGTCTTAAATGTCTTCCTCACCAAAAGATGATTTTTTTAAAAAATTTTGTTCTAATTTTTGTTCTAATTTTTTATGTTCTAATTTTTTATGGATTCTTCTTTCCTACTAAATATTAAATTTATATGGAACTTACTTTGCATATGGCACAAGATAAGAAATCTTAATTGTGCCCCAAAAGCCTAGCCATTTATTCAAAACCATTCATTAGGGATGCCTGGGTGGCTTCCGTTGAGTGTTCAACGCTTGGTTTTGGCTCAGGTCATGATCCTGGGGTCCTGGGATTGAGCCCCGTCAGTGAGAGTCTGCTTAAGGATTCTCTCTCTCCCTCCCCCTTCCCTCTCCCCCCCCCGCCGCTGACATTTTCTCTCTCTTTCTCAAATAAATAAATCAATCTTTAAATTAATAAAACATTTATTGGGCTCCTGGGTGGCTCAATCGGTTAAGTGGCTGCCTTTGGCTCAGGTCATGATCCCAGGGTCCTGGGATGGAGTCCTACATCAGGCTCCCTACTCAGCAGAGAGTCTGCTTCTTGCTCTACCCCTCCCTCCCTGCTCATGATTTCTCTCTCTCTCTCTCAAATAAATTATTAAAATAAATAAATATACACATTTATTAAATAATCCTTCCTTCCCCAGTGATATTTGAGAAACATTCTTATCATATGCAAATTCTTATATATACTTAAGTCTGTTTTTGGATAGTCTATCCTATTAATTTGACAAGAATTAGCACTTTTAAGTCCTCTCATTCAGAAATGAGGTAATAAGTACTTTCATTTATCAAGATATTATTTCCCAGTAAAATTTATTTTTTTCAAATAAGTCTTTAACATGTCTCATTAAATTTATATGAACACATTTTATATTTCTGACTGCTACTATTAATGGGACCGTCTTTCTCATACTTTTTATTGGGTTGTCACTAGTATACAGGAACTATAGTGACAGTTGTGATGTGCTGCTCAGATCCTCCTTTTGTGGCTTGTGCACTCACTTCCCTAGCTGCTGGGTGGTGATGGATGGCATATTTAAGCTGAGTTCCTCTCTGGAACTGCCCTTAACAGGAGGGCTGCCTTGCTCCAAGCCACACTCTTCCCACAGACAGTCCTTGCCCAATGACTGGTAGGTTAGGGGCATCAAGGTCCAGACCCCTTGCACCAAAGCAGGAAATTCTGAAGAACCATCTCAGCTTCAAGGCTCCTCATGGAAATGGATGTGGTTCTTGTGGGAACTACATTACAGTCTAACACCTCCCTGCACTCCCCCTAAGGTATTGATCCTAAAAGCACTCGCTAATAAACTTCCTACATGTAAGCCTCCATATCAGAGTTTACTTCCCAGGGAACCAGTCCGAAGACAGCTGTTGCCAGGAGTGATCTGAGGAAGAAGACTAAAGTGCAGCTTTGGAACTGGATCACCTGCTAACCCGCGGGCAATGAGGACCCCATGCTTAGCAGTAGGTGTAGCAGTAGAAACTACAAGCTTCCCGTAGCAGTGCAATTGCTAAAACTTTTCACCACTGACAACCTGGGATAGGATACCCTTGGAAGAAAATGCACTGGCAGGTGCAGTAGCTTAAGTTTTAAGAGGTTCTGAGGAAGTACTAATTATAAGCACAATGGAATCTAATGGCTTGCTGAGTGGCGTGGGAGAGAGACAAGAAAAGGCTAAGAGTAATTAATCACTAATTGAAAGCTAAGAGTGAAAATCAGAGGACCTCTCTGGCAGCATGTAAAGAGGCTGTGATTCCTGATCTCTGGGGGAAGGAGGAGGTTAAGGATCAGGCCCACAACTTAATTATATGAGTAGCAAAGCTCCAGATAAAGTGAATTCTCAGCCCTGGTAAGTCTGCTATACCAAGGTCAGGGTTCTGATTTGGGGATGGAGTGGGACCCTGAAATTTGAAGTGGATCATTTGGATCAATACACTTGTAAACATTAACATTCCAGATCCCCCTAACCTCTCTGGGCCTACAGAAGTGGCCCACTGCTCCCTAGTAGCCTAGAGCACCTCTTGCTTGAAGATAAGGCAAAGGCTTCTGTCCGGCAAAGCAACACATACCCTCCCCTCAAGTTCCTTCCCCATGTCACCTGTTGGACAAGAGAGCGATGTATAGGTCAAGTGATAAGGTTACCTGGATGATGATGCTGGGCGTGCAAAGGGAGGAATCTATATCCCAAAGATACTGTAAGACCTAGCTTAACTTGTACTAACATGAGTTGGAGCATCTGTATGAGACTCGATGCTGAGGGTGCTAGAACAAGAGTGAGTAAAGAACATCAAATAGGGAAAGAAAGACTTTATCAGCATGAGGAAACTCTCCTACATTAGAGGATCTAATTTCATATCCTGGCCTAGGAAATGGTACTAGCACACTACTAGGATTGCTCTTGGAGGATCAGAGAAAGAAAGAGCTCATACTAAATGAAGTACAAATATCAAACCTGCCTTAACAGATGGTAAAATGAGGGGTTTAAAAATCCAGAAAAGAAAGCAGCTAGAATGGATATACTTGGCAGGCCCACAAAGCCCACCTGATGATTATGTTCTGCAGTGGGGTCCAGAGGACACCCCATTTACCAAAGTAATAAGGCAATAACACATGGGCTGGTACAAGAGGCTGTCCACTGCAGGCCAGAGCAGAGGAAAGGAAATACTATTAAAAAATCAGGCTCACTGGTAGCAGTGAAGATGATAGAACCAAACAAAGAGGCCTGGTTTTCTAACTTGGGAGACATTAACTCAAGGAGGGGCTAGATACTCAGAAGGAAAGACTCTGCAACAGCAAGGCAAGTAAGCACAATAATTCCCCCAATTCCTCTCTAGAAAGACCTATGGCCACTTACTCTGATAATCATATACCAGGGAAAAGTAAAATACACCAACATTTCAAGGACTATTGTACAAAGGGTCAAAGTTGATATCTGGGCACATAAAACATATTCATGGCTCCATTAAAATGTGAAATTCTGAGAGCCAAGTAATAAATGGAGTGCTGGACCTAATCTTGCTTGCAATCTTGCTTCTACTGGGTTCACAGATTCCTTCTGTGAAGATGTCCTTGGATGCTAAATGTATAAATGGAATGGACATGCTTGGTGGTTGGCATAATCCCTACATGGGTTCCTTGGCCTTTGGAGTAAGTAAGAGCTATTATAGTAGAGAAGATCAAGTGAAAGCCACTGAAACAGCCCCTTTCCAGCAAAAAATTATAAATAAAAACATTACTGTGTCCTGGGGAAAATGATAGAGATTAGTGTCATCCTAAAGACCTCATTATGACCCAGAATGCAGAGGTAGGAGTCCCCATTATATTCCCATTTAATTAAGTAGTCTGGCTACCAGAAAAACCAGACAGATCCTAGAAGAGGACATTATATTCAGCCTAGTAGTATCCAATTATAGCTGCTGTGCTAGATGTGATGTCTTTTCTAGAACAGATCAACATGGCCTTAAATACATGGTAACCAGACACTGGTCTGATGAATGTGGTGTTTTCCATCCATATTAGGAAGAAGGATCAGAAATAGTTCTCTTTTACATTGGAACAAGCCAAAGAATATATTCACCATTTTGCCCTGGTACTATGTTAACTCTCCCAACTTTTGTCATACTGTAACCTAAAGAGACTGGAATCTATCGGACATTTTTCAGAATATCACACTGAACCCCATATTGGGCAAGATGAGTAAGAAGTACTAAGTATGTCGGAGGCCTTAGGAAAACATGTTTCCAGAAGGTGGGAGAAAAACTCTGAAGATTCAGGGACTTGCCATATCAGGAAATTTTTTGGAGATCCAAGGACGCTGATACAGCTCTTCCAAAGTAAAGGACAAACTTCTGCATCTCACACCTCCTGTGCATAAGGAGGATAGTCCAGATTCTAGAGACAGCATTTTCCATATTTGAAAATACTGCTCTGATCCCCCTACTCAGTGACATGATGTACAGTTTCGGGTATGTCCCAGAGCAGGAAAGGCTTCTGCGAGGCAGGACCAGTTATAAAAAAGCAGGCCTGCCACTTAGTCAATATTATCAGGAAGACCTCATAGAATTGGATGTGCTGACACAGGGGAAGATGCCCAAATGGCAATAGAAAAACGGCTGAACTTGGGTCACAAATGTGTCTGTTCAATATGTGGGTTTGGGGTGAAAATGAATAGCTACTATACAACAGCCCCACTCAGAGATGACCTAGAAAGTCAATGGTATAGAAAATCTTCCTAAAGAGTGGAGCTTCAGAAAATGCACCTGGTAATGCATTTTGTGTGGAATGAGAAGTGACTCAAGGTAAGAACATATATGAACTTAAGGCCAATGGTGTACCAGGCTTATGTGGTGTGTCAGGAACCTGAAGGAAAAAGACTAGAAGATCATAAACAAGGAGAGGTGGGGAAGAAGAATGAAGATGCATCTACAGAAGTCAGTATAAAATGTGAAGACCTTTACTTCTCATGTTAACTAAACCACCAGAGAGTATCTACCATAGAAAAAGGACTTAACAACCAGGCAAACAGTATGACTGACTTACCTAGTTGATGTTAGCCAGTCTCTGCATCAGCTACCCCCGTGCTGCAAAATGTGTACAGGAACAGAGAAGCCATAGAAACAGGGACAGGGGTTGTGCATAGGCCTAACAGCACTGGCAGCCAGTCACCAGGACTGATCTAGCTACTGCTGCCACCAAACATCTAACCTACCACAAAGAGACATGCATGCTGAGTTTCTGAAATGGTACCATCCCTCAAGAAGTCAACCAATGATTGCACTGCATCCTAGAAGGGGCAGGATTCATCTTGAACGGACTTGAAACACATTCTGGGTATGCGATTGCCTTTTCCGTCTGTAGGCCTCAGCCAGCACCACTATTTTAGGGTACAATATTTGATCTGCTGACCAAGGTTCCACAAATATCACACTGGACCAACATACCTACTTTACAGCAAAGAAAATACAACACTGGGTGCAGACATGGTCATTACATCCACTAGTCCTATCACATCACCCAGAAGTTATTGACCTGACAGAGCAAGGGGATGGCCTTTTGAAAGTACAGTTAGGATGCCAGCCGGGAGATGACACACTGAGAGAACGGGGCATCCTCTCTAGCATGTAATACACATCCTAAATCAATGCAGAGTATATGTTGCTGAATCTCCACAGACAGAATATACAGGTTCAAGATAAAAAGACTGAAAGAGGAGTAAAACCACTTACCATCACTTTCAGTGACCCTCCAGTGAGAATATGTGATTCCTGTTCCTGAGCTCTGTAGGTTTAGAGATCCTGGGTCCCAGGGGAGAAAAGTTTCCATCCATTAGGTAACAAGAAAGAATCCCAGTAAACACTAAGCTATAACTTCCATCTGGTCACTTTAGGATACTCGTGCTAAGAGACCAGCAGGTACTGCATTACCAGGGTAATCGACCCAATTATCAGAAGGAAGTAAAGCTGCTGAAATACATCAAGCCAGGGAAAAATATTTTTGGAAACCAAGTGATCTATTAAAGCATCTCTTGGTAGAAATTCGTCTAATTTTGACAACAAGTTTTTGTGTGTGATAATCTCATTTCAAAGTCCAAATAGCCTAAGAATTATAATTTTTCTTTTTCTTTGAACTAAGATTTAAAAGTGCTTAATTTCATTTTTTAACTAAAAATTAAACAATTTTTATATAGGATCTCCTTCTCAAATGCTTACATAAATCAGTGATCTAGTATCCTTAATTTCCATAATCAAAACACTTGATTTAATGGTTCTTTGCCATGCACAAATGATTTCACTTTTTCATTCTTTGATTCATCCTTGTTCCAGTTATGATCCCCTTCTCCATCCTTTAAAAAACAAAAACAAAAACAAACATTCCTAGCAGGTAGGAGAAACCATCCTCCAACTTGCTACAGCCCAACTTCCCATTCAGATTGCCAAGTTCAAACCTCAAACCAAGCTGCTTTACTGGAACTGTTACCACAAGCAAATCCCTCCTAAACAAAGTCCCAGTGTTTTCTATACTTGCCCTTTCATTCATGAATAGAATGAATAGAGCCTCTGACCCTGACCTGCTTGATTAAAGCCCACCACGTTCCTCCAGCAGTCCTTCCCTGCTGGCAGAACCTCTACGCCAAATCCAATTCCTCTGTGGGACTTCACAGTGAACTCCTTGCCTGCAGAAATATGTACACTATAAATAGCATCCTTCCACTGAATTCATAATCAGGGCTCCCACACTCTACTGTGTCTCTCTGAGTAGTTGCTTTTTGCCTCAAGAGGGAGACCCAAGACTCAAGTCCAGCATATGTCCCAAAGGTTGATTCCTGCCCCTTTTTCCCCTCCCAGGAGTTGCATAAGTTGAAGGGCATCTCAGCTCCTATGGAGCAATGCCTCCATATTTTGCTTTCTCCCTCTGCTCTCACTCCCTAAATCCTTCCTGTTTTACACCATGCCATAATTCTAGAACACTTTATCTTCAGCGTCCCAATATGAATGACCACTAGCATTCCCATATTGTCACAATAAATGACAGATGAGAAAATCTCAGGGACCCAGCTAAATTCCTGCAGTTCTGCTTTTTAATTCACTCCTTAGGAGAACAAGGTAAGCTCAGCCCAGGCCAGGCCATAGCCAACAGGCAGCTGCCAAGACCTTAGTACAAGGCAGCCCCATGGAAAGCCTAAGTCAGATTCCTACAAGGGGCATGCAGAGTCAAGCCGAGGGCCACATTAAAATGTCAAAACCAGCCAATGTTCACATGAACTGGACTGGAATGGGAGCAAATCAGGCAAATCTGGCCACCAACTGCACTGAGCATCTCCTGCTTCCCTTTGCTGATGCGTAAGAATATGGTGTTTGTGGACGGTGCACTGACTGAAAGAAATATTGTTGGGCAAATATCTGCATTCTCCTAACAGTACTCAATATTTGGTTGGTACCATATTCTGCATGCCTTATACTCACACTGCTTTCTCTAGCTGCCTCCATTTCCTCGTGTCTTCCATTTGTACCACTAAGACACCTCATAGTTCTCCACTCACATACTTGGAGGTTCTCCTGGCTAGCTCCATCTCAACATGTACTGCCCATTCACAGGCAAAGCTCACCTCATCTTTACAATGATGAGGTGAAGTATGTAGAGTAGGTACTGTACCCATCTTAAAGATCAGGACATAGATACATTAAAATATTATGTGATTTATCCTAAACGAATTAGTAGCAGAGCAGCATCTGGGACAGAATTTGCATCTCCTAACTTCTATTTCAATTATAGTTACCTCGAAATTATGCTAAAGTGTGGAGAATTGTGTTGATCTCCAAATGGACAATTTGAGATGGAAAGCAGATGTCTGGCCTTTATCGCCTACATACCAAGATGGCACAGGATATACTTGACACTTTCTCAAATCAAAAATACAAATCAAAACCACACTAAGATACCACCTTATGCCAGTTAGAATGGCAAAAATTGACAAGGCAAGAAACAACAATTGTTGGAGAGGATGTGGAGAAAGGAGGTCCCTCCTACATTGTTGGTGGGAATGCAAGTTGGTACAGCCACTCTGGAAAATAGTGTGGAGGTCCCTTAAAAAGTTAAAAATTGAGCTACCCTATGATCCAGCCATTGCACTACTGGGTATTTACCCCAAAGATACAGACGTAGTGAAGAGAAGGGCCATATGCACCCCAATGTTCACAGCAGCTCTGTCCACAATAGCTAAATCGTGGAAGGAGCTGAGATGCCCTGCAACAGATGACTGGATTAAGAAGTTGTGGTCCATATATACAATGGAATATTACTCAGCTATCAAAAAGAACGATTTCTCAACATTTGCTGCAACATGGACGGCACTGGAGGAGATAATGCTTAGTGAAATAAGTTAAGCAGAGAAAGACAATTATCATATGGTTTCTCTCATCTATGGAACATAAGAACTAGGAAGATCAGTAGGAGAAGAAAGGGATAAAGAAAGGGGGGGTAATCAGCGGGGGGAATGAAACATGAGAGACTATGGACTCTGAGAAACAAACTGGGGGCTTCAGAGGGGAGGGGGGTGGGGGAATGGGATAGGCTGGTGATGGGTAGTAAGGAGGGCATGTATTGCATGGTGCACTGGGTGCTATACGCAACTAATGAATCATCGAACTTTACATCAAAAACCAGGGATGTACTGTATGGTGACTAACATAATAAAAAAATAAATTAAAAAAATGCATATGCTGTAGTCACATATTTTTAGGCCACCAGTATAGTCCCTTGTCAATCTCGGATGACTGTTCTTAGTTTACCCTATTTTACCTTCAACCAGCAGCACACCCCAGTCCTATAACCTGGAGCTTCTCTGGATCCTCAGATTTTCCAGTGTAAATATTAAACATGTTAAGTTCTATAAATCTTAAGAGATGAGAAAGTCACCAGGGCCCCTAGGAACGTCAGCCTTGCTCTCTTCTCTATGTTCAACCATACAGGACCCTTATTCCCTCCAATATTAACTAGGTGAGTTCCATGACAGCAATTTCATTTGGAAAGGGGGGAAATTGTTTCTTAGGGTAGGAAGAGGAGGAAAATCAAGCTTTGGTGTTGATTTGTCCTGTGTTTCAGCAATATTTTATGACTCTGCCCATACACAGCGCAAATGCTCTGGCAGGGCTACTGTGCAAATAAAATATGTTGTACCTCTGTGCATATAATACGGGTGTGTAAACATACACACTTCCTGACATGTTGGACCATTTAGACTCATTCTGCTGCAACACAACTTCTAGCCTCAGGATGCATGGGTAAACTCTGATAACACGACTTTTGTTTACACCCATCAACAAAGACTCACTTTCTACCAGTTCTTTTGGGAGACATAAGTAATAAAGCAAGGGGATTTCCAGCGTTGGAAGCTTCTTAGGAGAATCCATTGTAGGGCAGTCCACCTAAGCCAGTGATCCTCAAGTCACCTGCTACTAAGATGAGGACGGAACAACACAAGAAAGCTTTCATTAAAAAATGTTCAGAAATGAGATGTCCACCTTCCAGGAAGTGAGAAACAAAAGAGCTAACTGGGATACAGACATGTGAAAATTATGTAGTACAGGAATCAAGATGAAGGAATCCTTTCCATTTGTACCCAATAAGCACAGCCATACTGATACACATACTCACACAATAAAGGCTCACACCAATCTTTATCCAGCCCAACCCGTCCTACACAACTATCTGTGATATTTCTCGGAGTCATGTTCTTCATACTACTCTATAAATTGAAGGAAATCCTATTGTCTACAGAGTAGAAGTGGTAAATTCCTGGCAAGAGGGCTGCAGCATTCTTCTCCTATGCCCTCCTATTGGACCGTTGTACTCTATAACCTGC